>NC_052056.1:45506280-45812669 GCF_903992535.2 Arvicola amphibius | reverse complement strand
TGTCTTCAGCTGTGTATCGGGTGCCGAGTCCTCCAGGCTCCAGGGATAGCTCCACACCCATGGTCAGACAGACCTGGTCAAATGCAGAGGGTCACAAAATAACGCCAATCGACATGAATGCAAGAGAGAGATTAGTAAGGAAGGGGCAGGTAGGCAAGGGTAGCAGGGAGATGGGAGAGTATACACTATGTACAATATGTGAAACTGTCAAAGAACCAATTTAATTAACTTTTTTAAGCGTGGGGAAGTTTGCCTCGAACCACAGAAGAGAAACTGAATGTTTAAACATAGTGAGCTTGTCAGACTACAGGGCCTTGGGGTGTTGGACTGGGTGCATTTTGCATTGTGAGATGGCTATAGCCCTCGTGGGGCTAAGAACAGAAAGTTGTGATGTTGAAGGTTGAATGTGAACTGCTTCCCATAGGCTTAACTGTTTGAATACTTGGTTCCAAATGATGGTGCTACATTGGGAGGTTTGAAGGGCCTAGCTGGAGAAAGAAGATCACTTGGGGACAGGCCTTAAGGGATAGAGCCTGCCCTGCCTCTAGTCTGAGATCTCAGCTTCTCGGTCAGTGCCATATGTCAAGCTGCAACACAAGCTGTAGCCACCAAGGACCCAGGCATGACCAGCTGTTACTCCAACATCAATCCTTCATCTCTCATATTGTTTCTACAGGTGTTATGGCACCACAGTGAGAAAAGCAATTAGCACATACTGCCCTATTGAGATTCACTCATCTCCAGGACCAGGCGTCTCTGCCACTTTTGTGTTCCTTTATAGTAAAGCAATTTCCTCTTAACGATGTGTTCTGGGTGTTGTTAGCTTTATTTACCACAGTGTGGTCTCCCTATAGCTTCTTGGGCTACAACTCAAGGCTACGAGCGCAATATATATATAATGTGACAGAGAGACCTTCTGTCTTTCTTAGTTACGCAGGAGTAGGGACACTCTGGGAGTTTGGAAAGCACGCTGCAGATAGCAGCAGGACTAAGTTAACTCAGTATGGCTATTCTTACACTGGAAACGGTGGTCCTTGTCGAGGGTGGTGCTTCCCCAGCTGGCTGGCACTAACTCGGCTGCTAAGAAAGACGCTTATCACTGGGAGCCACAGCAGTTGCAAAGGGCCCAAAGCATTTGTCCTCTGGCTGGTCAGTGGTGCCAACTGGCAAACGGAATAGTAAAGAAGAAGGCACTGGGCACGACATCATCTCCCACTTTGTTACTCTTGTCCGGGCCTCATGGCAACACTTGGTCAATCAAGGTCTGGGACCCTGAAGTAGCGGGAACTGTGTAAGTGGAGTGGCAGTGGCAACTCTCCTGTGGCAGCCCACAGGAGAATGGGGCTGAGGCTGGAGCCAGATGACACTCATCTCAGCTCCTGAGGGCAGTGAGCACCTGTGGGCAGAGACGGGACTGAAAAATGAGGCATCTACCTCCTTCACACGCATGTGGGGTCAGGGTGGAAGCTGGAGCCACAGAGTTGTCCCAGGCTGCCTTCGCACTCCCTGGTGAGTGGGCCAGCAGGTAGAATCGTGGTTTTCTCTCCTGCTTTGTCAGTAACAGGTGTCTATGTAGAAGGGTAGCTGAAGGCCTGTTGCTGACAGAAAAAGGAGGGGCACCATAGCTAAAGACCACGTGTAGCTGGGACAAGTGCCCGGCTTTCCTGCTTCTTGAAGGTGGTGCCTTCTCTCTGCTCTTCTCTGTACGGCTACGTCCATCTTCTACAGGGCGGGTCACTCCATGAAGCCCTCATAATTGATTGTTTTGAAAGCATAGAATAGATTGAAACTCTTCATACTCTCAAGACAGTGCTCCATTGTGTACATATGTGCACCACATGCATGTCTAATGACCACAGAGACCAGAAAAGGACATCAGATTCCCTGGAGCTAAGGCACAGGTGGCTGTGAGCCACCATGTGGGTGCTGGGAACTGAACCTAGGTCCTCTGCAAGAGCAGCAAGTGCTCTTGACCTGAGCTTCTTCAGTCTTCGATTCTCAACTTTAATTTTTAAATTATTATTATTAGGTTATTATTACTGTTGTTGTTGTTACTATTATTACTATTATAGTTTTTCAAGACAAGGTTTCTCTGTGTATAGAAACACTCTGTTTCTCTGACTGTCTTGGAACTCTATAGACCAGGCTGGCCTCGAACTCAGAGATGGCCTTGCCTCTGCCTCCCAAGTGTTGAGATTAAAGGTGTATGTCACCACTTTCTGGCTCAAAATTTTATTTTTAATTATTCCATTTTTGTTCCTGAGAGGTTTTATGGTTTTCTATTTCACTTTCTGATGTTCCACGATGTCATAATAGGTTCACAGGCAAGCACCTTATTCATTCACCACAGTTAGCCCTCAGAACTCCAAATGTCAGACACCCAAACTTTTCCTGAGGGGAATTTGTGCTCCCTGAGAGGAGAGACCTACTCTCTCAGGCCACGTTTCCATAACCAAACGCTGAGGCTGGCATATATGTGGCTTTTCTGGCTTTGAAGAAGTAGCCTTCTTCTAAAGCTACCTTTCTGACCACTGACCAGTGTTTAGCTCTTGGCACCTGGTAAAAAATTATGTGGTGACTGAATGGATGTTACCATGTTTGTATGGGGGAAGACTTTGAAGTCCTTGGAATCAAGCCAGCTAAATCTGATAAACTAAATTATGTTAACATGTTAATGGGAAAGACCTAAGACCCAGGCTCTCAGGACCTGGTGAGCTTTTGAACAAGAAACCCAACCCCTCTTAGCTCTAAAGACCCAACAGCCAGTCATTAGCCTGACTGGGGCCGCTAGCTATCTGGAGAAAGCAGAGGAGAGAGGGAAAGAAAATACAGAGAAGAGGGCAGAGACAACTCAGGTGGGCTAAGAGAGGGCAGCTCAAAAAAGTCAAGTAATGACCCTTGGAGGCTTGCATGTTGGAGGATGGGTCTGACGTGAAGTCTGATGGAACCAAATCAGTAGATGTGAATAAATATTGAGAATTGCCTTGATCTCTTTATCTCCTCAGGTATAGCAATCGTTATTTATCTGAATAATTAGGTCAAACTAGTATTATCTTGTGGTATAGTCAACAGGCCTAATTAACTAGGAAGAAACCAAAAAACATTTCTTGTTCTGAATACATATACTCTCCATGAGTTCAACATAGCTTTGTTAATTAAGTGTACTTAGAGGGGAAATAAAAGCTACACACTTGCATATTTATGTGTGCGAGTTTAGCTGTATGTGTGTGTGTATCCGCATCCACTCTGGATATTGTCTTGCAGGGCACTAAAGGGATCCTTTTGCTTTTAGCTAATCTTTCTCTAAGTGAGTCAGGAGGTTATGAAATCCTCCCAAGATGCATTCCTCCACCAGCCGCAAGCTTGCATGCAGTTTGGCCACTCATATTTTGAACCCAAGGTCTTCCAGGTAAAGAGCCAGGAGAACTGGGCTCTGAGGATGTCTCCTGTGTGCAGGGCCAGTAGAGGATGGAAACTCTAGTTTCATCCATGTTTTTCTCTTGGGTTTTCTAGGTTTGGTTCCATTGTGGGGCCTGGAGCCAGAAGAGGGATTAGTGAATGTTTCTCTTTAGTGTCCTTTCGGAGGATTCCTGACAGAGCCTGAGAGCTCCCTGTTATCACCGTCTGCATGCCTTACTTCATCTGGCCTAGCTCACAGACCCTGCTGGATTAATCCTGCCTGCATTCACCCGCAGGATGTGGGCACTGGGAGGGGGAGGAGGCAGCGGGGAGCTAGGGAGAGAAGGAAAATAAGGTGAGCCGAGGAAGAAGAAACCCTGAAAGTACTAAACGATATGCCTAGGAAGGAAAACAAGGCACGCTAATTTGCAAGACTGAGGGAAATACCGCCTGAACCCAGGAAACAAAGAATAAATCTGCAATGGAAAGTGAAGGGGCCCAAGGGATGGACCTAGATTGTGAGGTGCCTTCCATGGCAAAGGAGAGACTCTGAGATGCTAACACTGTCAGAGCAGGCTGATACTCTTTTTTATTTGCACAGGTTTATAAGTTTCCATTGGCACACGTTTGTGGAGGACCTCTCTTGAACTGGTCCCTTGCTATAACGCACTGGCAAGTGTCATGAGCCCAGCTCTGTCCCCAGTTTCCTCTAAGACAATCTAGGTCACTGCAGGCAATCTTCAGACAACAGTTTTCTAGGCAGTTTACCCTTGCAAACCATGTGACCACATGGAATCCGGTGGAAAAACACTGCAAGGCCCCTCCATCCATGGGAGGCCAGCCTGGTCTACAAAGCGAGTCCAGGACAGCCAAGGCAAAGAACCCTGTCCCTGAGGGGCGGGGTTGTGGTGAGGTAACAGGTGGGGGTGGGGCAGAGGGACTGAAAAATAAAATGCACAGTGCTGTCAAAGAAAAGAGCTTCGTTGGGGTTGGTGAGGTCAGCACCGTCCTTTCACACAGGTCCCCAGGGTCTCTATATGAATGACATTCTGACTCTGGGCTCCAAAAGCGGGGCTGAAGCAGGGGCATCTGCGTTTGTATAGCTCTGTCATCTAGTTCGCTGCAGGTACCTGCAGACTATGCACTTTTGGAAACACAGGCAGGCTTAGAGATCTGGTGGAGTGGTGGGGGTGGGGGGGAGGGTCCACGGAGGGAGTGTGTGGAAACAGAAATCTGAGTTGGCTCGGGAAGACGTTGAGTCTTTCCAGGCGGGGCCCCTGCAAGGTTCTAAGCAGGGTCGTGACAAGGCTAGGATGTGATGAAAGCAACTGTTCCCACTGAAGCTCAGGTCATTTTCTCTTTGCTTCTGCACCATTAGATATTATTGCTTCAAGGGCCCTGAACAAGTAGCATTCCACGAGAGCCCTCAGGTTCTATGGGAGCCAGCGTCCCAGGGCCCAGCAGAATGTGTGGTTCACAGGCTCCGTCCAGGCTTTCATTAGGTGAAAAGGCAGTTGCACGTATAAGTGGGTGCCCACACCCGGGTCTGGCCTGGTGTTGTGGAGCGCTCATTCAGGCGTACAATGCTCTCTTCAGTTCTAAGCGCCACCTCTTGAAGCAAGTTAAAAAGCAAGTTCCGAGCGAGATGCCCAAGTGTTGTGTTTTACACAGACTAATGATCAACGACCTTCTGTTTTAATGGCACTGGCTGGGCTCACATTGCTAACTAAGGACACTATAGAGAAGAAACACACGGCAGACATCTGACTGCATAGCTAAATGCTGAAAAATATGGTTTGGGTTAAAAAAAAAAGATGGAGAATTGCTTTACTGAAATTGTTTATGGAAATTCCTGCCTTGTGAGGTTTTTCCCCTGTTGCTGTTGTTGTTGTAACAACATGTTATGTTTAATTGCACTAGGACAGAGAAATTAAAATTAACATCATCCATAATGTGTTTTATTCTTTAAGGAACACTTTAGGATCAGAAAACATACTGTAGTCTTGTTATCATTTGAAACCACACAATTCGAATCCTCATGCCAGACAGCTTCTGGCTCCTCTCCAAATGGGGACTTAGGAATCTCGGGTGGAAATGTGGCTGTGCCAGTGATCACCTGCACACGCCCCAGGATGCTGAAGACAGCTCCAGAGCTGGCTGTCTTAGCATCTTGTTTATGTCAAATGTGCTTTCCTGAGAAAGAGGTAGGTGTGTCCAGAGTGAGGCCAGGATACCACATCACAATCCAGCTAGACTACAGTTAGTGATAGCATGTCTGTCTTGTTAGAGATGTCAGTTCAACACTTTGAACTTAAAATAGCTCTCAAAAACTTAGAAACAATGTAATACTTCTCTCCAGAATCCAACTACATTAATGCTAACGTATATTCCCACCATATGTTTTCTTCTTCCTCAGACAATTTCAAACTGCCTTTCTTCTTCTTTCTTGCCTCTGTCCCCTCTTCTATCTGCATGGCCATATTTGTTTCTTCAACTTTGATTTCTCAATTTTAAACGTATAGAAAATTTGCAAATGCAGTACATGGAGTTCTGATATATTCTTTACCTACTTGGCCTATTTTCATTATCCTTAGTCATCAAGTCCGACAAGCGCCACTAAGAAAATAAGTATTAAGGACTAAGGTGATGGCTCAATTGGCAACGTGCTTGCTGCGCAAGTTGAGGAGCTGAATTCAGAGACCTGATGTATCACATTAGAGGCAAATGTGGCAACTGAAACCTTAGCATGGTAAAGGGACAGAGACAGGTGGACCCTTGAGTTCTCTGGCCATCTGGTCTACCCAGTTAGTGAGCTCTAAGCCCAGTGAGAAATCTAGTCTCCTGATGTCAACCTGTGTCCTGCATATACATGCATACACATGTATGCTCATTCTCACGTAACACATGTACACATATGAACTATAAACACCCACAAATTACCAAAATTACCAGAATTACATTACCATTAAGTACAGCACCAACTTTGAGTTTCACCTACTTCTTAACTAGGTTTTTTTCTCCACTTTAAGATTTAATCCATGGTGCTATATTGCATTCAATCATTACATTTCCTTGCTCTTTTTAGTCTATAACAGATCCTTTGCTTAACTTGACACATTTGAATACCACTGGCCAGCCATTCTGTCAACTCATTCAGTGTTTGTAGTAAGGAGCTGCGGGCAGGCCTGCTTTTCATCCCGCCCGGCTCCCACATGGCTAGCTTTACACCCGAAATAATAACACACAAATTGTATTCATTTAAGTGCTGCCTGGCCCATTAGTTTCAGCCTCTTATTGGATAACTTTCACATCTTGCTTAACCCATTTCTAATAATCAGTGTAGCACCACGAGGTGGTCGCTTACCTGGAAAGATTCAGCATGTCTGACCTGGTGGCTGGCTTCATGGCATCTGACCCTGAGAGGAGAGGCATGATGATTGACTAACTTCCCTTCTTCCCAGCATTCTGTTCTGTCTACTCCACCTATCTAAATCCTGCCCTTATCAAAAAGCCAAGGCAGTTTCTTTATTAACCAATGAGAGTCCTCCATCAAGTGTTGATTGTGTGATGTTTTCTATTGGGGGAACGTGACTACCATGGAAATGATGTTCTCAGTATGTCACATTGAAGGCACCTAACACCTGTATGTCCTTTTACTAGTGATGTTTTAACACTGGTCCCTTAGCTAAGTGATTTCTGTTGTGTTTTAGCACATGAAAGGTAATTAAGAAAAAAAAAGTTGTGTAGGTAGGGGTGTAACTTAGCAGAATAACACTAGACTGGCAGGCATAAGACTCTGGGTTTGTTCCTTAGTACCATAGATAAAAATGACAAAATCTTAGAATCAGAACACTATCTTGTAGAGGTGAGCTAGGGAGATGGTTTGGAGGTGAAAAGCACACACTGTTTCTACAGAGGCCTGGAGTTCTACTCCCAGGACCCATGTTGGGTAACTCATAACCTACTCTATCTCCAGTTCTAGGGAATTTGATACCTTTGACCTCTTCTGGCACCTGCACTCATATACACTGCCTCCCACATGCAATTAAAAATAAAACTAAAATTAGAAATCTTTGAGAGACGATGTTTTGAAACTATTTAAATATCTTATACCCTGACTGTTCTCAAACAGCCACATGAATTTTAACATTTGTCATTGGATCTTGATTTAAAATTTCTGGATTTTTCTCCCATTTATGGGTGTGTGCTACTTGAGATGAAACCCAAGGCCCTGAGATTGCTAGGTAAGACTCTAGCCCTGATCTTGATCTAAAATTTTATTGCTATGGTATTCTAATAACTATTATCTTTTCTCTAACTCCTTCTATGTGGCACCTGCACCACCTGGAACTGTGATTGGGCAAGGGTCTGGGAATTAAAAAACACACAGAGACATGGGTCACTCTTGAATCAAGAATGCCCATTTTATTGTGTTCCAGGGCAGCTTATATAGGGTTCTCCTTGACTAAAGGTCACACCCTAGCTCTCAGGATTTTTCAGCTGCAAGCCCACCAGAAAACACTCCCCTACCATCAGGAACTCATGAGGGCCTCGTGCTCAGAGCAGCAGCAAGCACAGTAAAACAAGCTGTTTACTCCGGCAGACAAGGAGTCATAGAAAATTCGGGGTCCGAGGGTCCGCAGTCCCCAACACTTTTACATTTGTTATTTGGCTTTACCTTGTTCATTAATTTGATCATTCATTTATATCAGAGGGACTTGTGGGTAGCTATTGTGTTTAAGAGTTATAACCCCAAGGCATGGTGGTGCACACCTTTAATCCCAGCATTCAGGAGGCAGAGGCAGGTAGATCTCTGTATATTTGAAGCCAGCATGGTCTATAGAGTTAGTTCCAGGGCAGCTAGGGCTACACAGAGAAGCCCTGTCTTGTAGGGGTGAGGGTTTTAACCCAAAACATTGGATTTGTTGTCGTTGTTTTTGTTACATCTTCAGTTATAAGTTGGCCTCTTTGCCTTTTCAGCTCTTTAGATCATTCTTTTTTGAGCACTTCCATTTTGACAACATAAAATACTCCTAGATCATTGTGCACCAAACTTGAGAATCTGTAACTCTTTCTACTGCAATACAGATGTGTAGGAACCAAGATATGGATTCAGGGTGTACTCACTGGTACTAGAGTGTCATCTCACCCTTTTCCTATCAAAAGGATTTGTGTGAACATTAGGCGTACCTTAGGTTCACAAACACAATCACTGTAGGTATACACAGATGCACATGCATACACATATGCATTCTCTAATAACAGAAAGATGTAACATACAAATCTTTTAGCATTTACTCAGCACCCATTATTTACTAAATACTTTGCAGGATGCTTTGTATGTATATTTTATGCCATGAATCCCCAGTGATATCCTGTACTCTGACTCAATATCAGAATTTAACTCTCCTGTCTAACCCTATCATGCATGTAAACACCCACACGAGAAATAGATTTACTAACTACAGCATAATAGATTTTTTTTTAGTTTTTCTACACAGTGGGAATCTCCTTTTGTCGAGTACAATTTTATGGATTTCATTTTCTTGAGGTAACATTTCACTTTGTAGCCCAGGCTGCTCTTAAACTCATAATCGTCTATCCTTTTTATGTGTCCATGCCTGGTTCCTTCCTATAGATTTGGATAAATACACATTATGCAACTTGAAGTTGTTTTTCTATGTCCATGAAGGTTGATTTTTTTCTTGTTATACATCTTTATCCATTCCTGTTTATTTTCACAGTGCCTTACAATAATGTTATGAACTGATTATCCCCAGAGGAGTGAAATGTCAGGATCTTTTTGTTTCATGTAATCGGTCCCAAGCTGAGGGGCCAGCTGTGTCTATATGAAGCTACCACATGAATTTGATCAAGTTATTTTTTTCCCATCACCTAAACAACTGTGCCTCCATGGTCAGTTAGAGTGGCTTTGCTGACAACCCACTTAAGACCAAGCAGCTGATGGGGAGGATGTGTTAGTCCACAGCTGGAAGGGAAAGAATTATTACAAGCTGGCTGCTGGTCAGTTCCTTTCTTTTCTTCCTTCAGCAAACATTTGGACACTACCCACCTTATTCCAAAAATTATCCGAGATTTTAGAACTGCAAGGTTGTTAACCAAGCCTGAACATCATGGGTTTCAAACCCACTAGAGAAAGTGCAGATAGACTATATAAATTCCAACTGTGAGGTGTGGTGGCCAGCAATAATTAGGGGATTTGATAAGGATAAATGCCAGGTGAGGTGGCCTTAAGAAATAGGCATATATCACATCCTGAATGTGTGCAGTGGGCAAGGAGAGCCAGTGGGACTAAGTATTAAGATAGATTTTGCACGACAGGTGAAGTCTGTAAAGGTGTCTCAAACGGAGCACCATATGCCCAAAACACTGGATACGTACGTAAAAGATCCTGAGATATTTTGAAGAAGTTGACTGGCAACAGGGATGGGTGGGAAATGATTGGGGACCACACTCGTGGTTTATTAGGGTTTATTAGGACCAGCGTGAAGGATTTTGTGTCCTTTGTTAAGGAGTTTGATTTCATCCTAAGAGCAGTTGCTGAGGTCAACAAACAAGTGTAGCGGGTATATGACACAGCTAAATTTGCCACTTCTTTTCTTTTGCTTGTTTGTTTGTTTACTCTTTTTCCTCCCTCCCTTTTCATTCTCCCTCTCCTCCTTCCTGTCACTGTGGTGCTGAGGATTGAAATTCACCCTTTCCTTTCGAGGGTGTCTCTAACAGGAATGTGAAAAGTAAAGCCATGTTGGAGACAGATGGGAGGTGAGGAGATTAATCCGGAAGCTTTTGTAAGATCCCAAGTAAAAAGTGATGAAGGTCTGTACTGGGGCAACTGATGATGACTGTAAGTGCCAGAATTTAGAATGTGGCACTGGAGGAGCTCCTGACCACCTGGTGTGAACTGTGAAGATAAAGGGAGCAGGAAGGTTCTCTCTCAGCTGAACAGTTGTGAAGTAAAAACCACTTAAAACAACAACAAAACTGTGTTGTTGGGTGGTGATGATGCACGCCTTTAATCCCAGCACTCGGGAGGCAGAGGCCAGCCTGATCTACAAGAGCTAGTTCCAGGACAGGCTCAAAAACTACAGAGAAACCCTGTCCCGAAAAACAAAAACAAAACAAAAACTGTGAGAGAGAGTGTGTGTGTGTGTGTGTGTGTGTTTGTGTACACGAGGACACCAGAAGATGGTTCTGCACCCCCTACACACACACACAAACACACACACACCTCTATTTCTTTGAGGCAGAGACTCTCATTGAACCTGGAGCTCACTGCTTTTCCAGCTAAGCTGACAGCCTTAGTCCCTGCTGGGGAATGCAGATGCGCATGGTCATGACCAGCTTCAAAAACGAAGTTTGAAAGTTTGATGTCGTGGGTCCTACCTGTCTGTTGCCTATTGTGTTGTCTGTGTCATAACCAGGAAATTGCCAAACTGGATATACTGGAGCCATCCTTCTGTGGTTTTGACTAGAAACTTAATAGCCTTTATCTTCAGGTGTTTAACCATTTCAAGCCAATTTCTATAATGTGGTAGATAACCAGCTTCCTCGTTGCCGTTTGCTGAATGGCAATTGGGGAGTGGAATTCCCATTTCTCCACTCTTTCATGTTGACACTCTTGACAAGGATCATTGGGCCATATGTGCGAGGATTGGTTTGGGGGCTCTCTACCCACTGATCTGTCTATTCATCATTATACAACTCTCATAATGCCTTAATTACTATTGCTTTGCAGAATGCTTTGAAACCAGAGAGTGCTGCCAGAAGCTTTGTTCTTTTTCAAGATAACTTGGGCCAGTCTGGGTCTCTCGGAGTTTATATGGCCTTTAGAATAGTCTTTTCTATTTCTGTTGGGATTTTGATATGGAATATATTAAATCTGTAGAATTTCTTTGAGTCCCAGATATTTTTCAAAGCCTACAACTACTCACTAAATTAAGTTTGTAAGCCTTACAAAACCTGAATACAGTTGATGGTGATATCGTGTCAATTTGCTAAGATACTGCATTATGGTTTGAGTAGCGATTTTGGTGTAGGTGGGAGTGAGGGAAAGGCACATGGGACACTAGTGTATCATTATTTCTACAATTTTTGTGGCTTATAATTATTTCACAAGGTTTTTTTTAAAGGTCATATAGCTAAAAATCATTTCAAACATTCATATCTAAAACGAAATATGACAGTCTTGCAACTTTACATCTAAGATAAACAAGTCTTAACTTGCTTTAGGTAAGAGAATTATTTTGCTTTTCAAGTTATGATTCACCTGAGGCCCACGGTATTGGAATCTTTTCAACATTCCAGCCCACACAGGTGCATTAGGCTTCCACAGCTGTGGCAGGATACTTGGTTTTATTCATTCTTCATTCATCCATCCATTCGACTTCCTATCTACCGTTCAGATGCTGTGTTGAACACAAGAGGTACAAATGTGCAAAGATAGGGATTGGTTTGGGGCTTGCAAGTATTGGTGGGGGGCGGGGAAGACTGGGAGAACTCCACCCCCTCCCACAGTGACCATTACAATTACAATGCTCACAGCAGATTCAAGAGAAAGGCAAGAAGGATTCCAGGAACCGTAGGAGAGCTGGACTGGGGGGTGGAGGGGGATGAAGGCTTGGGTGAGACTTCTTAGAGGAACTAGCTCTTGTAGACCAGGCTGGTCTCGAACTCACAGAGATAAAAATCTTTTTCTAATTAATTAATTAATTAATTTTTACATAGCAAGCCCAGTTCCCCCTCCCTCCTCTCCTCCCACTCTCCTCACCTTCCCCCACCCCACTCTCATCCACTCCTCATAGAGGGTAAGATGAGAAGTCAATTAAGTCTGTCCCATCACCTGGTTGAGGCAGGACCAACACCCACCCCACACACACCCCTTTACCTCCACTCTCACTCCCCCAGCCCCCGCCTAGGCTGAGTAAGGTATTGAAGGTAAGTTAGATAGTAGAGAAAAGGAGGCAAAAAGATTTGAGTCTAGGTAGAAAGTGGGCCATTTAGGAAGAAAAAACAGTGGGGCGATTAGAGGGAACTCAAGGAGACAGATGACAAGGTAGGGGGTGGGTGGATCAGCCGGGAGTCAGCTGGAAGCTCTGAGCTGAACCAGACTGGTGCTTACCCACTGTATCAGAAAACCTGGAGGAAAGTCAAGGGAAGGCAGGAACGTGACTGAACCCATCATTAGCTCTCTTGGATAAATCATAGGAACAAGGTCTAAAGAGTTCTTAAGAACTTTTCTTCACTTGCTCATGGCTCTGCCAGGACTTAGAGACCTTCAAACCACTGTCTAAAGAGAGACTGGTCAGTTTCGGTTATGCCAAGGAGAGCAAGCGGCAGGGCTCAGAGTCCTTCCAGTGGGGCATGTGGGTTGGGGAGAACGGAGGGCGGGGAAGCGGGTGTGGGGGGCAGGGTATGGAAAAGTAGGAGAGGGTGGAGTTCTATGGTGCATGATTGGTTTTTTTCAGTTGCTGTGGCCCAGTGCCCCAATGGCTCCCCAGTGTTTTATGAAGGAGAAAGAAATTAATATGCTTGAAGCAAAACAAGCAAACACTACCTGTCTCCGAGTTTGCAACAGTAGCTTGGGCGTTCGAGTCTGCACTGCTCAGTCTCGGGAATACTGATTCTCTCCACGGAAGCATCCCCTCACGACAAACCCTTAAGGGGTGTGTGAGAAACTTCTTCCCTGATGAATGGCTGACTGAACAAATTTAACCGAGGTTGTTACCCACTGAGCTTGGTATCAATGCTCCCAAGTCCGGTTCTCTTTGAGATTCGCTTTCATCTGGAATCTCTCGCCTCTGCCCTCTTTACTGCTGCTGCCACACAATATCAAACAGCTGGAGTCTGGGCAGCTCCAGGATCCAAGTTTCTCAGCCTCACACGTGAGGCTGGGGGCAGGGGAGAACAGATGGAGGCACTTGGGGAAGGTGGGGGTTCCATGTGGACTCAGTGGGGGCTGTGCTCGCTTCAGAGAGTCCGATATCTTGGAAAAGTGGAACTCTGGGTTAACAGACAGATTTGGTTTGTGTGGGGCTTAAGATGTGTGCAAAATCAAGCGTGCAGGGATGGTTTGCAGACATGGCTCTCACTAACTCCTCTTTGCCATTTGTCTAGATCAGACTCAAATTGTCAATAATATAACAGCTTTTTATTACGAGGCTACCCAAGGTTTTGATTCAATAAAGTGTTACGATGGGCATAACATAAGAACTCAATAGTCAGAATTAAGCCTTAGCCGTAAATAGCTGGTATAGCTGTAACAGATGACCCATTTAGAATTATATCCTGAGAGAAATACTCCATATAGATTATTTCTAACTTTCACAGATGACGATATGGAGGGTTAAGAGAGGCAATTTGTCTTTGCTCACAAGGCTTATTGAAGATGAAATTCAAATCTCAATTTGTTTTGAGTCTATGGTCCCCGTTTGACTGTGTGTCTGTCGCCTTCCCCTAGGGTATACTTGTTCACAGAGAGAATTAAGGAAATCTGGGGGTGACAGAATACATGGCTGTAGGATCCCTGAGTTGACAGCCTCGGGCTAGAGAAGTCAGCCCTAGTCAGTTCAACTTGTATGAGGAATCAACAGCACTGTGCCAGGCTCACCTGTAATTTTGCCTGAACCATGCAATTTAGGCTCTAATTACATGCTGTCGTGCACAGGTTGCTAATTGTTGCATAGGTCAACCTTACACATTCATTCATCATTCTTTATTTTGTCAGACAACCGGTACATAGCTTGTCCAGCGGCCCCTGTCTTACCCCGTGTGGAGAGGAAGCCAATTCAGAGAGTTGATGAAGGGCCTTGCTAATGAGCAAGTGAATGCCGAATTTTGAATTCTAAATTGGTGGATCAAGTTACGCATGTGTTTTGAAATATATTGAGGTGGTGCCTGAACAAATAAAAGAAATAAGTAATAAAGAAATAAAATAACATTCAGCAACCAGACTTTTAAACTAAAGAGTTGAAATCAGAAGTAGTTCATTTCTTTTTTTTTGTTTTGTTTGTTTTGTTTTGTTTTGTTTTGTTTGTTTTTCAAGGCAGGCTTTCTCTGTAGTTTTAAACCCTGTTCTGGAGCTAGCTCTTGTAGACCAGGCTTGGCCTCAAACTCACAGAGCTCCTTCTGCTTCTGCCTCCCGAGTGCTGGGATTAAAGGTGTGCACCACCACCACCCGGCAAAAATCAGGAGTAGTTCATTTCTAACAGCTCCTACCAAGGCAAAACATTTCACTCAAATGTTAACCTTAAGAATACGAATGTACACGCCACCAGCTTACTACTTACAACTTACTACGTGACTTGTTAGAAATGCATTTTGGTATCTAGTTTTTAATCTTAGATAAAACATCAGAATTTAGTCTCTTATGATATATAACTCCTAGACTCTTTATTGTTGTTTTTGTTTTGTTTCTTTTAGTCTTTATTTATTTTGGTTTTTTGAGACAGGGCTTCTCTGTGTAATAGTCCTGGCAGTTCTAGAACTCACAGATATCAGCCAGCCTCTCCCTCGTGAGTGCTGAGATTAAAGATGCGTGCTGCCACCACCACTTATGTTTCTTTTATTTATTTATTTATTTATTTATTTATTTCTTAATGACTTATTTGTTTTTATTTTAGGTACGTTGGTGTTTTACCTGCACATATTTGTAAATATGCCAGATACCCTGGAATTGAAGTTACAGTAAGCTGCCGTGTGGGTGCTGGGAATTGAACCCAGGTTCTCTGGAAGAACAGCCAGTGCTCTTAACTGCTGAGCCATCTCTCCAAGCCCCAACTCTTAGACTCCTAAGTTATTTATGCTTAGTAAGTTGCTTTGGTTCTTTGAGTGTACTGTGATGCATCTCCTTGGAAAACCCATTAAAGATTCTTTAATGGCTTGCCAAATTTCAGGCATTATTAAATATGCTTTTCTTTCTGGACATGATCTCACTGGCTAGGCCAGTTTGGGGCAAGAACTCTTAATCCCCCTGCCTCAGCCTCCAGAGTGCTGGAATTATATGCATAAGCTACCACACCCAGCTTAAATGTATCAGTCTTTTAAAAATATTTATTAGATTTATTTATTGTCATTTTATGTAAGTGTTTTGCCTGCATGTATGTCTGTGCACCACCTGTGTGCTCAGTGCCCATGGAGTCGAGGTTGAGGGGAGGTGTATCAAATCTCCAGGAACTGGAGTTACGGACAGCTATGAGCTACCACATGGAGAGGTTGTGAGCTGTCATGTGGGTACTGAAAATCGAACGTGGGTCCTCTGGAAGAGAAGCCAGTACTCTTAACCATCTCCCCAGCCCCAAATGTACCTTTCTTATTCCAAGAGCAGCAGCCTATAACTCGTGAAAGAGAAGTGAGAAAATACTGTGTCACACAGTTTGGGATGAGTACTACACTTTGTTGTTGGAGATCATAGGCCAATTAATTACATTATATTTTTATCTGCAAAGTGGAGGAGATCAGTTCTACCCAAAACAGCTGTTGTGGGGATTTTACACAAAATCTTTCCCAGAGACTGGGAGAGGAGAGTGTTCAGGGGTTATTAGCTTATTTCTTAGAAGGATACTGGGAAGGTTAAACAAGAACAGAACCAGGCTCCATGAGGTAGTGGGCAGTCATTGTTCAACTCTCACACTTGAGTGTGGTCTTCACTGTGCCTGCTTGGCAGTGGTTACCCTTATCTGGTGAGCACAACCCTCCAAAATGGGTAATTCAGTCAAGTCTCCACTTGGGACTTGTGTTTAATGATGTCACTGTTGTTTTTGATTCAAATGACAAGAGAGTTGGAAATGGTATTCCAGTAGGCTTCTGGAGCTCACCGTTAGAATACCGACAGAAGCAACAGTGGCCTTTAGAAGGTGTTTCCTATCAACTGGTCCAAAATTCTCCTTGAAGTTCACATTCAGAAAATAATCAGAATCATAAAGCTTTGTGTAAGATGTTTAGTCAAACTGTAATATAGGAGAACAATGCAAGTGAAGCCTATGAAATGTATAAAAATAGAACGACTGAACAAAAAATCTTTGTGATGCAATTCTGTCTCAACTGTTGAAATCAGACTTTGAAGATAGCTTAAAACCATGGGGGAAATAGTTGTGTTAGAGTGGTAAGCTTAAAAACCAACAAACTCAGCCAGGCAGTGGTGGCACACGCCTTTGATACCAGCACTCAGAAGACAGAGGTAGGAGGGTCTCTGTGAGTTCAAGGATAGCCTGGTCTATATAGTGAGTTTCAGGACACCCTGTCTCAAAAAAAAAAAGCAAGAAGCTCAATTTGGAAAGATATGAAGAAACTGGCTTCTACCTGAATTATCAATGCATAAGAAAAAGGGTAATGCAGATTTTGAATAAATCTCTCTGAGTTATATTGTCCTTTAAAGATACTCAGACTTTTGATTCAATAAAAATCATTTACTCTGTGTGGAATACATACTGATGAGAAACAAGACAAAACGGAAAAAAAAAATGGCTAAAACCAAAAACACACTACCATGTGGACAATGTTGTCCTTGGATGATAGGCTTACCACAGTAACACCCCTGCTTGGTTTGTTCGGTAGTCTGAATTTTCTTCAGTGCACATATTTTGTAATCAAGAAAAATATGAGAACAAAGTGAATAGCTAGCAAATTCCCTGTCACTCTTTGTACCGTGGCGGTTCTCTCAGCACGCTCTCCTACGGGAACTCCGTGACTAAGGAGTCCTCAGTTTAGGTGATCTGTGGGAGAGTCTGCAGTCCACCAAAAGGGGGGCAGCATTGCTTGCCGGACTCCTGGCTTCTTCTGCACAGCTTAATGTCAGTGGCCAATGTGCAGTCCTTGCCTAGCCTTCCACTTCCCGGCAGGATAAATTAATAATTTATTATTAAATAGGACTAAATGCTTTCTTTTTGGTGCCCATAAAGTCCCTCCAAAGCAGGACGCCAGAGGTAAACTGCCGGTAACAGAGTGTATAGCAGAGTGCTTTATTAACTCACAGTTCATCTAACACGATGGCTGGTGGATTAGGTTGAGGCTGACTGGGTTCACAAACTAACAGAGGCAGGTGTGGTGGTGTGGTGCACACCTTTGTCGCCTTTGACTTCAGCACTCGGGAGGCAGAAGCAGGCGGATCTCTGAGTTCAAGGCCAGCCTGGTCTACAGAGTGAGTTGTGGACAGCCAGGACTACACAGAAAAAACTTGTCCTGAAAAAACCAAAACCAAACCAAACAAAACAAAAGAAAATCCAACACCGAGAAGGGGGTGGGCAGGAGAGGCAGAGGTAGAGACTGACAGAGGAAGGGAGGACGAGCAATATGCTCCAGGCAGCGGGGAGTGAGGAGATACAGTATGCCCGCTGAAGCTATGACAATAAACACAATCACATTAATGCAAAGATCCAGGAAAACAACAAACACATCTGAGGTGCCCGCAGCGGGCCTGGTGCTGCGACAAAGCTAAATCCTCTCCATTAAGTTCTGCTCGATTATAGTGCAGGTCAGTGGGCATGGTGAGCAGCCTGCCTGGGGGAGGTACAAGGCCACGATCCCTTTCCTGGCTAAAGAGTGTTGGCAAAGACGAATGCTTTGACTAGAATGTAAAGACTGTGTAGACCTAAAGGCCAAAGTGGAAATAATCGGAAGCCCTAAGAGAAGACTAAGTGGAAGGGGTAGGAGATATCTTTGAGGTGCTAAGCCATGATGGATCATATATGTGGGGGATGGAAATCTGAGAACTTCAAGAGCCTTTTTCTTCCTGGATCCCACCATCGCTGATGGGATTAGTACTTCCAAAGTATCTTTGAAAAGCTGGGGCTGGAGAAATAGTTAAGTGGTTAAGAGCACTGTCTGCTCTTTCAGCGGTTTCAGGTTCAGTTCCTAGCACCCATATGGTAACTTACAATTGTCTATAACGCCAATTCCAGGAGATCCAAGGCCTTCTTCTGGCCTCCACAGACACCAGACATGTATGTGGTATACAGATGTCCATGAAGGCAAAACACCCAAACATATAAGAAAATTAATGGCTCTGAGGTTAAGAGAACTGACTGCTGTTCCAGAGGTCCTGAGTTCAATTCCCAGCAACCACATGATGGCTCACAACCATCTATAATGAGATCTGGTGCCCAGAACACTATATACATAATAAATAAATTAAAAAAAACTTAAATAAAGCAGAAAATTACCCTACATGGGGCTCTAGGGAAAGGTGGTTTGCACAACAGTAGAAGACTGGGTGTCGCTGATCCATTCCTTTCCTATGGGGATTAGGAGTTCTGCTCCCAGGGTGGTTCTCAGGTGATTCTGGCCTCATTGCGCCACAGAAGGACAGCAAGAAGACAGGGGCTCACATCATCACTGAACACGGGGAGACGTGGATCTTGGAGGCTGTTCTCCAAGACAGACGAACATTAAAAGAGAAGTAAGTGTGCACGTATGGGGGGAGGGTGCTGCTGGTGGGAGCGTCAAAGAGGGATCTCAGAGCCTTTTCGTTGTCTTATTAAAAAGATTTCATCCACTTGATCCACTTTGCCACAGGGGATATGCCCAACAATCTAGGCATGTAGAGAAAGGCAGAAGTGCCAGATAAATCAATGCGGAAAATGACTTCTTCTTTAAGTAGCAAACACAGGAGGTAAGAACAGTAGAAAACGTGGAATCTTTCTTTCTCTCCCGCCTCCTGATTCAATTAGAATCATGTGCTGAACATAAACTTCTTTTTTAACTGAGAGAACCAAAAACAACAGAAAACCAAATCATGGCCTATAAAATTTAAGTGACTTTTTCTGTCACAGTGGCTGAGTCCCAAAGCCACTGTTCTGCTCAGGGACAGCAGCTCTGTCTTCCCTGGCAGACCCACTCCAAGGGCCGCCTCCTCTCCACCTTGGACCGACAGTGACTTTGACAAATGGGTTAACTCCTGAAGCATGAGGCATAACGAAGTCTTACAGTCTGCTTCATCCTCAGAGAAGGATTCTTACTTCGGTGTCGCCAACTTAACTCAGCATTGGACTTGTGAAAAAGAGTTTTGTTTTAAAATGTGGACCCGAGGAACCAGCAGGATCAGATCACCTGAAAATTCGAGCAATTCTTGCCTAGCACAGGCCTACTGAATCAGAAATTGGAGGTGGAGCCTAACTATCTGGGTTGTAACAATTTGTCCTAAGAAGTTCTGCTACAACGGGTTTGAAAACTGTTGCTGTGGATGTATTCTGTCTTACCAACACAGAGGTAACGAACTAACTCTGAGATACCACTTCCCAACCCCCTTTCCTAGGATGATGAATGGAGGTCAAGCCAAGGACCTGGCAAACCCTTCCCAGCCAACCCAGAGAGTCTGGGAAAGCTGCCTTATAGCTTTGCCTTGATGAGGTCTCTTATCGTTTCCCTAATTGTCCCGCCCCCACTTTTTGGAGGGGGTAGGGTGCCCTGCTTTTATTAATTGTGATTTTTGTTTTTACTTATTTATCTGGCAGGGTTTTTTTTTTTTTTTCAGAATGAAAAAGACATTGAGAGGTGGGTGTTAGAAAAGGCTGGGGGAGGATAGACTGGTGGCCATAGGGTTGTACTGACCAGAGAAGGGTCCAAGGTGAAGCTAAGCAGGGTAGAAGGCTCCCCGCGAGTGGGGGAAAGCATTTTCGGTGTGGGCAAGGGAACGAAGTTGGAAGGACCGAGTGAGTCTAACGCGGAGCAAAGAAAGTAGGCGTTAAGGGGGAAATTGTCCTAGAGTTTAGGGGGACTGTGTGTGCATGAGTGTATGTTTTCCCCCAGTTTCCTTTCCAAGACTTTTTCTTTGCTCCCTTTCGCTCCTCCCCCTCCTCCCCGCCTCCTCGGCTCCCCTCCCCTCTCCGAGCGGTAATGGGAGGCTCCTAGGCAGGAGAAGCAAAAGAAGGAATTGTTTGCAAGTTCAGTCATCCAAAAAAGCGTCTTCCATATGGAGGGATTGGGTGCGCTGGGCGCGGCGTCTCCTGCCTTGTCCTCCTGCTGCCGCCGCTGCCACCACGGCTCCCGCTTCCTGCAGCAGGGACCCTGAGCTGGGTTTCTCTGGTGTCAGCTCCGGCCGCGCTCACACACGTTCGCACCTCATACCGCCGTAGCCACACAAGCCTTTCCTTCTCGGCGTGCAACTTCTGGGTCTCGGGCTCCTTTGTTGCTCCAGCTGCCGCTACTCTGCCGTGGTGTGTGTCCCCGTGTGTCACCGCTCTGTGCTAGTGTGTCGGTGCTTCGCGGGGCCGTGTGGCCCTCTCCGCGCCGCCACGCGGGACCCGGAGCCCCGGCCCCCTCTTCCCAGGCTCCGGCTGCTGGAGAGGTGAGTCATGTCACTGAAGTTTGTTTTCTTTTCATAAAAAGTTGTGTTTATTTGTTGGTTTGGGGATTGGAGGCGTGTGGGAGGCGGCCGCACGCCCCATGATGCGGTCGGCTCCTGCGAGCGCTGCTGCCCGGCGTGGGCTCCGAGCGCTGGGCTGCGGCTCCCACTGGGGCTCCGGGTCGGGGCTCCTACTGTTTGACTGGGATTCGGGCTTGGGCTCAGTTGAGGCTGCGAGTGTTCTGCTGGGGTTCAGATGGGGTTTGGATTCCTGGGCTGGGGCTCGAGCACTGAGCTGGGGCTCGGACTGGGGTTCAGAGCGCTGAGCTGGGCTCGGGTTTGAGCTTCGATCGCTGATCTGGGCTCCGACTGCGGCTCCGAGCGCTCGACTGGCTCCAGCTAGTGTCAGGGCCTGAAGCTGCACGAAGTTCCCGGGACGCCGCTGCTCGTGCTCCGCTGCCCGGCTCAGGGCCGCCGCGCCTCCCTCTCTAGCCCGCTCTGGGTGATTTTGCTCCCGCGGTTTCCGGAAGCTGCTCCGGTGGTAGGAGGGCGCGGACATCTTCCCAAACTTACCCCGAAGGCTGACACTGTGCCCCGGCTGCCCAGCCAGGCGATGGGAACAAGTCTACACCCAACACCCATTTGCCTCTTTGGGAGGAGAGTTACCACGAGCGTTTTGAAAGGAAAAACTATTTCTAAATAAGGGACCGAAGAAGACCAAAGGCTAAACTGCCCCCCAAAGAATACCCTTGACTGGACGGTGGGTCGGGGATACCGAATTGGCATCTAGAGGTGTTTGTGGGGATGAAGGATCAGCAAAAGGTGTATTTGTGTGTGTGTGTGTGTGTAGTATTCCACTGGGATCGTGTTCTGGAGATTTTGTTTCTGGCTTTGGAAGGGCCTGTCTGTTAGTTTTCTAGGTGGAAAAGAGATGTGGGGGTGGGAGGCAGGCAGACCTGAGGCGGGCGGGGCGGGGGGGGGGAACTAAAGGAACCTTGGAGGTGATTTTGCTGACATGTGGAGATGACCCAGGCCCAATCTCTTGAAACAAGTGTTGTGCTCCTCTAGAGATGTGGCAGCTACGTCTAAGTATATGCAAACCACGTAGCAGCGATCCCAAACAGGCACTTTCTGGGTGTGGTGAGGTGTTCTGAGCTCCCTAGTCGTTCCCTGCAAGTTTTTTGAACTGTAGTTACCTCTTACTGGATTAAGTGACACAAATATTCTGTTTCAGGCCAGTGTTGCCAGCACGTTTGTCACCTCACTTTTTGTTGTACAGATTTTTGTAATCATGGACCTTTAATGAATGTAGCTTTAAGAATTCTTGAATATGTAAACACTTGTGAGCTATTCTACCACTGGGTGCTAATTCTAAGCAAGCAGCCCAGAACTGCGGTGATTTGCTTTTTTTTTTTTTTTTTTTTTTTTTTTTTTTTTTTTTTTTTTTGGATAGCTTTGGTTTGGCCAATAGTATCTCCATTTTCTCAAGAATAGTGTGGAAAACGTTTAAAAGATCCTGTTGAACCAACTAAGGGGCTTAGATGCCCTTCCATCTGGATGGCCTGATTCTTGATCTTTTAAAGCGGCTCTAGGCAAGAGGTGGGCCATTTTGAGGTGTGTTAACAGGTTTCGCAGGACCACTCTGAGGTCTTATAATTGGCCCTTTTTAATGGTCTCATAATTGAGACCCAGGAGGTTCCCATGGTGATCTTGAAGCACTCTCGGGTCAGCGGGACAGAGTTTGAGGTGGAAACAGCAGTAGAGTTATGATTTCCCTGCTCAATGAGTTTTTGGAGCGAGTTTATGCAAAGAGAAAAAAGCAAAAGAAGTTATAGCTCTCTCGCTGTTCCTCATGGCTGATGCTGCCAGCCCGTGTGGAGAATGAGGATCTTTCCCTTCAGGAACTGGTTAGAGGCTGCCTATACCTATGAAATCCAAGGACTGAGATGTCAGACACTACCCTTTGACCCATTTTTATGATACCTCAGAGGTACAGTGCTGCAAGTAACTTTTACTGGGGGGGGGGGAAGGCCAAATCGTGGGCAGCTGGAAGTGGATGGTGGCAGAGTCCAGGATGGGCAAGTTCTTTAACCACATCTGGGGAGGAAGAGTCTAGGTGGATACCTTGAGAGGAACCTGCTTAGCTGCTAGCTGGTTGGCCAATTCAAGATAAAGGGTATAATTTATGTCCCTTTCCATCCTCCAAATGGATCTAGAGATTTTACTGTCTTTGAAGTTTTTTTTTTTTTTTTTTAGTGGCATGAGATCCTTGCTCTCTTCAGAGGCCTCTCAGTTGTTTCCATAGCCTGATGTGAATAGGAGATTATTCATGAAGTAATTCTGTTGACTTCCTCACAGGCTCCTGGGGTTTAAGAAAAGAGGGCAAGAAGTGAGCCCAAGGATCATAGTATTCCAAGGGCCCTGTGGGGGTCTGGGTTCAAATTTCAGCAGTCACTGATACGCTTAATGACTTAGGGTTTTGTCTGTGTCTTTCCAACAAGAGCTGAAGACCCAACTGCACTAGGTAATTACTGCCTACTATTTTCTGGCCTCTGAATAAGAAAGAGTTGACCAGGCTTCAAAAGATGTCATTATATGTTGGGAGTTTGCTTTCATTCCTCCACACTCCATGCTCCCTTGTCTTTTGGGGAAGAGAATGGACGAGAGAGAGAGAGAGAGAGAGAGAGAGAGAGAGAGAGAGAGAGAGAGAGAGAGAGAGGAAGGAGATATGTTTCCGTTTTGAAAACTACGTGTCCTTTAGCAAAGGTAATTTCTTGTCACTTCTACACCCACCAAATATTGATGGTGCATCAGACACCAGGCTGGGAGCTTCCTTCTCCCAGGAGTCAGTTTTCTTCATCAAAGAGCAGCTTCCCTCAGTTTTTGGTGATTATATAAACATCTACTCGCAAAAATGTTTTGATAACTACCCATAGTCCCATCCAATGGCCAACTTCTCAATTTTCCTTTGCGCATGTGTGCTTCCCCACGACTGTGAAGAAAGTGTAGACAGTTGTCATCCGACATCTCTGAAGTGTCTTTACAGCGTGACCAAAGACTCAGAGAGCGCATATATCCTACCACATTGTTGTTGATGGAATAAATTGATTAATGAATAAATGTTGAGGGAATCAATCCAATCCTGACTGTGCTCTCCCTAGCCTTTAACGTGTCTAGAACTGGTGAGCTGGACTCAAGTACTTGTAGTAGGCGAGCTGGTAGAACATGTTTGGTTTGCATCTAGAAATCCATGCTTACAGCAGGTTTCCTAGGGAGGAATTTTGCCTTTGGTTCCCTCAGGGTTGGTTCGAGTGGGGAGGTAGGATGGGGGGGGGGGGCTTTAAGGATGTCTCAGGTGGCAGTGTGTTTCACACGTGAGCCCTGAAACTCCAGGCACACTGCCCCCAGCTGCCGCCCTCGGTCCCTGCATCAGTCAGCTTTGCCTCCTTCTTCACTCTGGCCCGTCCCCCTTGCTCTTTCTTTGGTTATGCTGCCATCCCTTCTTCATTCCCACTGACAACATGCTTGACAATCCCCACTGCCCACCTGTCACCACCTCACCATTACCCATTGTGTATTCATCACGTGGGACAGTCTCTCACCTGCCACTCAGCCTCTTCCGTGTGCTCCATCCCACTCTGTGGTGCTAAAACCTTCTGCTCTGGTTGACCACATACAGCTGACCATTGATTTCTGATGAGTTTATTCCCTGTTTCCTATCCTGCCATCCCGAGACTGCATCCTTATTAAGCACGAGGCCTGCTTATCTATTTTTAAGAAGTACCTTATGAATGTTAATGAAAGTGTGATGCTGGATGCAAAGATAATGGTTTTGTAAAATATAATCATTGTTCTTTGTTGCTCATCAGTTCTAGCAGGAGGTAGGTAACTGGGAAATTAAAGAGGCCTATGATCTTAGGAAAAAATGTTGTTCTTCTCTTTCCTTATCCATAAAATGAATTAATAAGGGATTGCTAAGGTTTATAGCACTGCACTTATAAATAGCAAGGACTCCAGAACTCTGTTTGTTCCCATTGTTCGCAGGGTGAAACAGCTCTCTTTGTCTTCAGTCTGGAAATAGACTTCGTATACTCCATGACCCATGAAGTCTTGTCAACATCCGGCTGAGGGAAGCAGGGAGGAAGCAGAAGGCACAGGTGAGGTCTTCTGCTCATTGTCTTCCCTCTCTGGCCTGGCGAGTCAGCTGTTCCTTCATGTTCTGTTACCACCGAGACGGCAGTGTTTCTCATCCCTTAGTTCTGGAAGGGTCCAACTTTGAATGGAAGGTAGATTTCGGGTTCTTCCTAGCAGCATATATATTCTTGTGGGCAAAGCTTGTGGTGGCCATGTGAACCCCCTTTCCCAAGGCAACCCCTGCCAGATATGTTGGAGACAGATCATTAAGCAAGAGATTTGGAGTCTGAGCTGGCTGTGGAAAAGTCCTGCGTAGGTTTGGGTGAGGAATGCAGAGTGTTTATGTCTCTGTCAGTGGTATCGCAGTGGATGCCTTGTGGTCTGATGTACCAGGCATTGTTTATCCCACCAAAACCAGAGGGATTCTGCTTCTTACTGTCTTCTAAAATATAGCTAGGGAAAAACTTCTCTTTTCCTAATGACGAATTTGGCCTTATCTTCAAAGGAGGCCTTTGAAGTTTGGAACAGGATTATTGGGCAGAGAGAAGAAGTTATAGCAATAATGCACAGTGAATTCATTCTGGTTGCCAGAGAACATTTTGAGAAAGCAACAGAGAGTGCAGGGTAAGCAGTCCTGATGAAAAATAACCCCAAAGAAGCCAAGAGCTGAGAAATATGACCAGAGAGCATCGTTCTTCTCAAATGAGTTTGCGCGATGTTGGGCAAGTTGAGGGTGAGGAAGTGGCCAGGCCGGCTCTCCCTCCTTTCATTGGCCTTTTACTGCATACATGCTATGCCCCTGGCATCATGGCATGAGTTTTGCCAACTTTCTTCAAGGGTCCATTTCTAGTGTTTGCTGGGAGAGTCCATAGCCTCTGGCAATCCATTGCTGGCTGGAAGGGAAACGCACAGCAAACCCTGATGCTAATGCATCAGCTAAGAAGTACTTCCTGAACCAGGGGAGACAAAAACTCAGACTGAGTGAGTCAAAGCCAAAGATGGGGCCAGCAGTCCAGCAGTCCAGAATGTTCTTTCACGTCTGCCTGTATGAGTTGTTCTCTAGTTTCTCCCTGAAAAGTCATTTTTCCCTCTGTGGGTGATTAAGCTGGAGACATGGGATACCAAAGTATTTCTGTTTGCATTTTTTAAAAAAAAAGAGTTTCTGAATTGAAAACAGAATCTCTTGAGTCTGGGTCTTGAATATGTTTTTAGGATCAGTCACTGAATATTTTTCAGGGGAAAAGGGATAATTAGATGATTTTGTTCCCCTCTCAACTCCTCAGATTTTTCTCTTGAGAATTAGAGGAATTTCTAGTGTGGTGGTGGACACCTTTAATCTCAGCACTAGGGAAGTAGAGACAGGAGGATTGCTGTGAGTTTGAGGCCAGGCTGGTCACTCTGGAGAGAGAGAGAGAGAGAGAGAGAGAGAGAGAGAGAGAGAGAGAGAGAGAGAGAGAGAGAGAGAGAGAAGCATGTGCTTGAATTTTGCTTACCAATTGCATTTGCTCCTGTGCCTGTCTCTGGATATATAAACGTCTGCAGTAGGTTTACATGACTCTGAAGTCCGTCTCAGAGTAGCAGGCAAGGGAAATAGATGTATTTTAAGGGCAACCAAGTCACGGAGCTTCCCAGTTGCCCCCAAACCTCCTGGACTTTTGAGAGCTGGCCATCAGACAGGATGGGAGGTAAAGATGGTTGAAGACGGCTGGTCTTTGGGAGCCCCCACTCAGAAAAGACTAGACATAGATGCCTGAAGAAAGCCCCCCCACCACTTTCCCTGGCTCTGCCAATAGTTAGATTAGTCTAAGCCAAGTGCCTTTACCAGCCCATGCTTACCTAACATTATAATCCCAGAGGTTTATTAGGTATGGGTCACAGCTAATTGAAGAGGAAAATTGGGGGTTCTGGGTTTATTGGTTTTCCATGAAAGCCAAGGCTGCCCTTAATTATCTCACAAATCGCCTCTCCCACGTGATCCTCTTTCTGAAGTGACTGTCATCTTCCAGCCGTTTTCCATAGCTGCGCTCAAGGGAGGCCGATGTGTTAACACGTCAGTTAGCACAGTGCCTCCTTTTGCAAAGGCAGCCGCATAAAGTCCTGGCTGTTCACAGCCGTTTACCTCTGTCATTATGAAAGGATGCTTTGTAGCGGGCCAGTATACTTGTACACTTATTTGTTGCCTTACAACTTGGAGTTAGATTCCATTGTATGGCCGCATAGGCAGGTCTGCAACCCTTCCTTCAGACCCTGAGACCTCTGGTGGTCTGCCATCTGTAAGACCGAGTCAGCCCAGGTGACAGCCCAGTCAGGTGATTTTTCTTCTATAGGCTTCTGTTGCAGACATAGAGGCTGAGACAGCAGCCCAGCTCTCACCCTGCTGGACTGTGGCAACTTGCCAGCTAGTTCCACTGGGTGGTCTTTGACAATAAAAGAAAGGGC
Source organism: Arvicola amphibius (assembly GCF_903992535.2). Taxonomy (NCBI): domain Eukaryota; kingdom Metazoa; phylum Chordata; class Mammalia; order Rodentia; family Cricetidae; genus Arvicola; species Arvicola amphibius. The sequence goes on along the minus strand of NC_052056.1, from coordinate 45,785,401 downwards.
TTGGGGGAGTTTAGCTCTCCTCCCCAAAGAGGAACAACAAGGTGCCTTTCTATAGGTGGGCTTTACACGGGCGGCCAATCCCCTTGTCCCAGACACACCACTCGGGTCTTGAATGTGGGAGAAAAGAATCCAGAAGCTTGTCTGAAGGTGGTATTGTACGGCGTTCGTTTGTGTTGCCCCGATTTTACAAACGAAGCCTTGTGCTTAGGTACAAGCGTGTGGGCCCACACGAGCAGCAGGTACCCTTCACGAAACAGGGGAAAGATTTCATCCTCACTTCTTAGAGAAGCAAACCCCACAAGGCTTCCTACGCCACCACTCGGGGGGGGGGGGTGGAGGACAGCCACGGACAACAGGAAGGAGAATAGCCTGTTCAGTGCCAAGAGGCAGCAGTGGCTTGCCTGTGCCTTTTCCAGAGATGGAGAGTTACAGTCGTTTACAGAACGCCCACTGTGTGCTGGACCTCAAGTCCAGCACTACCTAATCCACGCAGCCTTCCAGCACTCCTGTGAAGATGGCCCTCACCACTGCGCTCTGCAGATAAGGGCGCAGAAGCCTAAATAAGTACAGTGACTTGTTTCTGTTCTCTGAGCTGGTAAGTGGCAGAGCCAAGGCATCATTACAGTCTGCTAACTCCGAAACTCTTATTTTCAAAGAAGTAAAACAGCAGATACGCTCTTCCCCAAAGCAAAGCCCCTTGACTTGGAGAACTGTTGTTTTTCATAACTAACTGCACTTAAGGGGCAGGTGAGATCCTCTATGAGACTTGTCCTAAATGCCCTCAGGATAAAGGTCAAATCCCAGATGGAGGGTGCATGCATCAGCACTAGGGACGCTGGGCTCTGTGGCACAGCCATGTTGAATTTTTGTAGGCCATGGTGAGAGTCACAACCACACTGGGTTTTGTCTCAGACCATGTTTCTTGAGACTTGCCCCTCCCCTGGGACACTGTCTGAATCGCCCCGATCTAGGCTCTGCTGTAAGTGCCAGATGAATCCATTTGCACCTACGATCTTTGCAAGTCTAATCAAGCAGGTCCTTCACTCCCTCAGTGGGGTGAGGGGGAGAGCTGTTTGGCCTACTAGACACTTCGGTCAGGAGAAGTGGCAGCTTGTATAGAAAAATACCCCGGGGAAGGAAGTAGCAGCCTTGACAGACAGGTAACTGACAGGGAGATGCTCCCTTGAAGGCAAATATTCAGCAGGCAGCCAGCAGAAAGGATTGGACAGGCAGTTACCTGCAGGAGTGCTAACGCCCCACTCCCTTCAGGCTTCGGATTGTGCTAGAAGTTTTGGTACAGAGGATGTGTATGTAGTTAGGTGCTCCTCCCCCAGTTTTTGGTGAGTGGCGGTGTGAGACATAGGTGTATGTGTGTATGGGTATTTGTGTGAATGTGGGCCTTTGGTGCTGGCGTTCATCTTCTGCCTTTGTAAAAGCAGGGTATTTCTGTTGTCCTCTGCTATGGACACCAGGCCATGCAACCACACTGAGTTTTACTTGGTCTTTTGTGAGCCCAGTTCAGGTCCTCACCCTGGTGTGGCGAGCAGTCTGCATTAAGAGTTCCCTCCCTGATGCCAGCAGCTGTGTATGCTCCCTGTTTTTATTAAACAAACAAGGGAAGCCTGAAGTCATGATATTCTGGCTGTGGAGAGACGTGGGATGCCTGGGTTTGCAATACAGCGGTGTGATGAAGTAATGGCTGCCTTGTCTCCATCCTTGTATAAGCAGTGACCTGGCACAGGGGACGCAGGTTGAAAACATTCTGCTGGCAACTGAAAACCCTGTCACAACTGTACTCACCAACCCAGAGTTCAAAGATAAGAAATTCCAGGGCATTTGCTAGATGTTGGGCTGGGCTCAAGGGCATGCTTGCTTTCCTTTGCAAGATTCTGAATAGGAGGCCGTTTGATCAACAGAAACTCTCTTGGGTCCTTCCAGGCCTCCACTCTGTCCCTCCCTTTGGGAAAAGACCGTGAATGGTCTCAGCGTCCATAGGAATTGTATTGGAAAAGAACCCTTGCAACAGAATTCTAGGCAGGATCTTTCTTTGCGAAAGGAAGGGATAGGCATTAGAAGGTCTATACTGTGGGGAAATACTTTGAAGGAGGGTTGGGAACTAAGGTGTGTTAGTTCCTAACTCAGGGGAACCTGCCTAGGTTCAACCTGCCTTTGCCAATTGCTGGTGTGAAACCCTGTCCAGGGTACCTGAACACTGGGATACTAGTCTCTCTCTCTCTCTCTCTCTCTCTCTCTCTCTCTCTCTCTCTCTCTCTCTCTCTTTCTTTGGCAGAGTTTCTCTGTAGCCCTGGCTGTCCTGAAACTCACTCTGTAGACTGGACTGGCCCTGAACTCACAGATCAGCCTGCCTCTGCCTCCCACATGCTGGGATTAAAGGTATACACCACCATTGCCCAGTTCAGAATTCCAGTTTCTTAAAGTTGTTAAAAGGAAGAACAGGAGATATAAGGCCCCTGGAATGCATCTGTTTTGTTCATCAAAGCCCTCTGTGTCTAGAATAGGATCTGGTACTCCAACCCACCCCCACCCCAAACCCTGCTGCATCTGTAATAACAGTTTTTCACAACAAGCCTGGCAGTGGTGGCACACACTTTTAATACCATTACTTGGGAGGCAGAAGCAGGTGGATCTCTAAGTTCGAGGCCATCCTGGTATACAGAGTAAGTTCCAGAACAGTCAGGACTACATAGAGAAACCCTTTCTTGGAGAGAGAAACAGACAAACAGACAGACAGACAGACAGAGACAGAGAGTTTCTAACAATGAAATATAGTCAGCCCTTGGTAGTTACAGGGTCTACAACTATGAATTCAATTAACATCAAATTGAAATTTCTGTACTACAAAAACAAACAAACAAAAAACTGGACAGTGGTGGTGTACGCTTTTAATCCCAGCACTCAGGAGGTAGAGGCAGGCAAAGCTCCGTGAGTTGGAGGTCAGCCTGGTCTACAAGAGCTAGTTCCAGGACAGCACATGTACTGCTTTTTCTTTTCTTCCCTAACCAACCAAATATGCCAACTGTTTATAGAGCATTTACAATCTATTGTGATCCAGAGATGATCTGTATGTATATGGGAGAATTAAGTTAGATGCAAACCCTATGCACGCTATTTTATGTAAAGGAATTGAACCTCCACCGATTTGAGCATTCTTAGGTAGATCCTGGAGCCAATCCCACAGATGTCAACAGATAATTATACTTATCCTTAGACCCGCCCAGGCAGTGCTTTCTGGGGCATGTGTAGATGGGAACACGCAGAAGGGAGGCGCTGTGGAGTTCTCGTGAAGGAGTGAGTTAGCGGGCCTGTCTTAGAAAAGCCTGAAAATGGTGGACAAGACCACAACGGAGCAGTGTCTCCTCAAGGGGCAGATTTGGGGAACATTCATAGGTGAGCCAGCTGTTCCGTCTGATGTCCCCTCTGCCCTTTCTTCTTCACGTACTTCAGCAGAGTTCATGGAGCATCTCGTGTTTGCACTGCACAGCCTGCCTGGGAGGTGCAGAGAAGCTGCGCGCTGTATTTCCTGGGTGTTGACAGATATAAGATACCCCGTGTCTACCATTGCAGAATCACACAGACTCGTGGCTCACACCTGATCACCTGACCATTCCTCCAGCTTCCTGGTGGCACTGACTCTGTCACCGTCCACGGGATCACCCAGCAGTTGGCCGGGATCACCCAGACAGGCCTCATTCACTTTCCAGTGTTCTGTTTAAAACACGGCTTTCTCTTTGCGCTTCACGTGCATAACCAGCTAGGGAAGTAGATATTGGCAAAGCAGGGGCTTCTCCCTCATGACCAGAGCCCTGTGGCTCCGCAGTGCGACCCCCTTAACTCCCTATCATCTTTCCTGGCCTTGCCTGACCGTGGTGCTACTGGAGTTTAGCCCAGCCTGGTGCACTATCAGGAGCTGCCTGTGTTTGGGTTCCACATCTGGAGTATCAGCTGGGCGGATCTTCCTGGACCATTTGTAAACATACAGACAGGAGGCGTACATGGGGCTGTTTGTTTTACTTTGGAGCTGTGAGCGAGTGTGTGGAAGTGCTGGTCCCCCAGGCAGGTAGCTATAGCGCCCTTGTCACCAGCATGCGGGGACAGGCCATAGGACCCTAAGCCTCCAGGGTGTCTGTGTTCAGCCCTGAGAGTGATGGAGTCTTGGGCTTGTTTTGTGGTCATTATAGAGGAAGCCCAACCAAGGCACAGAAACATCCAACGAAACCGAGAAACTTTTTTCCACCGTCTGGTTCTTACCAGCCTTGAAAACTGGACATCTCGTTCAGGAGCAGAAACCTAGTATTTTTTTAAGGTACTAAGCATTCACTGTAATCACAGGGGCTCGCTAGGGAAGAGGTGATGAGGATAGCTTTGACACTGAGAGGCATTTCTTCAACTCCACGCTATCCCTGAACCACATTCAAAGGCAAGAAGGGCCATGCGAATGGGAGGCCATACCGTCATCTAGAGCAGGCTGACAAGGTTAAGAATGAGGCGATATATTCAGTAGACGGAGATCCAAGGCTGGGAACAAGCATTTGAATTCAGACCTCAGCTCCGTTCCTGTTCTGACTGAACGGAGAACTGAAACAGGGTGGTGCCTTCTCACATTGAAAGATGTCAGCCAGATGTGTCAGATTCAGAACAAAGGAGGAATAAAACTCATAAGGGCCTTGGGATGTCAGCTATTAGGTGGGAAGTTCCATGCTGATGATCCAGCCTATCCACCCCTCCACTGTCTTCCTACATCCAACTCAATCTGTACCCTGACCAGTGGATACTTTCGGATGGCTTTTGGCTGCCACACCATTGTTCTGACTACCATGGAATGCAAACTAACGATACGCCTGGCCCAGGTTTGCTCCTGGGACTGTAGGAGCTAAGGCAATACAACGTGTGGACAGCGCTCCTCAGTCAAGTTGCCCTTGCTGTGATTATACCCTCGGAGTGGAGCCCCCTGGTTTGTCTTTGCTGTCTGGAACTTGTGAGCCCAGCACAATGACTACTGAGCATGCCGAAGAAACCTTGGCCTTTGCCGCAGTTTACCTGGGCAGGCGGAGGATAGGGGTCTGCTGGCATGGGTGAATGAGGCGCCTGTGTCCTTTACAGAATGCAGACTTCAATTCCGGGTCACCCTGTCCACACTCTGTATCTCTTCTTCCAAGGGGAGAAGTAGAAACCCTGAGCGAGAACTGGGCATAGCCTCGATAGGTGTACCAAGTAATATGTGCCTACAAGAAGGGACTGCCTTTTCTGAACCAAAAAAGAAAGGATTATGTGATGTGACAGAGCATTTGGTTTCTATTCTGATATTGGTGGGTTGGGAGTTTCTCAGAAAACCTGATTATAAATACCCTACGCTGATCCTTTTAAAGACTGCCTTTAGTGTAAGTCACAGTGAGGCCTTCTGAGACCTCCTGATGGCCCCCCTGTGGCCAGAGGTGCAAGGAGGCAAAAGGTGGGTCTTGCTCCAAGTAGGGTTATTGGTGAGAGGACAGCTCTGGTGTGGTCTGGGTCTTCTCCAATATGTTGTCTCTAGAGCAATTGTAGAACTGGGGTTTAGCTCCCAGTTTACTCCCCTACCCACACCCCTCTCCAGAAAAAAATCGAGCCTTCAGGGCAGGTGGAACAGGGAGGTTCCTTAATAATTAAGTCCTGTCCGCTTTGAAAATCAGGAAGTGAAAAGGACATGCGTGGCCAATTGAAACGGAATCTTAGGCAGGCAGAACTAATCTTTCCCACACAAGAAATTAACCAAAATGCCAGTGCTAATGTCCCTGGAATGGGCAGGGGGAGGGGGCCAGAGAGACGTTGATCGCTGTATTTCAGCCAAGAAGGAACATGTGTCTCTGGGGTGGGGGTGCGGGGTTGGTCCTGGCTTCCCTGTGTGAAGAATACCACCCACTAAAACCCGTTGTGGCCTCACTTCATAGGAACTTGGGTTTCACATTGAGCTGTGACCACTTACGCTGGTGTCCCAGAAGGCTTCCTACAGCACAGCACATTCCTCCCCAAGCTGTCACCACGGTGGCCAGCAGAGTAGCCTTCTTCTTGGCCAGATATTTATTGAGCCCTGTGTCCCTGTCCCTCAAGATGCTTACATCTCAGCTTCTGGAGATTTCCGAATCAAAGCAAGACTTCACTGCACCCTGTACTGTGGCATCCACATCTCTCCGCAGAAGCCTGCTAGACTCCAACTACATCTCTATCAGTTTCTTACAACTGTGGCTGAATAATGAGGGACACTTTAGAAGGAGGAAAGATTGGGGTGTTGTTTCTTGCTTTCGTTTGTTTATAGTTTCCTAAGTTTTAGGTCACGATCAAATGTCTCTATCGCTTTGGGCCTGTGATGAGGTAATGTGGGGAATGCGTCCTGTAGAAAGGCTCCTTACTTCATGGTTCCCCAGAGAAAACAGAGAAGGGAAGAGGTGAGGTTCCCACCATCCACTTTAAGGGAATGTGTCTAAGGACCTGATGTCCTTCTAGAAGGCCCCATCTTCTAGGGTTTTGTCACCTCCTGATAACTCCACAGACTGTTGATTAAACCATTAACATATGGACCAATTGTGTGTGTGTGGGGGGGTAGGATACAAAACTAAATAGTTACTTAGATGGCTACTGTTGTCATTGTCCTCCACATCATCATTATATCATTGACAATTTGAGTCTCATCTGATTTTCTGACACTAAATTATCTACAAGAGCCCTTATTTTGGAAAAATTGACTATTTAGAGAGTTTTGTTCATTGACAGTTGAAATTCCATCAAGCTAAACTATCAAACAAATGTCATATAGTAGAGGAAACAACAAGAAAAATGAAGAGACAGTCTATAGAATGGGAGATGACAACTACTACTGGCCACAATAGTCAAGACATGGGGTCAGCTTAGATGCCAGTCAAGACATGGGGTCAGCTTAGGTGCCAGTCAAGACATGGGGTCAGCTTAGGTGCCAGTCAAGACATGGGGTCAGCTTAGGTGCCAGTCAAGACATGGGGTCAGCTTAGGTGCCAGTCAAGACACGGGGTCAGCCTAGGTGCCAGTGAAGACATGGGGTCAGCCTGGGTGCCAGTCAAGACATGGGGCCAGCCTGGGTGCCAGTCACAGATGAACGGATAAAGAAATACAGAGCACATATAGAAGACAGTTTTATCCAACTGCAATGAAGACGAAAGCCCTATCAATTGCAGTAATAGCATATGAAGGGTTGGGCTACCTCTTGGCCTGAGACATCCAGAAGGTTCCAAGGTATGCACCTTTTCTATCCAGACCAGAGAACCTGCTGAAGCCAGCTTGGCAGAGGTGTTTGTCTTAAGTGACAGGACTTTGAGTGGATAGGAGTTCCTCAAAGTTGGTGAAGGCTTGAGAATATCTTGCCATAGTTACCCTATTGTTAATAAAATGTTTTAAAATCATTGTTTTCTAATCTAAAATCTCAGGCAAACATAAAAGCAGAAAAATAGTATCACAAACGCTATACAGTTGTTCTCAACATGGGGGTCCCATGACCCTTTCACAGGGGTCACACAAATATCTAAAAGCCTCTGTATCAGATATTTATATTACAGTTCCTAACAGTAGCAAAGCTGCAATTATGAAGTAGCAACAAAAATAATTTTATGGTTGGGGTTACCATACCATGAGGAACTGTATTAAAGCGTCACAGCGTTAGGAAGTTGAGAACCACTGACTTACAGGCACATTGTAAGTTTATTTTTCCTCTACAGGCTTGATACCCATCGTCTAGGAAACTAACAAGCAATAGACAGAAACATGAAAAAGAGTAGACTGATTTTATTATGATCCTGTAAGTACTGGAGATGAGGCCCCCTGCTGACAAGATGGTTGCTGAACTTAAGTAGAAAGTAATAAAGGAGAGGGGGCTTTGGCTCCTGGAGGAAGGGGAGAGCCCAAACTGTGGAGGGTTGGAGGAGGGAACATCTCCTGCAGATAGTCTCCCAGGTCACAGTCATCTGTGCTCATCTGTGCCTGAGTAGATGCCAGCCCTCCAGCCAGCCCCCAGCCAGCCCCTCAGCCTGCCCCTCAGCCAGCCCCTCAGCCAGCCCCCCAGCCAGCCCCTCAGCCTGCCCCTCAGTCAGCCCCTCAGCCTGCCCCCAAGCCAGCCCCTCAGCCTGCCCCCGAGCCAGTCCCCCAGCCAGCCCCTCAGCCTGCCCCCCAGCCAGCCCCCAGCCAGCTCCTCAGTCAGCCCCTCAGCTAGTCCCCCAACAAACCCCTCAGCCAGCCCCTCAGCCTGCTCCCCAGCCAGCCCCTCAGCCAGCCCCCTCAGCCTGCCCCTCAGCCAGCCCCTCAGCCTGCCCCTCAGCCAGCCCCCAAGCCAATCCCCAGCCATCTCCTCAGCCAGCCCCCAGCTCTTTCTTGTGGAAAGCGCCTGGTAGTGGTGAGGCTAATGCAAACAGATGAGCATTTCCTTTTTGCAGAAGGGCATCTCTTGGCATGGCTATGCATGCCTGTAATCCTGGCTCTCTGACCCTCCAGAGGAGGCTGAGGCAGGATGATCAGCAATTGCAAGCCATTCTAGACTACAGAAGAAAACAAAAGCAAAAGCAAAACAAAAACCAGAACAGTTTTTTAGAGACATTCCTGTGTCTGTGGAGATCTGCAGTTTCTCTGAAAACCTAACCTGAAATATGCCAAAGGTACCTATTTTGGAGTTGGAAATTTTTCTCTCTCGTATTCTTCACAGGGATTCAGCAATTATCAAAATAGAAATCTCTCTCTCTCTCTCTTCTTTTTTGTGTATGGCTCGTTTGTTTTTTCAGACAGGGTTTCTCTATGTAACCTTGGCTGTCCTGGAACTTGCTCTGTAGACCATTCTGGGCTCCAACTCAGAGATCTGCCTGTCTCTTCCTCCCGTGCGAATGCTGGGATTAAAAGTGTGCGCCACCACCACTGCCTGGTGGAAGTTTTTCTTTTCTTTCCACATAGGACCCCACTGTCCTTAGCATGCTCTGTGTGAGTGGGACAGAGGTGGATGCTACGCGGCTTCTTATTCTAGAACAGGCTGTGATGTCTTCTCACCTTCTGGCCGAGGCATGGCCCTCAGGTTGGATTCACCAGTGGTCTGTGCTACTGTGCCCTCAGCCGTGTCCCTTCTCTCGAAGCTAAACTCTGGCTTCAGAGCCTGACTGTCATCTTTTAAGGGTTGACACTGTGTTGAGTGTCTTGTGGGGCAAGTTAATTCCAGGAGACAGTGGATTTCACTGGGTAGGTATAAGCAGAGTGAGTCCACAACAATCCATGTTTTGGAGGAGTAGATAATAGGAATACAGAGGTGGGGTTGGGCCATTACCTGAACCCTAGGGGACCCTGAGCAGGACTGATGGAGCCTCACAGACCCTTGTGGTTTCCGGAGCAGAGCTGTTTTTCTGGTCCCCAGACTCAAGCATCTGACTTAGGCCCTGGAGGAGATAGAGAGGGTCCTAAGAAGGAGACTCCATCTCTGACCTCTTTGATGGTATAGCCACAGGAGGTCTGTGAGGTATCTGCACCAACCATGGGCCATGTGCCATTCCAATACCGTTGGATTCATTTTGAATTTGCCAAGAGAGAGCAAGCAAGGAACAGAGTTCTTCCGAGTGTTGGAGACAAGGATCTGCTTCCTGCAGGCAGTAAGGCCACTCTGAGCTGCTCTGAGGCAGGGCTCAGTTGGACAGTTGAAGTGAATACAGTTGTGTGAGATCACACTTCAAAGTCCTCCCCTCACGGCTGACCCTGACATCAACATAGCAGGCAGAGACTCCAGGAAGGGCATGCTGGCCCAGGGGCAGCCTTCAGGTCCTGACTTTCCGCAGCCGGCCTGCCTCTTCCCTCTCTGCTTGGTGTTTTTCAGTTTAAAGTCCCAGGCTGATTCTCCCCTCCCGTGCGAGCATGATGTGCGCGCGCATTTAAATTTTTCTTCTTGGCAGAAGTTAAGACACAAAATGGATTTGGAAGCAGATGAAACCAGTCTGGATATAAGTTGGGCAGCAGGCAGCTTCATTCCTGGAGTGGGATGGGCTCTGATGTGGGGGCGGAAGTTGTCTTCTCCCCCTGTGGGGACCAGGAAGGCCTAAAACTCAAGTGGGGCCCAAAGGATACGGAACCCTCAGACACACTCTCTTGGCATCTGAGAACCCCTGGATTTTTCCTTTTTGCCTTTATTAGGGTAATCTCTGTGGCTTCTTGGGCTTTGAAGTGCAGGCATTCAGATATATGGATGGTTTGAAAACCTCCCTTCACTATTAACATCTTCCTTGGTCCCAAGCCCCCATGCTCCCAGCAGTAAGCAAACAGCCCAATAGGTTCAGAGACCAGTTTGAGGATCTCCATCTCTACTCCCGGTATAGGTGATTTTTACAGCAGGGCCATCTTCTTGGATATTATTTCTATGTGATGAAGAGTGCCTAGGAATCCAAGTGTCTGGCAGCAGTTGCGAAGCGTAGTGCAAGCCTGGGGACCTGAGTTCGATGCCCAGAATTCAAGTGAAAATGTCAGGCTGCTGGTGGTGTGAGAAGCAGAGGCAGGAGGATTTCTGGGGCTCGCCAGCTATTCTGTTGAGGCTAATTGGTGAGCTCTAGGCCAATGACAGACCCTATCATAGGAGGAGATGGTGTTTTAAGGATGGCATGAGGTTGTCTTCTGGTTTCCATAAGCACATACGTACCCAAACACACGTGCACGCTCTTAAAGAAATTCAGCCCGGGGCCTGGAAAGACAGGTGACTCCTCAGTTAAGAGCACTTCCTGCTCTTCCATAGAACCGGAGTTCCATTTCCAACCCGCCTCCTGTAATTCCAGCTCCAGGGGATCCAGCACCTTCTGGTCTCTACCAGCACCCACATATATGTGTGTAAACACACATATACATAATACAATAATAAATCTGCTTATAAGATGAGAAAATTGATTTTAGTTTTAAAATTGTAAACATTTTCCTTAAAACATTACAGCAACATCTTTGTGCAAAATCCCTTATTCTGGACATTTCCCCTCATGCCAGAGCTTTTCTTGAAGACATTCTTTCCAAAAGGACGTGGACATCTGTGCTAGAGACCTCCACACAGGGCTCTCCAAGCTGGCTGGATGAGGCAATCAATGGACAGAGTTGAAAAGCCTGCTGCTGATGCCCATCCTTAGCCTCAGGTGATATTGCTGTGGCTGTCAGCCCTCTGCCAGAGTGACTCCAGTCTGTCACGCGGGGCTGGGGACACTGTCCGCCTCCTGGAGTTGTTTAGAGGTGACACATGGTCACACGTGTGTCTGAGATGGTTGCCTTGTTTACTGACTCAAAAAACAGTTAAATAATTGTCTTGGTTGTATGTTGATTAGTAATTTCTTTTTAATCCTAAATGTGTGCTTTAATCATAAACTGCTTATCATGAAAACCCAGTTAATTACATCCACTAAATCTCAATGACATTCGTATTATAAATCAGTAAGACATCAGTGATTGTCACAGAAGTCAGTCGGGTTTTTGTTTGTTTGTTTGTTTGTTTGTTTGTTGTTGTTGTTGTTGTTGGAAACAGGGTTTCTCATAGCTCAGACAGGCTTCGGGTTTACTCTGTAGTTGAGAATGACCTTGGTCCTATAACCTGCCTGCCTCCCGTCAGTTTATTAAATTACTATGTGTATTCTCTATCCCTAACACGCTTTCCCAAATAGTATCTTTTAACAATCAGTAAATTGTTATACTAAATATAAGTTATACTTTCCATTGTCTACAAAATGTGAATGCATACAGTGATGTAAGCATCTCAGCTGCATTGCATAGCCAGTTATTGCTGGTGGGAAATTATATGTGACAGTTTTAAGGGGAGTCATAAACTCCTTTGTATAATTATGCAAATAAGTGAGCTAAAGGTGATATGGGTTCAGTTTTAGATTGTATGCCACAAAAGGTAATTTTTGAAGCATTGCTATTATTAAAAACACCAGGTATTAAATTGCAGGGTTTATCTGGGGGCGCGTTGGTTAAGCTATACTCTCCTGCATGCCTGAATGCAGATAGTATGGTGGACCAAACCCAGGGCTTCGTGCAAGCCAGCCACACTTTAACTACAGAGCCACATCTCAGCCCCAAACTCAATCTCTAAATGTTAGTTTGCTCAACGTGACAGTTTCGGCCAAGTTTATATGCTCTATTTTATACGACTTACTAAGGAAAGTCAGGGTTGTTAGGAAAAGGATCTCTAAAGACGACGACTGAAGCTAAGGAGCCTGTTTTTCCCTCTTTGCAAAACCTATGTCCGCGCAGTGGGCAAGCAGCAGAGCCCTGGAAGCAGGGAAGATGATGCTCATGAGTAGTTGGTAAGGGCCCGAGGTTGGAAACCCAGCACAGCAAACCGTGATGTGACAGCGAGACAGACGACGTTTGCAGGATCGAGGGCTCACGAGGCCAGCGGGTCTGCGGGAAAATGCAAGACCGGCAGTGGCACAGTGGTACCTTGGGACAGGCTTGTCCCAGATGTGTCTTTTTGATGATGAAGGTGATAATACAAACCTGCTTGGACTATTTCTGATGTTTCCAGTGAAAAGTAAAAAATCTCCTAGTTTGCAGACCTAATCAGTGTTAAAATTATCTCTCGCCACTTCCCTTTGACAACCCAAACAACTACATGCCAGACTTTCATATATTTTATTTTCAAAATGGGATCTCCAAGAACCTCTTTAGTTAGGTCAGCAGGTCGAAAAGCGTGCTGGACAAAATTCCTCCTCACTAGTAGTACTCTAAGAAAAAATTGGCACTCCAAATAATTCCCGGGCTAAGGGTCATGTAAGTCCAAGCTTGTGGTTACAGCCTACTCTACGTTGGTGATTCATGCTGTATAACAGCAAATAAAAGGTTCTGAAATGCCAGCAGTAAAGAAATCTGACTGGATTTCCATACATAGCATTTCCCTAACTTATTTTTGTTACGAGTCTGTAACATTGTTTAACATTTGGTAGGGTTTCGGATTGTCTTAGGCAGCACTCACCAGTATCCTGGCTGACACTTTCCTCCACTGCCCACACGTCCCTGACCTGTAGTACAGGGAAGAAAACAGCTCATCTGTTCATGTCATTAGCAAATAGCCACTGTGCTCCTGTCACAAGCCACGCACTATGATTGCTGCTGGGTGTCTAACAATGGGCAAGATGGCAGGGCGTTGGCCTGTAAGATGTCAGAGTTACAGCTTCAGCCCCACCCACAATGGCTGGCTGTTCTGCCCAGGAATAACAGACCGTCTGCAGGGCATCCTAGGAGCTGGAGACTAGAATGAACCCGCCCCCTTTGCTCTTCCCATCAACACCTTGCTGCAGTTCCCCGGCACTCTCCTGCATAAACAGTGCCCCCCCCCATCCTGCTGCGAGACTCCACGTGTTTGTTTTCTCTACATGTGCCAGCCTCGCACTAAGGTCTCAGCACTTCGCGCAAGTTGTGGAGAGCTGGCAGGGGTGAGGTGGGGGCTTCCAGCAGAAGGCAGGGACTGACTTCCTGGCAGATGGCTGCAGCCTGCTTCACATTTCCACGCGGGTATTTATTTAAATTGTAGTCAGTTTAAAAGAGCTTGGTAATTGAGAAAGGAAAGACGGGAGGTGGGACAAGGAGCTCTGTGTGTATGCTTTGGGGGGTGGGGGTCAGGGCGGTGGTGAGGAAAGTGGGTTTGAATAAGGTCAAATGGGAGAATAAACTGTCAGGATTCTAAAGCATGGCTGCCCGCCAGAGCTGCAGCTCCACCCTGTGTGTGTGTGTGTGTGTGTGTGTGTGTGTGTGTGTGTGTGTGTGTGTGTGTGTGTGTGTGTGTGTGTCTGTCTTTAGGGCATAGGGCGTACACAAATAGAATATTGGGGGTAGGTAGGTGTTAATGATACTAATGAAAATAATCAACTTGCCAAATTCACAGTCCGTTAGTGAATCCCAACGTTGTACTTCCTTTGTTTTATTTTAGAAGCTTTACTAATACAATCTCTATTTCCTTCACTATCTCAGGACGCGATAGATTTTTATGGTTCTATACCAAACCAGTTCCTCTACCAGTTCGGGACAAGGGAGAGGAACACCTCTATCTCTCTGTCATTGCTGTAAAGTTCAAGATCGGGTGCCTTCTGCAGCTTGGCCATTTCACCCTCAGGCTTAGCTCTTGAATCCTTCAGATGGCCTTCAAGCATGCAGAGACGTGTGAGCAGCGGGGTGAGGGGGTTGGGGGCTGGTTTTGCCTGGCATTTGTCTGAACCAGCCCCAGAATTAGACAGGACTGATCTTCCTTCAGTCTGGGTCACAGAACCTGGGCGCTTTTTGAGCCGCGCGAGCCTGGTTTCTGTGTGAGGAAAGGACATAGGAAGTGACGGCAAGCGACTGTGGGGTGATTCTGTGACCTGACCAATACGTCCCACGTGTTTTCAGTCCCCCAGTCTCCCAAAGTCCTCTGCGTGTTGGATGATTGTCGTTCTCTCCATCCATACCCTTCCATCTTAAGTCATTATTGGCTGGCTCAGCAGGTGTTTTCTAAATACCTGAAAACGTATTATGGCCACAGATGCCAGTGTGAACAAAAGCATCACCACTGTTGAGAATATAAAGAATTAACTGTGTGAAGGATTCCACAGGAACGAAGATCCGGGCGCCTAACTGCTGGTGGGGGGAATACCTGACATGTCTATCAAACGAAAACAAGCTTCCTCAAGCATCTACCATCCTCTCGTTCTTCTCCTTCACTTCCTCTCTCAGGTGCTCCCTCCAGCCGCCCCAAGCTTTCAGGGAGGAGTGGGAAGGTCTGGGGACTGCCTAACTTCACCCCTGGGCAAGGGCCACAGCGAGCCAGAGCTCAGGAACCAAATCTCTGGGGAGGATGTCAGGCAGTAGGGCTTCCTTCCCTTGTCCTGTCTCCTGCTCTGCATTTGCAGCGGAAACCCTCTCTTTGGCGGTCATCTGATCTGAACTTTGTAGACCATGGAAGAACCTGGGATGTGAGCCTCGCACAACTTAGTGGACAGCGGCTGAGCACCTGCTTACTAGGTGTCAAGGAGGAAAGTCAGTTGTGTATGTTATAAAGATGAGACTCAGGAGACCTTGCCACACTGACTTCTCTTGGGTCCCAGCCTCGGTCCTGGGACTCTCACACATTGGCTCTCTTGGAACTGGGTAAGGAATGACTATGGGTGATATCAGGAAGGTTTCTTTTGTGATTCATGACAAGGGCTGTCTTTGAGAGCTGACTTTCCACGCTCTGTGGCACATGAGTGTGTGCCCAAGATACCTGTGCACATGTGCACAGACAGGAACATGTGTTCAAATTTCTTCCATTCTTCTGATGCCTTTGCCACTGGTGCTGGTCCCTGAATTTAGTGATTAGTGCACAAGATAATCCAATTTCTCATGTGACCCATCTTCCTCGAGGCCATCCATGTTGAATTTTAATTTGGGCATAACCAAAATATGCTAGAAGAGAGCCTTGCCTTGTTTTTCTCTGTGTCCCCCTCGGGCCTCCATACAGTGCATGCAGCTTCCTGCAAGTTGGCTGGACTGCGTTCAATCCTGCCCAGTGCCCATCTCAGGGTTTTACTGTTCCCGGCAAGGATGACGCGTGGTTATCAGCAGTAACCTCTTCTCAGTGTGAGCATTAAACAGGATGCCCTTGCTTTCCTTACTCCACTTAGGAACCAAGCTCCATTGCCCTTCTGCATGGTTTGGAAGAAGCGCCTTCCTTGAGGTCCTGCATATGACTGAGTGATAGTATGCTTCTAGGAGAATTTCCTGGGATAATTGCACCCTGTTCTCCGGGTCTCCTTGTCTTCCTTGGGTGGCTGCAGGGGGAAACTGTGTGTTGGGCTTGCTCTGAGCCTGTGTGTAACAGTAGGGTTTGTGCTTGCACATGGATTCCTTTGCTCTGAGAGATAGGGCTTTAAGCTTTCAAGGTCTGCTTTAAGTGCAAGTCCTGGAAGGGTTGCCTTTCACCTTTTTAAAAAAACTATCTATCCACACTATAGAATAGTAACTTTTCCTTTCTTGTTTTGTTTACTTTTAGCATCTGGAGATTTTGAGGGGCATGTACCTGTTTCCTCTCCAGGGACTATAGTGTTTGAATTGACCAAGTACTGTATTGTGGGGGATAGTCCTGGCCACCTCCAGTCTTTAGAAACATAGATGGGAAAAATCGGGTGTTTTTCTTTGTACCAGTGCGCCTTTCCTTGTGGCTGTGAGCATTTGCTGAGGTCAGAAGCAGTTCCTTTCTGGAACTGGGAATGGACTCTGCAGAGAAACTACAGTCATGTTTTCCTCTCTGTAAACACCACCTCACTTTATGGTGCCAAGTGACCTTCTGTTGGGTGGGGATATCTTCTCCGTTCTCTCTGAACAAGTAGAGACACTGTGTGGAGAAATTATGGTCATTAATGTCATTATCATCATCAAGAGTGTGCAGAAAGGGGAAGTGTGCAGGAGGGGGAAGGTTGCTAGCGTCCATTTATAGTAAATGTTGACGAGGTCTGGCTGGAGATTGAGCCTTAGAAACCAAAGAGAGTGTGTCCAGAGAGTCCTTCCCTCTACATATATGCACGCACGCACGCACGCATGAATGCATGCACTCACCCACCCACCCATGCACACACGCATCCATCCGTGCACTCGTGCACATATCCCCCATGAGACAAAATAGGGCTTCTGGGAGGTTCTGTAAATCGTATAGAATGCATTGCTTGTCCCATCCCATTCATTCCTTGATCTACGGACACATGTGAAGAACAGCAGTGGCATCCACGGCATGGCTGTGTACAGCCCACAAACCCAGAGCAAAAGCCGCACATTGCATTTGCCTGGACCTGTGAAACATGCAACACGTCTCTGGTCTGAAATGACATTAGTTGAGAAGTCCAGCAGGTGGCAACGCCACTGCATGAAATCAGATCTCCGGTGACCGATTTCCGCAGAAAGTTCATGACCCCCGCTCTCCAAACCGACTGTGTGACTGCTATGTCAGGCTGCGTTTTGCACATTACCTCATTAATGGTTTTTAGTAGCTCATCAAAGTCCTCGCTCTCATTCTCATAGAGAGTAATCCAAGACTCAGAGGGATGAAATAACCTCAGGTTATCTTATAGGGCACTTCGGGTAGAAACAGTAATGCCCATACCTGACCCTCGGGTGGGACATTCTTTAGTGTTGACCCTGAGTTCCAACACTGTCACAAGCAGAGCCGCTTTGGTCTACAGTACACATTTAAGATGAGCCCCAAAGTCCTTCTGCCATAAACTGTTAGGGTAAGGCCTCTACTTGGGGACAGGAACCTGGGTGGGGAAGATGAAAGTGATCGTGGTTAGACGGCACCCAGTGCTGGGCTAAGTACATCCTAAGAGCTCCATCTATTTAGCTGACTTTCCCACGTCTCAGTTCTCATCTTCCTTCCCCTCCCCATGCTCTTTTCTTGAACTCCTCAGGCCTGGACCTGTCTTTCTCTTTCTGACTCAACAGCTTTTTATTCCTCCCTCTCTGCAAATCTCCTTTAGCCTGAAGCGGAGGGCGCCCTTCAGCAGCTCCGGCAGCCTCCGTCCTAGATCAGATTATGGCCAGTCCTGCAGCAAGCCGGGAGCTTCTAAGGAGGAGAGATGCAAAGGGTGGTAAAAAAAAGAAGCTCCTTGAAGGCTACAGGCCACGGGAGAATCTGCTTGGCTGCAGCCTCATCCTTAAGGGGCATACAGCCTCCATAGCGCTCACCTGTGGCTATACCGCTTGGGACCTTTTGATATTTCTTCTTAAGAACACTCCCAAGTCCCCAAATCCCTTTCGAGAGTTCTCCTCCACCTCAATCTTCTAACTGGATCAAACCATTCCTCAGCAAACAGCGAGTATGACCACGGGAAGTGCCAAGGAACACTAAAATGCGTTTGACACATCCCGGCCTTGGGGAGTTTATAGTCAGTGTCAAGGACTACAGACACACTCATCAAAACTTGTAAATCGCCACAGAGTGGAACAGATGCACAAAGCTCTTGAGAAGACAGACGGAGGGACCGTTTGTAGGAGGCTTCGTGAAGGAGACAGAAGAGGCGCTTGAGGGAGAGTGGTTCCTCGGGATGAACTGAAAAGGGGCAGTGGTTCACGTGAAGGATCAGAAGGCGAAAATACAATTTGCTGAGATTAGAGGCAGTGGGAGGAAGTCACGGGAGAGGTTGACTTCAGGCCAAGCACAAAGAACCTGGAAGGCTGTGTGCAGCCTTTGAACCTCGCCTAATCGTTCCAAGTTGGGGAGCTATCAAAGTGGGTATGTTTGCCCATTTCCTTTTTTTCCTTTTTTTCATCTTTTTGAAACTGAACTCAAAGGGTTAAAACATCACTCATAATTCTTCCTCTTCCAGTGATCTGGTTTTCGAGCCTTCCATGGCCTCGCACAGATGCTCACTCTCCTCTCCCAAAATGGGATGGGCATCATTTTCTCCTCTTAGAAACAATTATCTTCCTGTGGCTACTTGATCTTTGTAATTATGATATTAATTGCTAAATCCACGCCAGACTCATCTGAATTATTATGCCTGAACTTCTTCCATGAAGCTTCAGAAGAATGAAAAACACCAAGGGTTCAAACCCTGGCCCTGAGGTTTGTCTTGTGTGTGATCACAGGCGAGATATTTAATCACCACCAATAAATCCTCAGCAGACTGATGGCACGGTGACCTCACAAGACATTGCAGAGTGTGAAAGGCAGCTCGCGCTCAGTGCCACAGACACTTGAACAGCAGCTGCCCTGTCCCTGTATTCTTGTTTGGTTCTGTTTTGAGGCAAGGTCTCACTATGTAGCTGACTGTCCTAGAACTCACTCTGTAGACTAGGCTCGCCTCAAACTCCCAGGGATCCTCCTGCCTCTGCCTCTGCCTCCCAAGTGCTGGCATTAGAGGAACGCGCCACTCCGTTCAGACATTACCATAATCTGTACCCGTTTGGGTGAGCTTGGTGTTCTAGAAGAAATGTAGGAGAAGACAACGCAAAGAGTGTTGGTTGCACAGGTTTGTAGTCTCAGCACTCAGGATGCTGAGGCAGGAGAACCACTTGGTTGAAACCAACCTTGGCTATATTAGTGAAACGCTAGCAACAGAAAGACGAGGAGAGAGAATCTTGTCGGTGCGAATGAGCATCATTTGCTGAAATTCGGATACATGGTTAAGCAACATTACTAAGTGGGACCTCTGACCTTTCCACACCTAGAACTTTTCAAGGGAATCTGAAGAGCCTGGGATTGGTCACAGGCCTGGCACCCCGGAGAAGTGGTGCCATTGATTTAATGAATATATTTAGTTGGGATTGGGATGGCCAGGAAGTAGGGGAAGAGAATGATGGGATTGATTACATAGGCATTGGTGTCAAAATAAATAAATATCAAATACTACCCACTCACCCCTCCCCACCCTGTCCTTCATGTGTGCAGTCTCAGGCTCATGCAGTGTGTGCTGCTCCGATGTGTCCGTGCTGTGCCTCTCAATTGCCCTCCCCTCCACCATCCTCTTCCTCACTCCCAACCTCCTTAGGTCCAGTCTTTCCAGCAGTTCAGTACTCTCCCGGTTAGAGCTCTCTGGGGACCAGCCCCTTTTGAAAGGAAGAAAAGAAGAAGAAGAGAAGAACACCAG
Source organism: Arvicola amphibius (assembly GCF_903992535.2). NCBI lineage: Eukaryota > Metazoa > Chordata > Mammalia > Rodentia > Cricetidae > Arvicola > Arvicola amphibius. Next base: position 45,765,797 of record NC_052056.1, on the reverse strand, counting down.
AAAGAAAGTGAGAAACCGGAGAATGAGACCAGCACAGGGGCAGTGGTGCCTTGAGCTACCTCACTGCATCACAATGAATATGGACTCTATTAAGCTCCGTTCTGCCTGTTAGTGTCTCCCGGGGCAACACAGCCCCCATATGGCAAGCATGCAGCAGATTAGGGTAGGCCCCCAGGCCGCATGGAAGGCCAGGGGCTTGACTGGCAGTTGAATCCCCTCCCTCCTCCCCCTTCTCCTCACACTTGACACTGCCTGTGTTTATCTAAAGCAAGGAAGGGGGGGCACTGGAAGGTTTTTTTGTCCCAGCTCTAGAGAAGGGGAGGAGGCTGGAGCCCTGTGGGGAGAGGGGAGAGAGGCAGGAGGGTGGAGGTGGGGCAGTAAGGAGTGAGGATAGAGGGAAGGCTTCATAAATATTCAGGAGGAGCCCTGAATGGCGAGAGAAATAAAGCAGATGGAATTCGTGTTAAAGAACGGCACAATCACCCTGTTTTTGAGCCCTCCAAAAACAAAAAGAGAGAAAGAAAAAGTAAAAGGAAAGAAAAGGGAACAGCCTCCTAGGAGCGTAGGAGTTCTTATCCAATTAGCAGGGTTGTCAAATTGAATTTATATGGAATAAGGGTGAGGGGATTGAGATGGGATTGAGTGTGGAAGAAAGAACAGTGATTTTCCTTCTCTGGTGTCTGTCCATCTACACACACACACACACACACACACACACACACACCCCTCAGCCATTTTTGGGAAGAGGTACAAGTCACAAAGAAGTAAGACTTGCAATGTCTTCCTCCTTTGTCAGACAGAGGCGCATTTTACAAGAGCTCAGAGGCAAGTCCAAGGATGGTAGAGGGTCTTGCCTGGAAGGTAAATGACCTTGGTTTGCTATCAGCTTGTTATAGTGGATTCAGAACATGGAGCCTAGGCATACCGCTCTGCCCCAAATGTCACGGCTTACGAGTTCCCTCTGTCTGTGTGTTGATTTCAGACTCTCTTACCGTGGTCTTCACAGCATGACTGTCTCAGTGTCCCATCTGTCACTTGGTATTCTTGGTCTCCAAAGAGGGAGATAAGCTCCCCAAGGTGAGCCTGAGCAATTCCATTGTGGCCCTGAAAGTAGCAATTCCCTCAGCATTTCTCTCTGTCTACAAGAGAAGTAGGGCATCCGCCACTGATATTTAATCCAGGAACTGACAGCGATGTCTTTAGGCTGCAGAACAATGTCACAAGACTACACAGTATCCAAGCTATCTCCTGGGTAGAGAGGGCTTGTCAGTGGGGACCCCAGCCACTCATTCATTGTCTCCTCAGCTTGCTTGTTTTCTCTTAAGTGGATTTTCAGATTATATTATTTGGTTTTAATTAAATTAATTCTCACAAAAGGGTAAGTGGCTTAAGGGGATGCCTGCGCAGAGACTGGCTTGAAGAGAGGGCTGATCATCTAAGTGTATGCAAACAGAGCTGACCTTTCTATGGCCATGGGAGGAGGTGGAAGCTTTGGCAAGGCAATCACATCTGATGAGAAGTCAACAAAATAATTAGCATTCAAGCAGACTGTTTGAAAGAGATTATGGCAGTGATCCTACCCCAAACAAGCTTGTGTCAGACGTTATTAACTAATGATTGTAAAACAGTCAGGATTAAGAAGTCCTTCAACTATGATTAGACTTACCTAAAGTTTGTTGTTGTTTTTTTAAGTTCTCCCCTATATGTTTTCACCAATGAATGATGCATGTATTAGGGATACTTGCTTCTAGTATCATAAGGAAATAAATTAGGAAATGGTGGGAGACCACTATTCCAGACAAGTCTTTCCAGAGCCTGATTGCTTGATGCAGCAGCCTTCACAGCCAACACTGCTTCCGGCCGCTGAGCTTTGCCTTCTAACCGAGATGGCCTCTTCTTCCTGACATGGACACCGCCTCACAAACTCAGGCCAAGCTCCAACACATCCGGAAAGCTTTTCCTGAAAATGCTCTCATTTACTGCCTTCCGTTTGTGACTGACTCCATTACAAACCAAGCTTTTAGGATTGAAAAAAAAAGGCTGAGGTTGGCCTATGAGACTAATTCCAGAGCTCGAATGGTTAGGAGTAAGGAAAGTTTGTTTCTTCTAATATCACACCTTGAGCTGATTCTTCCATCACTTAGCTGTGGACTCTGAAATACGTAACTTATGCTCGCCACACCAGAAGAAACAGACCTGCCTCTCTAGCTCATCACTGGCCTAGTCCACAAGTGACATAATGACCTACTCATATTTTACTGGCCACCATGTCACATGACCTTCAGTTAGCTGCAGAGCAGTCTGGGAAATGGGGAAGAGCTCAAGTGAACTTGCTGGGTACTAGTAAATTTATATCCCAAATTTGACTGTAAGTTCCTAACACATGTAAACCATGTGTTACAGTTAACAGTGTCTCTATACTATCTATATGGGTTAGATTATAGCAATATCCCCCCCTTCAGTGTAAATCATAGTACATGTAGATTTTTAATAGGCTCACACACAAAATCTGGATAAAGACTAAAAGAGAAATATATTTAGAAGGTGGCAAAAGCATAGCACATTATTTGAGAACATCTGACCATTGTAATTATTTCCTATTTGACAAAAGAATGGAGCTGGGCATGGTAACACAAACTTGTAACCCCAAATAGTAGGGAAACCGAGGTAGGAATGTCTTAAGTTCAAGGCTACCCTAGTCTACACAACAAGTTCTTGGCACACAAACACAGGCACACACACAAAGAGGAAGAACAGCTAGAGAGATAATTTAGTTAGTAAACTACTTACAAGACAAGAAGGACCTGGGCTTGAACCCCAGAACCCACATTAAAAAACAAAAAGAAAAGGTTGAGAATATTGGTGTCCACTCAACACTGAGAATAGGAGACAGTTGGGTCTCTGGGGCTGCTGGTTAGCCAGACTAGCTTACTTCTGGGTTTTCAGGTCAGTGAAAGACTCTGCCTCAAAAAAGAAAATGTGTCTGGGCACCTGAAGAACAGCACCCAAGATTGCTCTCTGACCTCTACATACATATGAACACACATGCATGTGAAACCCCACACACAGATGCGCCCCAGCAACACACAAAAGGGGAATGAAACGAAGGGAGGGTGGGAGGGGCGGAGGGATCAGAGAGGTCTAGGAGCCGTTCAGATATTAATCTAGAACTGTGCCGGCAAACGTCATAGTCGCCAGCCCTATATGATCACGTAAAGCAAACTAAGATCTAGTTTTGTTGTTACAGTAGCCAGACTGCCCAACCAGTTGTCACCTGTTATTCGGGGTAGCACAACCGTAGAGCATTGCTGTCATCTTTTATCAAAGAGGGTTTGTGCGGTGAACTTTGGGAGCTTGTTATAGATTTAGTATGTCTGCCATTAGAACGATGAAATTTGCTGTGTAGAGAGTCACCGTGAGTCTACAGAGATAGCTTGGTCTGTAATGTGCCTGCCACACAAGTATGAGACCTGAGTCCAGATCTCCAGAACCCATGTACAAAAGCTGGGCTGCCATGTGCGTGGGGGGGGTGGGGTGGGGAGTGTGCGCACGCATGCGTGTACGTGTCTGGTTCACTCCTGTAACGCTAGCACCAAGGAAATAAGTTGATGCAAAAAGCTCATTGAGCAGTCAGCCTAGTGGATTCAGATAGCATCTTGCTCATTGAGAGAGCCTGTTTCAAAACCAGAGAAGATGACAAGTGATCAAGAAAAGACACCTGAGACAGGTGTCCAGCTGCACACATGAAGACACTCACTAAGAAGTACACACACACACACAGGCACACACACATCACTGCGACATATGGCAATATTATCTTTATGTAGAAGGAACCAGATGCAGAAACAGTTATAACCAGTTCTGAATCCCTGTAGGGGGTGGTCCTAGATATCAAGATGAGCCCTGGATGGGGATTCTGAAACAACTTGTAGCTCCAGTCTCCTGACTTCACTAACTGGGAGATTTGGTTGCCTGGAAACCCACTAGATGTTATTCTAAGCCATATTACATTTTTCCTGAGGTCCTTCCAATTTAAAAAATGTTTCCTTTTAATTAGGTCTGCGGGTAAAGCACACAATTTTAAGTAAAAATAAACTTTTTTTTTACTATGTATTTTCAAGGGTGTATACGTGGTGTTTTGGTAGTCATTTTAAAAATTCCTTCTCCTAAATCTCTCTCAATTCACATATTCATCCCTCCGAGAAATAAATGTTTGTGATTTCCTAATGCCTCCTGCAGCAGCGTGATCTTTTGATTGGGAGTTCTACTCTCTTGAGACCTGGGGCTACCAACACTTACACCCACTTACATCTTGTCTCAACCCAGGGGTAAAGAAAGCTTCGCTCTACCTTCACAGACCACTGGGAATGCGGAATCTTACTCTATAAAATGGGAAGCCTGTCAAAACTTGTACCTTGGCAGATAAGCTTGGTTGTCCAGCCTTTCTCAGGCAGTGGAACAAAAGACTCTGTCAGCTCTCATCCTTACTAGTCATTTGTTCCTGAGGCGGCTCACGTGATCTGCTTGATTACCCCTCCTGTCATGGGTGCAGGCCCAGGCCCTGCAGAGGACCTGTGTCTGAGCAGGTGATTTGGAAAGAAAGGCGCTCTTCCCTGTGCTCAGGCAGCCTCGTGGGAAGGAGTGGGGCTGGCTGCCTCCTGATGACAGACTCTGTTGTTTGTAATTTCCTCAAAAAAAAAAAAAAAAAAGAAAGAAAAATAAATAGTCCCAAGCCACAATTTCTCATGCATGGTCTCAGCTCCAGAAATGTGTGTTTGGCTGTTTCTTTTGGACGGCTTCAGGAACGGCTGCCAGGAATCAATTATTTCAGTGGCAAACGTGTATGTCAGGAGTGAAGCTGCTCGGACAAACTTCCGCGTGAAGATCATCCTTCAAAATGGCGAGCCGCTAGTCCTCATGGGCTAGAACTCATGGCAGGAATTCACTTTACCGTTTGTCTTCTTTAGCTATTTTAAAAATCTTTTCTTTTTCTGAGAAAACGCATAAGAAAATAAGGTGGATCCAGACATATTTTTATATTGCCAAGAAAAATAACAGGCCTTGCTGGTGTCTCCATCCAACTTTGAAAACATCTCACTTGTTCCACAAGGAGGCAAAGTCACGCGGCAGTTAGGTCCTTCATCTCAGGCCTTGCATATATATACTTATATATGTATATTTATATTCCTGTCATATACATAATAGATATTCATAGATAGGTATGCATATGTGTCTTAAATAAGATTGTTTATTACTTATATCTTTGGTATTGTTATGCCATCAAGTACAATAGGGCTCTCAGTCTAGGAAGTCTCGGTGAAGTCCCCACAATAGGTGAGGTTCTGGGCTCTATCACCAGTTTTTCCCAAATCACACAGACAAAAGCCGAGAATCAAGGGACTATAGTTCCATGGTAGTGAACAGGCCTGTCACATGTTAGACCCTGGGTTCAATACCTAGCTCTATAAATTAAAAAGAAAATAAAAAGACAAAGTAAAATAAATCTAAGCCAGATATGGTGGCTCATGCCTGTAAAACCCTGTAAAGTGTTGGGAAGTCAAGGCAGAAGAGCTGCTTTGACTTCAAGACCAGCCTGAACTACATAGTAAGCCCCAGGCTAACTTGAGCTACGGCATGAAAGCCTGTCTCAAATGAGAGTAACTTGGATAACTCAGTTTCCCTAGCCAGCCAGAAAGAAACTCGAGTGCCATGCAGTCTTTTTGTTGCTGTGTACCCCCCAACACACCCCGTCACAATTCTCCATTTACAAAATGAGACCCCAGAATTCCTCCCTGGGGTCAGCTAATTCATGCTACCCCTCTCTTCCCTCACTCCCCTACCACAGTCTCTTCTCCTTTTTCCCTTAGCAGGACGGTGGCTGGCAGCAGGAGCGAGGGCTGTTTCCATTTTGAACTGTATAAATTACCAGGGCTGCAGAGGTGATGGGAGCTGCTTGGCCTGTCCTCCTAAAGCTGTAGGGGGCTTGGGCTGAGTTTCCTCTGTAAAACCTTTGTCCATTTTACAACCCAAGCACCTCCATGCACTCTGTGCCTTGATGAGAAACAGCCCTTGGCCTACTTTGTCTGCTTGTTCCCACTTTGCTGTTTATTGCTTCGTGTTCCTATGCCCTTTCCCTTCGCCCTTTTGCTGCCAGTCTCCTTAAGGGGCTGTGGAAACTGGGGCATGTCATGAATGAGTGAGTTCCCTTAAGAAAGAAATCCCGTAACTGGGAACCCATGCAAGATTCTACTTTAATACATCGTCTCATTGGGGAAAAGTCAATTGAGAATTGAAAAATAATAATCTGGAAAATGAAAGGACACAGAAAGTTATACTTTCTGGCAAGGTATTAACTCTTGCCACCACTGTCTGGCCATACTCTTATTCCAACTGCGTTAAAAAAAAAATCAGTGGGTACACAACCCTTATAGGAAAGGTGGGAAAGATGCCATAGTGGCAGAAAGCACGGGGCTCTCGGGGCAGCCCACGTGGCTTTCATCCAAGGTATACAGTTTTGCAACTATGAGCAATTACGTTTCTGGCACTCAGTTTCTCCACCTATAAAGTAGAAATCATGGTCCCCACATCACGGGGCCAGTGTGCCAATGAGAGAACTCATTTTGTGCAGAGCTTGCCTGGTCTCTGGAGCAGGAGCAGGCAGGGGCTCTCACCCATCCGCTGTCTCCAGAATCACTCACAGTTATGCGTGAGTGTCTCATGCTCCATGAGTTTCATCTCACAAGCAACACACCTTAGATTTAGTAGATTATTAAAACAGAAGCAGAACGTTTCTCCACACCAGGAAATGATTGAGAATGTCGGAAGGGGACTTTTCAAGCCTTTCTTAAGAATTTTGGCAAGCCAGGCGGTAGTGGTGCACGCCTTTAATCCCAGCACTCCAGAGGCAGAGGCCGGCAGATCTTTGTGAGTTCAAGGCCAGCCTGGTCTACAAGAGCTAGTTCAGGACAGGCTCCAAAGCTACAGAGAAACCCTCTCTTGAAAAACAAAAACAAACAAAACAAAACAAAACAAAAAAACAAACCAAACAAAAAAAGAATATTCTGTCAAACAGAAACCATCCCTGTCTGCTCCCTAGGACAGCTGAGAGGGCTTGTAGGATCCCAGCAAAGGGTGGGCATGAACATCAAGGGGCAAAAATTCCATCTCGGAACATGCCATGAGCCTCCCTCATGGTGGGTTGGTTACTCACTGGGTAGAGCCTATGTGGTCCTCTGCACCCTCGCAGCCGCCAAGGTGGACCAAGCTCAGAGCCAAAGCCTCAGAAAAGCAAAGGCTCTAAGCAAGTCCCAAGCACAGGGCAAGAGGCTATGGCAGGGTTGGGTTGGAAGGCCTGAAATGCCCACCTAAGGAAGACCTGTGGGCAGCCAGAAAGCACAGATGGGGAAGCTCAGAGAAGCCCTCCATCAGGAAGAATAGCCCTTCCCTCCGTGTTTCCAATATGACCAAGATTTGAGAGTCACTTGTTAGATCCATTGTTCTAGAAGAATTACATTTTGATCACAGGCCACTCTCTCAGAAATATAACCATTATTTGCCATACTGATCTTTACCATTAAAAAAATTTTTTTAGTTGTGTCAAAATTTTCAGCTCAGCCTTTTCAGCAAAGACCTCTTGCAGAAGAATGTTAAGAACGAACCGTGCTTAAGGCCTAAGCTTATGACTTTTGAGGTTAACCGTATCCCTCTCACGGCTGTAAACCTGGAACATTCTGAGAATCTCAAAAAGAAGACTATGACCTCTGTTTACAGTCAAAATATGATCTTGGCTGGGGAGATGGCCAGAGCACTGACCCCAGCATCCACATAATAAAGGCAGGTGGGAGTGCCTTTCTGTAACCTTTCTGTAAGGCCAGTGTTCAGGAGGTAGAGACGGGATCCCCAGAGCAAACTAGCTAATTAGGTTACTAGAATTACCAAAGTGTCCAACTTTGGATCAGCAAGAGATCTTGCCTTGGTAAACACACACACACACACACACACACACACACACACACACACACACACACACCAAGAGAGGGAGGGAGGGAGGAAGGAAAGAACTCTTTGAATAGTGTAATATCAGAAGCCACAAAAAATGTATAAAGCGCTGTTGGTGATATTCTTGAACACTCTTCTCTCTTGAGAAGTCCACACTCATGTCTTGAGTGTATAACATTTCCCCCCATGCACCAATCTCTTGCAATGTTCTAATGTTATGCTTAAATCTATATTAAACCCTTCTCATAAACCACAGGGAATGGGGCTGGGAAGGGGGTGCCCAGTCAGTAAAATACTTGCTGCTACTCAAGCATGAAGACTTGAATTTGGATCCCCAGAGGCCACACACAAAACTGGCACCACACTGTATGCCATCTACAACCCCAACGGGCAGGCAGAGACAGGAGGATTCCCGTGGTTTATTGTCAGCTAGTTTACCCTATTGGTGGGCCCTATGGTGTAGCTGGGTTTTGTTTTGTTTTTACTCTTTGGGGGCCCACCACCCAGCTCCCAAATAAATACACAGAGACTTAGTCTTACGAATGCCCGGCCTAGCTTGGCTTGTTTCTAGCCAGCCTTTCTAACTTAAATTATCCCATTTCTCTTTAACTACATATTGCCTCTGGGCTTTTTACCTCCCTTTATTCCACATATCTATCTTTCCTTCTTACTCTGTGGCTGGCTGTGTGGCTGCATGGCTGGTCCCTGGTGTCTTCCCTCCTTGTTCTTCTCTAGATTTCTCCTTTATTTATTCTTTCTGCTTGGCAGCCCCGCCTATCCTTTCTCCCACCTAGCTATTGGTGGTTCAGCTCTTTGTTAGACCGATCAGGTGTTTTAGACAGGCAAACTCTCACAGCCTTACAGTGTGAAACAAATGCAACATAAAAGAATGCAACACATCCTTGCATCATTAAACAAATACTCCACCGCATAAACGAATGTACTACATGGTAAACTCATATTCCACAGCACTAGGGTTTTGTTGTTGCTTTAGTTTGGAATTTTTTGTTTGTTTGCTTGCTTGTTTTTGAGATATGGTTTTTCTGTGTAGCCTAGGCTGTCTGTCCTAGACTTCTTTCTGTAGATCAGGCTGGCCTTGAACTCAGAAATTCACCTACCTCTGCCTCCCAAGTGCTGAAACTAAAGGTGTGTGCCACAATGCCTGCCTGAGCTCTAAGTTTAGTGAGAGACCTTGTCTGAAAAAAAAAAATAAGCTAGAGAGCAATTGAGCATATTTGATATTGCCCTAACCTCCACATGCATGTGCATGTGTCCCAAGCCCTTACACAGATAATAAGTAAATACATACTCCAACTCTACTTCATATAAAAATGCTGCAAAATGCACATGATGGGGGGATGGTGTTCCACCACTCTCTGGTCATTGGAACATTGCCTCTTTGTTCCTGGAACTCATTTTAATGCCTTTGTCTAGTAAAGGTTGATCCATCAGAATTCCTTATTTGGTAATGCTAGAGATATGTCAGTGGAAAGTTAGACACAACGCCACGTTGTTGGTAGTGGCAGCAGAGTGTATCAGGGCATACAGCTGCCTTTGTGATTTTGAAGAATATTTTAAAGAAGCATAGCTATGGAGATTATAATATCTGTGGAAGAGGAGCACTGAAGACTTTAGGCGGGTGTTGAAGGGCGGCTGATAGCATGTCAGGCAGCTGGAGAGGCCACGCCAGCAGCATCTCCAGGGGAATGTTGTCCCCAGACAGAGATGCAGCCCTGTGAGTTATGAAGGTGGAAGCCCGCGGATTCTAGCACTGAGGGCAGAGAGAAGTGGAAGTGGAAAAGTGAAACAAGGCTCTGTGCACAGGGGAGGCTCAGAGTCCTGGCTGACGTGCGACCAATGTCTGTTTTGTGTTTGGGGCAATAGAGGACATTGACAAGCTTAGGAGGCAGATTTATTTGGGGAATAAGGGAGTCCCTAAGGCCATAGGTGATGCATTGGTGTAAGGGAGAATTAAAGCTTTCAGGGGTCACTGAGATTGTGGATGCGTTAATGAGGAACATTCCCCAAAGAGGAACTTAGCTTTGTCCATCTGGGTTCTGCACTCTGACGTGGCATGACACATAGCCATGGATACATAGCTTCTGATAGTGAATGAGGAGGATGTTTTTGTCTGTTCCAGTATCTGCACTCACCCACACAGAGAGTGGTACTCACTACCTGGCTCTTCCATAGTTCCCAGCCCCTCCCCCCTACTTGGGGCTACCCTGCCTCCCTGTCAGTCCCAGTCAAGACTCTAGCACTGTTTCCATGACGAAATTACCTCTGGACTCAGGAGGGATCCTGATAAGACACGCCCTTGGGATAAGAAATGTCACGAAGAGCCCCTCTGGTCATCTGGTAGCACAGCGTCTTTGAACACTGCCTGCAAGGGCGATAGAGTGGAGTTGAGGGATGGTCCAAGCCCCAGAGAGTCTCACCCTGACCATTCTCCCAACTTCTCTCTCAACAGGGTTGCAGAGGAGTGCAGTAGCTCTACCAGGGTCATACACAGCTTATGGGACTTCAGCTTGGAACCCCCTGTGACACACCATACCGCGAGGGAAAATGACAGCGTGCCGAGGAGAACAGCCTGCGGTTGCACTGATTGGGATCTTCTTGGCTGCAGCAGGCTGCCTTGCTGATCTGGGTGAGTGTTTTCCTTCCGTTCTCAGCCTGCCCCTCCTGGGAGTGCTCTGCCTCCATGTCAGATGGGAGCCTGAAGCAGCTTAGTGTCCTTCCTTAGAGCGCTACATCTTGCTGACCTCCTGGCTGTGGCACACTCGAGGACACAAGATAGAAAGCGATCAGGACAATGCCATATCGGGTATAGTTTTGTATTTTAGTAATTTCAAAGATATACTACTAGTAGAGGAAGAGCAACAATAATAGCTGCCTGGAATGCGCATTTATTGTAAGAGCCCAGGTCACTCGCATACTCTGTGAGCCTTACGACCATGCCACCAGTCAAGCATTGGTAGCCGCAGTTTACGGAAAGGCCACAATTACATGGCTCAGAGGTCATGGCGCTGGATTCAGCCAAGGTCTGTGCAACTTCAGAGCCAGAACTTTTGCCTTTGTACTGCATTGTCACATAGCAAGGGGACCTTCTGGAATCAGGAAGAACGGGGAATGGGAAGGAGAGCTGTGAGCTTGTTTGGGTGCTGAGTCCTAGGTGATGCCTCACAAGGTAGTGGTGGCAGCGGTTTCTTGGGGAACTCCGCTCATTGCTGCATTGATGTTCTTTTTCCAGGTGAGGTTCCCCAGGTCACTGTCCAGCCCACGTCAACTGTCCAGAAGCTTGGAGGAACTGTGATCCTGGGCTGTGTGGTGGAGCCACCGTGGGTGAATATAACTTGGCGTTTCAATGGGAAGGAGCTCAACGGCTCGGATGATGCCCTGGGTGTCCTCGTCACCCGTGGGACCCTCGTCATTGCTGCCCTCAACAACCATACTGTGGGACGGTACCAGTGTGTGGCTCGGATTTCCGCAGGAGCCGTGGCCAGTGTGCCAGCCACGGTGACACTAGCCAGTGAGTCTACTTCTTTGCCATGCTGCGTGGTATGACCTCACCTCCTCTCCCCTCCTCTCTCTTTTCTCATAGTTCTCCACTCTATCGTTAATCATAGCATTAAAGGGGCCTCAGCTACTGGCACACTTCTCAGTCAAGGGGTCACTGCTCAACCGTCTTAGGGTCTGTGGTGTCCTGGAGAAGTTTCCCCTCCGAGCAGGGTGATAGGTGCAACGTCTCCGGGGGCGAACTGTTCTGGGGACCCAGAATGGACACCACCTCTCCACTTGGCCGGTTGTTTCGAGAGGATGTGACAGCTGCTCTCTGGGCAGCTTTTTCCCTCTTACCCCCTCGTCACAGTGGTTTCAGTCATGGTTCTCTTGATGGAGGAAGCCCATCTCTAGTTTCTGTGACGATTACATTAAAAGAACCTATGTCCACAGGTTGATATGGAAGCCAAGGGCTAAGTGGCCTCCAACTTCCCACCCACCCACTCCACACACACAGAAAAGGATTCTGGTGGGCTCAGTACTTCTTGCCACATGGTCTTTAGGACTGCTCACATTTCTTTCATGCTTCTGAGAGTGAGACATAATTTTTACCATGTATATGAGAATGCGTTTTGAGGATCCAATAAAACAAAGTTAGGGTCAAGTGACTTGAGGAGCCTCATCCAGGACAGGTAATGCTAGTTGACACTCTATGCACCCTACTCCACTCATTACATTAGCCCATGATGTAGGTGGGGACAGTGTGACATACTGCCTTTATATGTGCTTGCCGCCAGATGCCCAGTGTCCCATGCATAGGGCATTTGCTCTCTGACTTTCAGCCCTTCACCAACAAGCCTTTTGTAACAGTTGCTAATCAAATGCTTTCCTAAGCCAGCAGAGCAACCTCAGGACTCGTTCTTGTTTGCTTGGCTTATAGCTAGGGAATAAAGAATTGCTTCCATCTAGGGCCCGTCCCACTTGACGTGCAGGAAACAGGGAAACATGTCCAAACTTTAGGCATTTGGGTATAAACTTTGAGATTTCTAGAACTCATAACTTAATAGTGTCCCCTCATCCCTGACAAGCTTGTTTTCAGCTTCTGTGTCACCGTCACCAATGGCCTCATGGGTAATGTGGTTATAGGAAGTGAGCCGTCCAGCATCCTAGGTTCAGAGGAGAAAATTTCTGCAACATGGGTCTATTGAAGTCAAGTGAGGTCGCTGGGGCGCGTGAGATGTGAGCTCTGGAAGGAGAGTAGAGCGTCAAGGAGTAGGGAGGCATGGATCAGGGGAGAAAGACTCTCCCTGTCTCTGGTCCTTACAGGATGCCCCTGTGAGAGAACGGAACAGCGCTGTTGCTGGTGCCCCACGTTTCTGAGGAAACATTGAGAAGTCTGCCCTTTCCTACAGGGGATGGGCAAAGAGTGTCTCCCTAAGGGGCCAGGTTGACATTGAGCTATATCTGTCCCCACCCTACTCTCCTTCTAGGCAGAAAGAGTGCTGTGGAGTCTGAGTATCAGGTCTCTGGGAGGAAGCTAAGTGCTGGGCAAAGTGCAGCTAGGCCCTGTCCTCTGGGGTTGTTCTCTGGCTGTGCCTGGCGGGGGTGGGGGTGGGGGTTAGAGGGGGTGGTCGGGAGGCTTAAAGGGAGGTGGAGATGGTTAGGAATCATCCCATCATCACAGTAAGAGTGGCTGAGACCAGAAATCACACTTCTTGGCATCAGACATTTTTGACTTCTTCTTTTGCTAATTTTAAAATTAGAATCGCCCTATAGAAAGTCTGGAATACGTGAAAAGCAATGTAACCCTTAAGTCTGCCATTTTCACACAACCACAATTGTCATTTCGGCATCTACTCTTCCGGTTTTTATCCACACCCATATGTTTATGTTGTTGCTATAATATGGCTAAACAATATATATCCTATTCTTAACTCTCACCTTTGGCACTGTATGATAAGCACTTTCCTTTGGCCATATGATAATTTGCCTTTTCTTCTTCAATGAGTATAAAATGTGTCCAATAAAGTGCAAAGAGTATGGCTCCTAGTGGACAAACGACAAGCTTCTGCACATGTGTGTATCATGTAACCAACACTCTAATATATCCCATTGTGTCCTTAGCTAGTTTGCTCATCCCTCCTGCAGTAGAATTCTCTTATAATGGATCAAAGTATTTCCTGTGGCTGGGCCATTCGCTCTTTCCCCGCTGTTCAGTATTACACATGCCTTTCAACATCTGTGCCTCACAGGGGCCTCTAGGAGAGAGATTCTATCTGCAAATGATCATCACGTGTCTGTAGACCTGAAGACACTCTATAATTGTCTATCCAAACTCATGAGGAGCCAGCCTGAACCTCTTATTGTTTGGAGAAGGGGGAGCTGGAGAAGAGGTGGTCTGGTTTGGACCTCTCTATTTGATTCAGCGTGTACCTGTGTGAAGAGGTTTGATTTATAGTCTTCATCTGAAACAAGAAAACAAAACAAACCCTGGCTCCTGCTTTCTTTGGTGCTTGAAGGGCTGTGTGGTTGGAATTGAAAGGTGTGCTCTGGAGTGGGACTGGTCTCCTTTGAAAGCCAAGAGCCACTGACTTGTCATTCAGACATGGATCCAAGGTGAAATGTTTGGGCCTGACTAGAAAGAAGAAGTTGGAGAGATGGGGTGAGCTCCGGGTGAGGGGTAGGTATCCCGCAGAGAAGGTAGTGGCTGGGTGGAGGAGTGGCAAGGCAGCCTCCCAGGCTTGAAGGAGGAATCACTAGCCTGGCAGGAAGGCTCCTGGGGGCCAGAGAAAGGGGTGCTGTCTTTGGGTTAATGCCACTGGGAGGTTTGGCCCAGACTCAGCAGTTAGATTAAGTTTCTGAGAGCGCATTCCTGAGCAGAATGGGGCTCTGTTCTGCTGATTGGCTGGTGTACAAGGAGACTGCTCTCTAGATGGGATTACCAACGGCACCCTCTGCACCCTCTGTGTTCACCCGAAGGCAGGGCAGGGGAGTCCCAGTGCACACACACACGTATACACTGCACTCAGCATTTAAGGCCTGCTTGGGACCCTGCTGCATGCATTCACCTTTACACAAAGCTAAGTATGTTTGGCCTACCTGGCAACATGCCGCCTCCTGGCTTCGGTCTAGAGACCACTGGGAGGTTTTCATGGGAGAGTCAAGGATCTGGCTTAAAGATTCAGAGGTAGGGAGGCCCCTATAGAACTCTCCTGGCCCGGGCCGTTGGTAGTCCTGTGTTGGTGCAGAGTGGTGGATTTCCTCCTGACCAGCTAACACCAGCTTCTGGATTTTGGTAAAAATGGAGCTAGAAGTTGAGAATCACCCCAAGAGTCTTGCTCATGTCTTCCCCTGTTACTGGAAATGGGGGTGGAGACGTGAGTCAAAGAATCCCAAGCTAACTCCAAAAGATTTCAGTTACTTTATTATAAGGGGCAAACTCAAAGAACATGAACGGGAAGTCCAACCTCAGGTGTGTAACACAGGAACTAGAAGAGCGCGAGCCCTGGGCAGGCTGGTGGGTTTTCTTTGGGTACCCAAAATGTCACGCCCTAACCTGGTCCAGCCTCTTTAAAGGTCATTGGCTGAAGGAAGTTCCCCATCATTCCCCACCTGCCATGCTGTGCAGGGAGGAACTGTTGGCTCTCACTGTGCCTTGTGGAGAATTTTCTTTTCTTTCTTTCTTTTTTTTTTTTTTTTGGTTTTTCGAGACAGGGTTTCCCTGTAGTTTCTAGAGCCTGTCCTGGAGCTAGCTCTTGTAGACCAGGCTGGCCTCGAACTCAGAGATCCGCCTGCCTCTGCCTCCCGAGTGCTGGGATTAAAGGCGTGTGCCACCACCGCCCGGCGAGAATTTTCTTTATTGTTTAACCTGACCTTGCTTTTTGGCAACACTCTCCCACCGCTAACGCCTCACTTCAGGTCCCCTGCTCTGACTTGATATTTGATATGCCAGTTGAACTCCTTCCTTCCTCCCTCCCTCCCACACACTTTTTATTGGGTGGCTACAACTCTAGGTGACCCAACCAACAACTCCCCACTCTGCTTCAGAATCAGCAGCAGATAGGTAACTTCAGGCCTCTTAACAGCCCCTGTCCCGTTCTGTCTGTGAGCTTCTCGGCACACAGCACATCCGGTAATCACAATGCCATCATGGAACTGACATGAGACAGGAAGGTCCCGCTCTGTCATCTGCCTCTGGCAAATCCACATGAACTCCTTTGTCTCTACTGCTTCTTTAAAGGCAGTTCTTCCGACAGCCACAGTGTCGTCAGGAACTGAACCTTTCATGACTGTGTGGCTACCTACCAGTTAGTGTGTAGCAAGCGGGTGGGGCTGAGTATTCGAGAGAACAAGAGGTCTAAAGTCAAAGCTGAGATAACTGGGATTGGTAGCTTTCTCTAGAGCCTGTGAGAGTAAAGTCTCAGAAGACCAATGAGTAGTCCTACCTATGGCTCCAGAAGACAACAGAAAAGCTAAGGATCTACTTAGGCAGCTGTCTCAATGATTCTGTCTGTCTGTCTGTCTCTCTCTCTCTCTCTCTCTCTCTCTCTCTCTCTCTCTCTCTCTCTCTCTCTCTTGTTCTTTTGTTTTTTCGAGACAGGGTTTCCTTATATAGCCTTGGCTGTCTGGAACTCGCCCTGTAGACCATGGTTGGCTTCAGACTCAGAGATCCACCTGTCTGTGTCTCCAGAGTGCTGGGATTAAAAGTGTGC
Source organism: Arvicola amphibius (assembly GCF_903992535.2). NCBI lineage: Eukaryota > Metazoa > Chordata > Mammalia > Rodentia > Cricetidae > Arvicola > Arvicola amphibius. Next base: position 45,749,589 of record NC_052056.1, on the reverse strand, counting down.
ACCACCACTGCCTGGGTAGGATGTTTATCTTAATGCGAAGAATAGCTAGCTTTGCTTATTCTCCAAACTTTATGGGTCCATAAACTCCATTGAGCCCTCACAGTGTCCTGGACTTCAGAGGATGGAGCTTGTCCACTGGAGACAAGGACTTGGGGGACTTTGTTGTTCTAGTCACTCTGTGTTAGTGAGGGTTCTCTGGAGGAACAGAGCTTGTAGAATGAATTTCTGTATATATAGAAAGGGGATTCGTTAAAATGACTTACAGGCTATGGTCCAGATATCCCAACAACAGCTGTCTACCAAGAGAAGGTCTAAGAATTCAATAGTTACTCAATACAGAAGGCTGGATGTCTCAGCTGGTCTTCAGGTATACACCAAAATCTTGAAGAAGTAGGCTTTAATACCAGTGAAGGGATTTGCTGGGGGAGTGGGAGCAAGCAGGCAAAGAGAGAGAAGCTTCCTTCTTTCATGTTCCCTATTTAGGCTGTCAGAAGAAGATGTAACTCAGATTAAGGGTGTGTCTTCCCACTCCAAAGATCTGGATTAGAAGTGAGTCTTCTCACTTCAAATGATTTAATTAAGAGGCAGTCCCTCACAGGTGTGACCAGTCATTTGAGTTTTAGTTAATTCCAGGTGCAGTCAAGTTGACAACCAAGAATAGCCATTACACCTTCCCAGAGGGTAAAGGCACTAGCTTCCTGCAGCCTCCTTAGCTTGGCACCTGCATAATGTTAGGAGTAGCTTTGGAATTTTATCTGTAATATTTATATAATATATTGCATCTTGATTTTTACTTTAAATTCTGATTTATAGTTCTGCTGTACTTACTAGCCTCTTTAAACCTTTTTTGTTTGTTTGTTTTTGTTTTTGTTGTTGTTGTTTTTAAGAACAGAGAGGTAGAGAGGCTAAAAGGAAAGAAAGTATACAGGCTAGCCAGTCAGTCCCAAGAACTTCTCTCATTCCCAGCCATCACTATGATGCTCTTCCTAAAACACATTCCATTGCCTTGATTCATTATCTAGTGCCTTTGAGTTTAGGTTCTTCCTCGACTATCCACTGCTTACCAACTGCTTTGTCTATCCTCAAAGGCTTCAAGGTCTAACCAAAGTCAATGAGCAAACTGTGACTTTCCCAGTGCTGACTTCTCTATCTGATGTTTTGGAGGCTGGTGTCTTAACAACTGGTATTTTGTGAATTCCAGCATGTCACAGGAAGATCTGGCCCCAGTTCTTGAGGACATCTCTGTCTAATGGAGAAAATGGCCTTCCATATGGCAGCCAAGTTGTCAGACAGAGATGTGAGCAGATTTTAATGAGAGCTGAGAAGCTAGCATTGATATATTTAAATTTGTAGGGTGGATTACTGAGAAAGACTTGGGAATTGAATCTTGAAGAATGTGTATGGGTCTGCTTTCATCTTTAATGTTTTGAATCTTTATGTTCTATCCTTAAGCCTTTAACACATGGTGGGCAGGCTTAAGGAACAGTTTCTGGAATGACACAGATTCTCCCATAGTGAACACTAGGAAATTTTTTAGTTTTTATTTTTCTGTGTATGGCCCGTGTATATGTCTGCATACCGTGTGCATGCCTGGTGCCTAAGGAGACCAGAAGAGGGCATGATCCCTCAAACTAGAATTATAGATGTTTGTGTGGGTGCTGGGAACTGAACCTGAGTCCTCTGAAAGAGCAGCCAGTGCTCTTAATCACTAAGCCAGCTCTCCAGTCCCCGCCCCCCCACTTCCCATCCTTATGACCAAATTCTTAACCTAACCCAAGCTAGTCTTGTTGTTCCATGCCACTCTCCACTAGATTTTTCTCACCATATTCTCTCTCTCTCTCTCTCTCTCTCTCTCTCTCTCTCTCTCTCTCTCTCTCTCTCTCTCTCTCTCTCTCTCTCTCTCTCTCTCTCTCTCTCTCTCTCTTTACCTTGGAGGAATGAATGTACTGTGATTGAGAAAGGGGTCCTACAGGTTTTTCCTGCAGTAACATCCCCAACCCCAAGCACAAACCAGTCTGGTACAGGCTGTGCCTGATTCCCAAAGAAAACAAGAAGGGAACCATTTGCTCCGAATTGAAAAAAGAAATGTGGAGCAGCTTGGCTGACTTGTGGAATCCTGTGCATGCCCTTTGCTTCGGGATGAAGGGATGGCAGAGGAAAGAAGAGCTGGAGGAGAAAAGAAAACACAGGTGGCTTCCTGAGCTGCCCCAGGAGGTGAAGGCAGTCTGCAGCTGAAGCCAGGCCAGCACCACTCCATGGCAGCCAAAGCGTGGAAAGGGAGAACTGGCTTAGTTTGAAATTGTGCCTTTAGTGGCAATGATGTGTTTGACTTGGCCAGGTGAGCAAGAAAAGCACCTAAAGATCCTTGGATTCAGAAGGTGCCAAGGAGCTGAATATGTTAGTTAAAAAAAAGAGGAGGAGGAGGAGGAGGAGGAGGAGGAGGAGGAGGAGGAGGAGGAGGAGGAGGAGGAGGAGGAGGAGAAGAAGAAGAAGAAGAATAAGAAGAAGAAGAAGAAGAAGAAGAAGAAGAAGAAGAAGAAGAAGAAGAAGAAGAAGAAGAAGAAGAAGAAGAAGAAGAAGAAGAAGAAGAAGGCAGCTTATAGCTCTATAGCTCTAGGTCAAAGTCATAACTAATTTCTTCTATCTTCAGGTAAATTGAGCATGACTTTATAAGGATTAGTCGATCTTCTCACAGACTCTTCAAACGGCGTCAGCAATTTGTTACAAGCGTCTAGACAGACCTGTGCTGTAAACTCTACACAGAGCCTCTTAGCAGCGGATATTTGTCCGATAGTCAGGAGTCCAATTTTACAGCAGTCACTATTTACCAAACTGAGCTCAAGTCACAGTGCTTTTTACCAAGAACAGCTTTAAAGACTCATGTAGACGGGACTTTCTTTGGACCCCCAGTGCCCAAATAATAACACGGAGACTTCTTATTAAGTATAACGACTTGATCTTAGCTTAGGCTTGATCCCAACTAACTCTTACAACTTAAGTTAACCCATTTATATTAATCTATATTCTGCCACGTGTCATTGCCTCTCTTCCATGCTGTATATCTGCCTTAGTCCACATCTCACTGGCGAATCCCTGCCTCTCTGATTCTTCCCAAGTTCCCGTCTCTCCCCAGAAGTCCTACCTATCCTCTCCTGCCTTGCTATTGGCTGTTTAACTCTTTATTAAACCAATCAGAAGGTGCCTTGGCAGAGACACATCTTCACAGTGTACAAAAAGATTATCTCACAACAGACTCATGCCCCCAACTTTTTGTGCACTCAGCCACCCAAAATTCGTTGTCTAAGCCAAGAGAAAAGGGGAGGGCCAGCAGAAGTATATTGGGCTGAAGTTGGGAGGGAGTTGACCAGTTTGGTTTGAAACCACCAGCCACTTGGTGGGACAATGCAAGATGGCTCCTGTAAGAGGAAAGGAGACAACCCAGTGAGTTGACAAGTTCCTTCACATTGCATTTTGGTATATATGGGACATTTAGTGATCTCTACTTGGATCTTACTTTTAGACTTCCAGCCATTTGGGGATCTGGTGGCCAGTTTGAGACCTAGAAAACATATCTGAATTAAAGGACCATCACTTAACAGTGACAGAAACTGTAAGCAAAACAAACAAACAAACAAAAAATCTTCTGGGGCAAAGAGCAGTTTTTTTTTCTATAAACAAAATGGCACTAAGCCAGGCGGCGGTGCTCACAGTGAATCCCAGCACTTGGGAGGCAGAGCGAGTTCAAAGACTACACAGTGAAGCCCTGACTCAAAAAACAAAAACAGCAAAAAAGAGAAACTACGTGGTGCTTGTTTGTTTAGATGAATGAATTTTAAGAAATAAAATATTGAATCATCAGAGCAGAGTACTCAGGCTGTAGGGATTTCTCTGCTGGCCTGGGTCTCAGTTCTAGTAAGAGGGAGATAGAAAAGTAGATTAGGAAACAATTGCTGTAGGCACATCAAAATGTCAGGACTTAATTTTTAACTCCAATTTGTTTATATGTATAAACGTTTTTCTCTGCATGTATGTCTGTGCACCATATGCATGCAGTACCCACAGGGGCCAGAAGAGGGCACTAGACTCCCAGAATGAAAATTACAGATAGCTGTTAGCTGCCACGTGGGTGTTGGGAATGGAACCTGGACCTCTGGAAGAGCAGCTGGTACTCTTAACCACTGAGCCACTTCTCCAGCTTCATTAATTGTCTTTTAAAAAATATTTATTTATTTATTATGTATACAATATTCTGTCTGTGTATGCCTGCAGGCCAGAAGAGGGCACCAGACCCCATTACAGATGGTTGTGAGCCACCATGTGGTTGCTGGGAATTGAACTCAGGACTTTTGGAAGAGCAGGCAATGCTCTTAACCTCTGAGCCATCTCTCCAGCCCCATTGTCTTTTTTAAAGATTCACTGTGTGCGCTTGTGTGCATGCGTGTGTGCATGTGCGCTGCAGGTGCCCACAGAGGCTTTGGGTCCCTAGAGCTAGAGTCAGAGGTGGTTGCTGGTATGGGTGCTGGGTTCTGATCTTGGGTCCTCTACAAGAGTAGTAGTCATTGAATAGCCACCAAGCTAACTTTCTAGCCCCAGATTAAAACAAACAAAACAAAAGCCAGCTACATTTTAATTCATTTGGAGAGTCATGGTCCCCTGACTCTCCCAGGTCCTCTCTGATCTTTCTCCACCCCACCTTTCTGTCCACCCAGTTACAAGTTGTCATCTTGCTTCCTCTCTTCCTCCTCTCTCCTCCTCTATTTCTTCTTCTCAAATCCCATTTGTGTTTTCCAGCTACTCTTGGGAGTGGGGCCCGCCCTGGAGTGTGGTCAACCTACCAAGGGTCACACAATTAGAGAAAACCACTTCTCCCTCTCCGTCAAATCACAATAGGTGCAACCCCAGGTTTCTGACTCTTCTTTCTTGTCAACTGAATGGATACTCCTGACATACATACCCATGAAATATAGTTAAATTAACCCGCGCATGGTGGCTCGCACCTCTAATCTCATCTCAGTACTCCAGAAGTGGAGGCAGGTGGATCTCTGTGAGTTCAGAGTCAGCTTGCTCTACTTGTTGAATTCCAGGCCAGTCATGGCTGCATAGTGAGAGACTGGCCCTGTCTCTAATTTAAAAAGAAAAGAAAGAAGAAGCATCAGTAGGAATGCAGCATGGCTGCTGCACTTCCTTGGGAGCTGCCGTCCAGCACATCTGGAAGCTTTAGGCACGTGACACCTAGACATTTGTATCATAGTCCAAGTATTAATTCCCAGAAACACGTGCTCCCAGTGAAGCAAATGACCTGATTCTTTAGGAAGGCGACAACCACCAAGAATTAGTTTCGTGGGCAAGAGTGTCCTTGGATTCAGGAAGTGCTAACACCTACTCATGGCGTTCTTTTCCCTTCCAAGGGCTTTCATGTGCCAACAGGCAGTTCGTCCCTAAGCTGTTGTTTCCTACAGCTTTGTGCTGGTCGTTGTTTATAGTACGAAGTATCCTGTGGCTTCTGTGCTTCCTTCCCCTAGACTGCAATGGCAACTAACTCTCTTATGCCTTTGTGCTAGTTCTGGCTAATCCTAATACACAGAGCTGGTCTGATTGCTTTGAAATTGAAGTTACTGGTCCCAAACTTATCATAAATAAGTCTTACAGTCTTTGTTCTAGTAAGTCTCTGCAGAGTTTAATGAAGACTAAACAAAATAAACTGTATAATTAAAAAAAACACTAAAACTATCTTTTTAATATTTTTAATGAGGAGATTGTGGCATAAATAGAAAAAAATGAAGAAGGAATTCGTGTAAAAACAGGTTGGTAATACAGAAGACCTTTAAGAAAAAAAAAACGTTAGACGCCAAAAGTGTAAAAGAGTATTAAGTGAAACGGAGGGCTGGCAAGATGGCTCAGTGGGCAGCGTCACTTGCATGCAGACCTGGCACTTGAGTTCAAGCCCCAGATCCTACAAGCTGGCAGAAGACAACTGACTCCTGAGAGCTGTCCCTGTAGATGTGTACACACAGACGGAGTACATAAATCTGTTAGAAGACTTGGAGATGTTCACTGGACCCTTCAAGGGAAAGCCAGTGCTGGTGAGAGCCACAGCCCCCACCAGTGTGTGGTAAGAAAGGAGGGCCACATGAGCCCTCTGTCCCCAGGGCAGGGGTCCTTGTCTCTCCAGCCCGGAACTCTGGTTACAAGGGCCATGCTGAGGAGCTCCACTCCTATTTTCACCCTCCCCTCTCCCTGAGCCGGTCCTGACGGAGGCTATGCTGGGATCCCGCTCTGCCTCTGACGAGTGCGGACCACCGGGACTCACATGGATTTTCCCATTGCTGAGTTTATATTTATATTTATAGTTGGATGATCAGAGAAGTATGTGTGATGTGGGTTGTTGGCAAGTAAATCTTTTTTCCCCCTCTCTCTTTCTTCAATGTATTTTTTCCAAACTATTTCATCGGGTCCAAAAGAAAGTGGAGCTTTGTGTGCCCGCCCCACCTCCCAGCAGCGCTGAAACCAGATGAATGAGAATGGCTGCCTACATCTCACGGTGCATCTGGCTGCCAGACTTGGTGGAGACATGGCTTTGTCTTTGAGGATTAATCACATTTCATGTTCTCTTCTGTCTTTTAAAAATATTTTTAATTGGTTCAAGCAAAAAAAAAAAAAATTCCTAAAGCCTTGAGCCAGTTTTATTGCAAATCATTTAATAACATTGCAAAATAGATTCTTTTTCTTTCTTCCCTTCCTCTCACATGCTTGCCTCTTTCTTCCTGCCTTCTCTCTTCTCCTCACCCCCGTCTTGACTATAATTTTTTTCTATGATTTTTTTTCTCCCTTCAGACCCCCCCCCCAGCCTCTTTCGTCTCCCCTCCATTCATTACCCTTCCACCTTCCAAATGTGGGGAGTTATACCTTAGCTGAGGGAAAACAAAACCAAGACTTGACAGCTAATCTGTTTGGCAGATGCAAAACGTCTCCCCACCCATAGGAACTGTTTTTTATTTAAATAAAAGACAGCATAACTGCCTTTCTTTCATCAGAAACTGCGTTTGAGAAATTTCATGTCATGTTTCCATGGCTGTCGGGAAAGAGTTTTGTTTGGAGCCAAAATTATTTGTACAATTGGATTGGCAGGCGGGAAAAAAAAAATCCCAAAGAGAGCAAACATATTTATCCACTGTCCTGGTCTGCCAAGTGAGGCACGAAGCTTGCGTCTCCAACTTCCTCCCTAAATTGTGTGCAGCTTGTGGCGGCCTGACTTAAGCTGTTGGTAGAGGAGGTGAGGACCACGCTGGGGTACCACTCTTATGTTGACCTTACCTATCTCATCAGTTAGAAGCCCCCACTGTCCAGGACCTAATCTTATTGCCTTTGCATCCTAAGTACCAGGATGGCTGAGTGGTGGCATCCATGATACTTGAAGGGATACCACTGTACTAAATGCCTGCTATAGAAAATACTGGTTTGGGCCAGCCTTGTGAGTTACAGTTGTTTGGCTTTGGTGGTCTGTGTGCCCTGGCTACCCACTGGTAAGCATTTTGTCATTTCCTCAGATGCTCAGCTTCTCAGAAGCCTGCCAAAGTCACGGTAACCCCCAGTCACTCTCCAGGTGCCCTGACCTCATGGGCACCGTCAACTGCAGCTTTACTTGGTCCCCTGTCCTTAGCAGATGGCTTTTGTGGTTTTCTACTTGCAAAGTACTTTACTTCAAGGATAATTCATGGGTGAAGCTAAGCTATGGTATCTCAGGTGACCGAAGGATTGAATGTGGTGTGTGACTGTGTGACCATCGATAAAGCCGTTTAGGGCTCAGTGAAGCTCTACGCTGCTAGAGGCCACTTACTGAGGCAATGCCGTCAAATCCTCTGCCTTCTTCGCTGCCACACCCAAGTTCTCCTATGAGAAAGCACTTAGAATCTTTACTTCCTTGTCCAAAGTGAAAGGCCACAGGGTCAGTCTGTCACTGAGAAGTGGCTCCATTGGCACAGAGTCTTCCCAAGCTCTGGAACCTCAGTCGTAGACACAATGAGTTGCCACAAGGACAAGCTGAGGCTCGGAGGCCATGAGAGTTGGGGAATTGAATTAACAGTGAGCCCAGAAACTTGCCCATGGCCCCAAGGCTGCTACGCATCCCAGCAGCTTTGCCAAGTGAGCCCCACGCAGTGCCCACGATCTGATGGATCTCGTCCAGACTCAGCAGATAAGTGTGGGCTTGTCCTCTAATGTCTGAGAACATGGAGTCGGCTAGGACAGGACCATGTGTGATAAACACCTGCATGGCCAGAACGCCACATTGTTTGAGTCCTCAGCCTAGTGTACAAAGATGGGGGTGTGGTTGACTCCTGCAGCATCCAGCAAAGGTGCCATCTTTTCTGCCTGCACAGAAAGGGCTTTGATTTGCCACCAGGGAGGAGGGTGTTCAGGGAGAAGGCCCAGTGAAGAACCTCTTGGAAAGTTGGGGTTTTGGTTATACTAAGAACATAGAACTGAGACCCAGGCGCTCTGTGAACTTTCTGAAAATGAGGAGGTAAGCCTTCAGTTAAGATCTGACAGTTTGTATAGAACACATGTAGGCATATTCCTCCAGTGTTGTCATTTAACTCACAGTTCTAATTATTATTACTATTACTGTTTTGGTTTCTTGAGACAGGGTCTCTCTGTGTAGCCCTGGCTGTCCTGGAACTAGCTCTGTAGACCAGACTGGCCTCAAACTCACAGAAACCCCCCTGCTTCTGCCTCCCAAGTCCTGGGATCAAAGGTGTGCGTCAACACCGCCTGGTTTGTTGTACTTGTTATTAAGGACTTCTTATTAAGGGCAGGGTGATGGAGATTAGAGAGTAGTAACCATTCAAATGGACTCAAGATAAGATGTGCCCGTTTGTGCTTTCACATGTACACCTCACCAGTGAGGAAGTGTTTGCACATACCTTCCATATGCTTCTTTGTTTTTCCCATGGCCAAGAGAATTTGGACCTGATGTTCCCTTTAAGTGGAAAGAGGATGTGTAGAACACACCTACAGCGTGCCTTTGAAGAAATCCCTGTAGACAGTGCGTCTAGGAGTCTTGCAGAACCCACTCGTGGGAATATGCAGCTTCCCTTTGGAATCTGTGCTTTTCAGGGGAAGGAACCAGGCAGGGCTCTGTATAGAGACCAAGATCCTATGAGCTTTCTCAGAAAGGACAACATACTGAGACAGTAAGGCATGTTAGTGACCTCAGAGCTGGCCCCATAGACTGGGGTTTGCCCAGTGGAGAGCTGAGAAATGAGTAGGTCTGCTGAACCGTTTTAGGAAGCAGCTGTAAGAATGTGCAGAGAGAGGCTGCAGAAGGAGGGTGTGAGGGAAGGTAAAAGATCAGAGCAGAGAAAACATTCCTGCCATGCACGTCTCAAGCACACAGGCAACAGACAAGGACAGGTGTCCCCTCAAATCATTTCCCGTGAAACTTGACCCACCCTTCCGCCAACAGAGGCCTGTTAACCCCATCTGTAACTGAAGAGCCTGTGCCTTATTCCCAGTGTGGCATTGTTGAGGGCCAGGAAGCTGCTTTGCAGAGCCTTGGCCTGGGAGCAGGTTGCTTTCCCCTTCACATGAAGCCAACGGGATGCCTCTTCATCTGCCTACTGATAGCTCACTAGTGTGTTATTGATCATGGAGTCTCCTCCATCTCTGGCCTCCTTCCTGCCCAGGAACACAAGGACTAGGGGCCCTGATTTCTACATCATTCACCACTTCATTACTCTGCCTTTGATCCCTGAGTGAAACTCGAATTTTACTGCCGTGCGGCCAAACTGGGAGTGATGGAAGTGGCAGCTAAGACTTAAGCCTAGGAGGCACAAGGAGGGGGCAGCAGCAAAGACCAAAATGCTGCTTATTTGTTTGGAAGCCAAGAGGCCTTGCCTGCCAGTCAGCCCTGGTGAGGAGTGGGGTACCCAGATGGGGTATCCAGGGCCCTGCCCACACGGGCTGTTGTGCACATGTTGGCATCAGAACAAAGGGCGAGTTGGGCTGGCTGGCTGACCGGTGCCCAGCTTCATGCCATCCTGAATGCACAGCCTTCTGTTTCTGCTCTAGCAGCTGTCAGAGGGTGCAGTGAGAGCCAAGAGGGGCTTAAGGAGGCCCCAGTGCTCTCGCATTGGGTTGCTGAGGTGGGTGCCTGGTAGAGCGTCTACTCCGTGCCTGGATGAGCCTTCCATTTTTGCAGGCAGGAGCCTGGGGCCATTATGATGGAGATGGCTTTCCGGTGCCAAACTCCTTTCAGTTGCTCACATCTTGCTTGCAAAATGATCTGCAAGGTCTAAGTATATTCTTACTCCAGGCAATTTTCCCTGGGATGATGTAAAGAAAGGACGGGGAAAAACAACACTTGGTGGGGTAGCTTTAGATTTATTAGACCGTGGAGGAGAGTGTTTCTTAGTGCCTAGGGAATTTTCCAGATGCCCTCGAAGTGCAGTTGCTCATAGCTCGCTTAGTGGGGAGCTTCCTGACTTGGCAGGTACAAGACTCTCTGCCCTGAAGGAGGATCAGGGCCTCTGCATATTTTCAGAGAAATGCATTTAAAGGAGTGGCATTACCAGTGTTCAGATGGAAACTCATTCATCATCCTAGCCAAGAGGCTCAGCCAGGTCAGGGCTACACAATGTGCAGGCCCCGGTGCAAAATGAAATTGTAGGCTCCTTTGTCCACATGGGGTTAAGGGTTTAAGATGGCTCAGCAGTTAAGAGCGCTGTTTGATCTTCCAGAGGACCCGGGTTCAATTCTCAGCCCCTGCGTAGCAACTCACAACTGTCTATAACGCCGATTCAAGAGAATTGGATACCCTCTTCTGACCTCCTGGGTACCAGACATTCTTTTTCTAAAATAACTGCCCTTAACCACACTGAAAATGCTCAGGAAACATTTGTGTTAGGACCTTGTCCTTGAACTCATGATGTTAACCAAGCTTCCTGAGACAATTGGGTTCATTGGTCTTGTAAATGGTCATCTAACTTGTGAAGCTTGGTTCCCATGACTATCGACTGTAAATGTGGCCAAGACCCAAGTTGGGCTCAGAGGACATATTTGATCAAGTTATGACTCCTGTCCTTAGAGAGTGAATGCTTTAACACTGAAAAGAAATGAACAATGATCTTTTCATAAACAACAGCAAAACAAAAAACGGCAAAAATAACAAACAAAAAAGATGTCTTTCTTCCCTACTGTGGCCTGACTGACAACTTCTAGAAAGTTCTATTAAGTGGCAGCCTCCTTGACCTTGCCAGTCTCTGGATCACCAGGTCCCCCTGTGGTGACTATAGTTTATTTACGGCAGTTATTTTCCGTATTATTTCTTCCTACCCTGCTTGCCTTTCTGAGTGGCCCATTGGAAACAACATTGCAAGCAGGTCGAGTCTTACAGTGAACGTTCAGGACGTCCAAGGCTGAGAGAAATGAGCAGAATTTGGGATGGCCTGCACTCTTGGAGTGGCCTTCTACGGCTTCCTTGGTACTACAATGAAAAGTGGGTCTGGGTCTTTCTTCGTGTTCTATTAGCTTTACTCTTAAGCTAGATCCGGCTACAATCCTGAAAACCCCGCTTCCTGTTCAGAATGTGGCTTTATGGTAGAAATGGCCAGCTTTTCAACAGCATCGGTGATTTGGCCCATGCAAAGAGATTTGTTTCTTAGACACATGAATTGTTTGAGAACCATGCTGCTCTTGCTCCAGATGGGTCTCCATTCTTTCCCAGCCCTCACACAAAGCTTACACAGTAGAAACAGCTATGGGACACCAGAGGATGCTGAAACCTTGTATCAGGACCTTCAGTTCCTCTCAGATTCCACACTGGGGTGCCGCCTGGGGTGTCCTAGTGTCCAGGGAGACCCCTCATCACCTAGGAGGATCATCAGGACATCCACTGAGTCCCACCTATCCCCTATCAGAGTGTCTTAGTCATCAGAGACTGTGGATCTTGGGCAGCAGCATCTTGGCTATGACCATGGTTGGTGACAGAGTCACTTTTCCCTGTGAATGGGTGAGAACCTGGGAGGCTGTTCTTGAGGGAACTGGAGGAAAGCGTCAACGCTTCTGTTCCTTGTTCTCTTCGGTCTCCATTCTCGGAGCCTTCTTACAGCTGTTCTTGGACATTTGTAACCTGACCATGACCCATATCCAGGACAGCTGAGTAGGACCAGCTCACTCTTAGGGTTCAGTATTGCAGAAAAAACTGTTCTGGTCACCTTCTAGCCAGATTCTCCGTGCCTCCCCAAACTTACGTTTATAGACACCCCACGTTTCACTCCATACAGTGAAGAGACTGTTTATTCCATGCTTATGAACCGCTGTATACCACTAGAAGCCAAGAAGCATCTTATTCTCTTAGGGCCCAGAGTAGATCCTGAAGAGCGTATTGTGACTTATAGCACCAACCCACCCTAGGATGCCGCACTGACATGCTCCGCCCACATCTACCTGGAACCTCTTTTCCTCTCCACAGATCTCCAGGACTTTAAGTTAGATGTGCAGCATGTGATTGAAGTGGATGAGGGGAACACAGCTGTCATTGCCTGCCACCTGCCAGAGAGCCACCCAAAAGCCCAGGTCCGGTACAGCGTCAAACAGGAGTGGCTGGAGGCCTCTAGAGGTAAGGAACGGGCAAGAACTCCAAGAGCAAGCCCAGGATCCCTGACTTCCGATTGCTTTCATTTGTTTCATTGCTGTTGCTTCCTCCCTGAGTCCACATGATCATGTTGACAGCCCCAACCTCAAGCTAGCCAGCTGTCCTCTATTTTAATATTTGGCTCTGAAAGAAGCCAAGGGGACAGTTTCCATGATGGAGTTTCTCTGTCCTGTCTTGCAGACTTTAACTCATCCTGTGGGGCCCTGGAAAGCGCTGGCAAGCTGTTGCCATTTGATCAGGCACTCAGCACATGGCTGGTTCCAGATGCTGTCTGTTCAAGCCCCTAGCACCAGGCATGGAGAGAAAAGCTGCCTGACGAGCCCAGAGTCCTCAGATCTTCAGCGTTCCCTGGTGGGAAGGAATCTTCCCCCACATGGTCTTTGGTGGGCCCTCACAGCTGCCCCAATTTCCTGGGTACCAGGATAATCTCAGCTCTCACAGCTTTCTGCTCAGGCCACAGTGGACAGGATGGCTAATCTAGGGGAGACCACAGTTTGGCCCACATTGCGAACAGGGAAGAGTATGTCCATTAAAATTAAGTCAACCTCCTCCACAACAAACTTACATGTAAGGCCAAGTTGACCTAACTTGCCCTGACCTTGTAGCTCAAAATGCGCACCTTTCATATTATAGAATTTCTTTGCTTATGAAAAGAATATATGCTTATGATAGATATCTTAGAAGGAAAATAGAAACTCAGAAAAGAAAGATCACTGTTTTTGAAATGTAAGCACCCTGATCCAACACTCAGAAATAGCGGTGAGTAGAGAAGAGACAACGGGAGTTCTAATCCCTGTTCCCGGCAGAGGCTTGGCAGCAGTCCTTGGCAAGATTCATTCCATCTGGCATTTGCCTAAGCAGCTCACACCTGGGTGGCCCAGCAGCAGGCAGGCACCAAGCTTGGTGACACCATGGCTCCCAGGAGGGGCCACCAGGACGAGGCTCAGAGCTGACTGATGGCCAGGAAGCCTGGCAGAGAGCTCTGCCTGCCAGGAAACTGAGGGCCACCCGGTCTCTGGGCTGTCCAGAAGTTGTGAGTCTGCCTCCTGCCTAACAAACCCGAACACATGCTTCAGACCCCGCCCACAGCACTCAAAACCTGCCAGGCCAGTGAAGCCCAGGATCACCGGCACAGAGAGGGCATTGGCTTGGGGTTCGAATTCCTCTCCAGCAGAAGAAATGCATAGTAAGGTGGCTTAGAATGGTGGCTGTGACACAGATGAGCAAGCAGTGCTAAAGTCCATTCCATAAACTCATCTTTTCCCCATTTGTGCGGCATGAGCCTCAATCTTAATAGGATTTTAGCAGCATACTTTCTGCTTTTTTCCATCCTTCGAGACAGGGTTTCTCTGTGTATCCCTGGCTGCCCTGAACTCAAGAGATCTGCCTGCCTGGGCTTCCCAGGGTGCTGGGATTAAAGGCACACCCCACCACTGCCACATTACATTCTGCCTCTTTCTAAGTGACCTACGTGTGGATGAACTCCTCAAGATCACGCTGTGTCCATAGATTCAGAGCTGAATCCCAGGTTGATGCTGAGCTCTGCATCCTTTCCACCCTCACCCAGCTCTCTTGAGAGTGTAAGATGAGCCTCACAGCCGAGTGCTAACTCAAGGGCATTCAGCCAAGCAATTCAGGGGCCTGTAGGCTAGTTAGCTCCGAATGCTGGCACCCTGGACCCTGCTGACACGGTACCAAGTTTTATGTGAAGAACAGCATTTCAGGCTTTGCTTTATTCTCTCTGGGACCCCTTAACTCGAGGGGACTTTCAGACTGTAAGATTCTATGCCCAAACCCACCTCATCTTCCTTCTCCCTTAACCTCTCCACAGACAACTACCTGATCATGCCATCAGGGAATCTGCAAATCGTCAATGCCAGCCAGGAGGATGAGGGCATGTACAAGTGTGCCGCTTACAACCCAGTGACGCAGGAAATGAAAACCTCTGGCTCCAGCGACAGGCTGCGCGTGCGCCGTAAGGACCAGCCTCTCTTGTCGATGGTGGGGTTTTGTGGATAAGGGCCAGCGAAGCTGAAAGGAGACGGGGATCTAGGGATACCACAAACCAAGTTCAGGGTCGGTGAGCCTAGATGTAGCAACCCAGCCTTGCTCACCAGCGTTGCTCATTGCTGTAGAGAGCAACTCCCTTATTACCATGTTACTTTGCCAGAGAGGTGGGTTTGCTGGGTGGGAAGGGAGAGCACAGTGTCTTCATGCAAGCGACACCCTTGTGGAGGGCCTCTGGGCCTGCCTTCTGCTCCTAAAGTGTGCCCAGGTGTCCCTCTGCTGAAAATCTAAAGAGGCCCCACAGGCTCCTCATTTTACGTGTGAACACTCTCACTTCTGGGCATCCTCTTAAGGTTTCCTAAGTACTCAGTGAGCTAGTACAGGGCACCAGAGGGGATTTTCTCCCAAAGTTAATGGAGCTGAAACTTTCTTATCCTCTTCCTGTGGAGACAAACCGTCTTCAAAACTGTTTTTCTGGGTTTTCAAAACCCATAGCTGCCATTGGCTGGCCTAGTGGGCTCATAGTGTGAGTCATGGGGCAGGCTCTGTACGGACCACCCCCCCAGCACAGCAGCACACTGGGGAGCAACTGCCTCTCAGCCATTCTGTGCACCTTCTCCCCAATATTGAGAAAGATAGCTGCTCTCTCTATCTAGCTGTTCTGTGTTTGGGGACCTTACAGTGTAAAAAATGTATGACTTTAAACAGTGATTCCTGCTCAGCTGAGTGGGTTGCTCGTCCTGTCAGGGACACACCAGCTTGGATGCTGAAGTCTAGGTGGGGTCTAGCAGGTCTCTGTCTCTCACTTCATCGTCAGACTCAGGGTGCACTGCCTGAAGTCAAACAGGAAATACCGCCTGTGGCGGTCAGACAGTCTTCCTCTTTGCACTCTTGCGTCTCCGTAAGCGCCTCTAGTTAAGAACTTAAGTAATATTCTCTGTAGGAGAAAAACCTTCCCCCTGGCAAGTGACATTGCCTTAGCTATTGTGAGCCTCAGAGGGGTTGTTTCATCTCAAGCCCATAATCTCCGGAACTCTTCTGGGGCTGGGTCACCAGAGACAGGATGGGGGAAGTTCATGTTTGTGTCCATTTCCTTCTTCCCTCTCCAGGGTCCACCGCTGAGGCTGCCCGCATCATTTACCCACTGGAAGCCCAGACTGTCATTGTCACCAAAGGCCAGAGTCTCATACTGGAATGTGTGGCCAGTGGGATCCCGCCACCTCAAGTCACATGGGCCAAGGATGGGTCCAGTGTTGCCGGCTACAACAAGACTCGCTTCCTGCTGAGCAACTTGCTTATTGACACTACCAGCGAAGAGGACTCGGGCACCTATCGCTGTATGGCTAACAACGGGGTTGGGGAACCCGGCGTAGCTGTCATCCTCTACAATGTCCAGGTCTTTGGTGAGCATCCCCATGGATTCCTTCTCTTTAATCTTCCCCTCTGAAATTGCTGGTCGTTCCGGAAGCACATAACCTAGCTCATGGAGGGTTACATTGTGAAAGGCCATAGTGGGAAGTACATTGGAAAGACAGAGGTTCTTAGATCTCAGGGCTAGGGCCCTGGATCCTGGTGTGCTCTTTAGTCACCCAGACACATTACCCTGACCACACACACACACACATACACACACACGCATGCATGCACGCGCACACACACACACATGCACACACACACACTCCTCTCATAGGAAGAGCCCCACAGCCAAGGAGGAGGAAGCCACTCAAAGGCAGTGTCTCATTCCAGGCTTTGTAGTCCTGGGGGTGGGAAAATGCAGCCCTCCACATTCTGATCTGTTTTCTGAACAGAACCCCCTGAGGTCACTGTGGAGCTGTCCCAGCTGGTCATCCCATGGGGCCAGAGTGCAAAGCTCACCTGTGAGGTTCGTGGAAACCCCCCACCATCTGTGCTGTGGCTAAGGAATGCTGTGCCCCTCACCTCCAGCCAGCGCCTCCGGCTGTCTCGCAGAGCCCTGCGTGTGGTCAGTGTCGGGCCTGAGGACGAAGGCGTGTACCAATGCATGGCTGAGAATGAAGTGGGCAGCGCCCATGCTGTGGTCCAACTGAGAACTGCCCGGCCAGGTGAGTGTAAGCAACCCCAAGGTCAGGGACTCCAGCTGAGCAGGCCTACAGCCCTTTCCTCAAGTACAATCGACCTTAGTGACTTGCAGTTTCCAAGATCAAAACCACACTCCCATCTTAGTAAATTAAGTGTGCAAATTTCCATTTGTGCATATGACCTCTTTGGTGGGAATTTCAAAAGTGAATTAGCTTTCCAAGTCTGTGGGCTTCTGTGACTAGGCAGAATCAAGCTTACAAACCAGGACTTTAAAACAAGGGCAAGTAGATCCTTCCTTTTTAGCTTGAGCCATTTCAGTTGTCCCTTGTAGTGGTGGAGCACCTATTGTGAGTTGTCCCTTGTACTGGTGGGGCACCTATTGTGAGGGAATGCAGCACACAAGAAAGACACCCTCTACTGAAAACACTTCCTGTAAAGGAGGCAAAACCAGGGAAAGAATTTGAGAGAAGACTACAGTGGATGGATGATTTGTGACTCGTGTGTGTGTGTGTGTGTGTGTGTGTGTGTGTGTGTGTGTGATCATCATCAGCTCTCAATATCCTATGGGGGTGGTGTCAAGTGGGGTTGAGACCGAGGCTGGGAAAGTCTGTGGACGGAATTGTTGCCACGCTGCTCTTGGCTTCTAGAGTCTCAGAGAGCATTCCCAACTGAGTTCATGACTCCAAAGAAGACTGCCATTGTGTGCTAGTGTTAAAGTTTCATGGTGAAAGGACATGTTCCCAGCCCAGCGTAGCAAAGAGAACTAAGGTCCCAGTGCCTTCCAGAGCAAAATGGGATAATTTGTGTGTGCTTGTTGGTCATCGCTGTAGCAGATGCCCTAGGGGAACAACTTTGAAGGAGAACTGGCTTTTTCTTCCCCTCCATGTTATTCCACTGGGCCCTCGGCCTATAAGATGGCAGTTCTTATGTTAGATTTGGGTCTTTCCCTTTGGTTAATCTTCTCAGGAAACACCTTAAATCTCCAAACCCAAAGGTGTGCTTTCCTAACCTCCGATGTGTTTCTCAACCAAGCCAAGCTGACAGTCAAGATTAACCATTGCAAGTCTGCCCTCTGTCAACTGGAGGACCCAAGTTCAGTTCCCAGAACCAATGCCAATACTTCATGTAACTCTAGTTCAGGAACTCTTGCTCCCTCTTCTGGTCCCCAAAGGCTTCTGCACTCACATAGTGCACATAAACTCATACAGATGCATGCACACAAATAAAAAATAAATCTTAAAAAAGTCCAAGTTCAAAGTCTCTTCTGAGACTCAAGACTCAAGCTCTCTGCCGTGAGCTAACAGAATAGACTAGCATTATGCTTTATGTTCACAACAGCACAGAGTAAATACAATCGTTTCAAAAGAGATGGAGTGGCGTAGAAAGGAGAGATAGGAACAAAGCAAAACTCAAACCCAACAGGATGAGCCTTCAGTCCCATAATTCTGTATCCAGTATCTAGGCAGCATGGTTGTGGGCCTCGGCAGGCTTGGGCATTTGTAGCCCACCTGGCTGGCCTCTCTCTCTCGGGTTAGAGCCTTGTATTCCATGTTGCTTTCCTTGGCAAGCAGTCCACGTTTGAGGGTATCTCTCACTTTCTTGGAGCTCTGTTGTAGCCCACGGTTGCATGTGCCACTGTCTCAAGGGCTCCCCACAGGGATTGTGATTTTGTTCTGCACTGCCCGGTCTCTCGGGCCTTCCTCTTGGAAGGAAGTTTCTGTGAGCTCACAGCTCTTGCACTCTGCCTGTCTACACAACTCATGCCTTGTGGCTGGCACTAAGGTCTTTGGTTTGCTCAGGTAACAACCTGTCCCATCTGGAACCCAGCGACAACACAGTAGTCAATGGATGCCTGATGAAAGAGAAACACTTGCCAAAGTGACCCCGTGTGAGCAGGTCGTCCCAGAGAGTTCTCATCTCAAAGCAAAGTCTTTTAAAGGATTTAAAACCTTTTACACACTTGAGGCCGCCCTGAGTGGGGTAAAGCCATTTCTTGACATGCTCTCAAGATGTCTTTTGTACCAACTCGCTACAAAATATGTGGCTTCCTCCTAATGGCTCTGATGGCTTTAACCACCTCCATGGCCAAATGTATGTTTTTCAAATGGTTTCACAGTCCTTTTTTTCCTAACTCTTGCTCTAGGCCTTGTAAAATCAACTAGCACTAAGCCTGCCATGGGCTGGATGCTGATCCCCTTGTAATTTCCTCTAATTCTTCTGTTGCTTTCAAACTTAGCGTTCGGAGAAGTCTTTGCCACTGTGTTCTCGTTCTATCTTTCCTATATGTCTTAAGTTCCTGAGTCTAGCTTAAGTCTGTCTTGTTCTATCTTAAGCACATATCTCCTGTCATCCCCATCAGCATCCTGCTTTTCTGGGCTCCCACCAGAGGCCCGTTACGTTCTGCGGACAGCACCCTTGCTTTCTTAGCACTCATATCTGTTCTACAGATCCCTCCTGTAAATCAGCACCAAGAACCACAAGGCAGATTTAGCTGCATCCTCAATCCCACTTCTCCGGTGCCAACTTTCCGTGCTCGTCACTTTCTCCAGCCCTGTAGCAGACAAAATAGCATCGAGGGAGAAAACAACTTAGAGGGCAGGAATCGTTTGTTTTGGTTCACAGTTTCAGAGGTTTTAGTGCTAAGCTCCCAGCCCCTGTGAGAGAAACAGTATGGCAGATAGTAAACAAAGAGGAAGGGCCTGGGGGGGAGGGACAACCTTCAGAAATATGCCACAGTGACCTACTTCCTCCAGAGAAGCCCCAACTCCCCCAAACTGGCACTGTCAGCTGGGAACCAATCTTTTAACACATGAACCTGTAGGGGATATTTGACATTTAAGCTATCACATCTGCACTAATGGGATGGCTCAGCAAGTAAAGGCACTTCCTGCCAAGCCTGAAGACCTGAGTTAAAGCCCCAGGACCCATCCACATGAACAGCCAACTCCCCAAAGTTGTTCTCTGACCACCATACTCACTCTGTGGTCCACGTGCGTGAAAACACACACACACACACACACACACACACACACACACACACACACACTTAATAAAATGCAAATAAAAATTAAATATAAACCTCAGCACCACTCAAACACACATCCTGAAGACACAGGCAACAGGCTACACAGATGCTGCCTGTTTTCTGCCTTCAAACAGTAGTAAGAGGCATGGTCCAAGTGGACACGCATCCTTTTCCTTCTGGCAGGACAAGGGCACCAGCCTTCTCTTCTGCAGAGCCTGATTGTGTGTCACAGGTGGGCTGATGGGGTCTTAGGTCTCCTCTGATTTTCTTCTGTTTTCTCCCTGGCAGGTGATCAGGGCCACTAACACCTTCCTCCTTCCCTTCTCTTTCCTGCTTGGTCCTCAGACACAACCCTGAGACCCGGGAGAGATGCTAAGCCTGTTGCTGCCACACCTCCCATGCCACCCTCCAGACCCAGCAGACCCGACCAGATGCTGCGGGAGCAAATAGGACTTGTTAAGCCTCCCACATCAGTACAGCCAACTTCCCTGAAGTGCCTGGGAGAGGAACAAGTCACCCCTGCAGAGGCCCCCATCATCCTCAGCTCACCCCGAACCTCCAAGACTGATTCCTATGAGCTGATCTGGCGACCTCGGCATGAGAGCAGCAGCCAAGCACCCATCCTGTACTACGTGGTGAAACATCGGAAGGTATGACCCCAGCGCTCTACCACCCTCTCCCTATGGGGCTGAAGTGAGTCCCACTGTCTCCTGACCTGAAGTCAGGCCCCAGTAGGCGCCACAACTGTGCCCTTCCATCTTCTCAAATGCCCGTCGCTACCTCCTCTTGTAATGCTCATGGCAATACAGACAGGTGGTGGCTCAGAGGCCCACATAGAGCCTCTGTCTGCATGGTGTAAGCTTTGTGTACTTTTTACATGGAAGTTAATTCCAACTCAAAGTCCAGTGATACTTCCCTTCTTCCCATTACCATCACCATCCTCCTCACTTACTCCCACCATATTTTGGTGATGCTATTTCAATTTGTTTTCCAACCAAAGCAGGCTCTTTTTAAAGCATCCCTGTGGGGACTTTAGCAGGGCAAACGGTCTGCCCAGCAGGGAAAACAGATATTAGGAAGCAAGTAGGCTGTGAACTGCTCTCTAGTTCTCAGATACTGAGGTAGCTCCAGTTTAACCAGCAGGCAGTAGAGCCTGGCACATCACGATATTGAGACCTTAGCTGTTTCCTCTCAACAAAGGGAATCTGTCCAGGGGCTATTGTAAAAGGGCCATTGTGAGAGGCTGCAGAGACAGACCTCTGCTTTTCCCATAGTCTTAGGCACGGTGATGAGGCGGACCAAGGCCTCCAGGCTGCCAATGTCCTTCAAAGCTGTGGAAGGATGATGAGATACAGTTCCTCATAAAACAGCATTTCTGCCCACCACATCTTTAAGCTTTTTCTTTCTAATCCCATCAGATATTAGAAAAGTGCTGGTTTTTAAATGGAGTAGAAATTTTTGTCATCAGCCGCCTATTCTGAATGTGGAGTTTATATTCATTTAGAATTCTGTTCGTTTGTTTATTTATTTATTGCTTATAAAAATGGTTTGTGCACTTGGAAGAAAATGTGGGAATTTGAAATGGAACTAAAAATGTTTATCCACTTTTTCCTAGTCCAAAAGCAAACAGGAAAGCAAGACTACTCTTCCACGGTGGAGTGTTCTGACCCTGCACAAACCAGGTCCCCACTGCAAACACTGCTGGCCTCTCATAGGCTGCCCTTTTCTTTGTCTTGCCATCCCAGAAGACCTGGGAGCCAGAGAAGTTCCCAGAGACATTAGGTGGTCAGAAAAGTTCCTAAGACCAAGCAACACCGTGTACTGCCATGTAGCTTCTTGGGTAGGATAGGAGGCACCACCTTCTCCACCTCCGCCCCACTCCTAGGAACAGCAAAAGGTGTGAAGGGTTTTATGAAAAGTAACAGCCTTGTTTAACCTGTGTTCCAGGGCAGGGCTGGGCCCCATCTTTATTTTTCTGTGTAATCAGACACCTCCCTGTGAGTTGTAGGCCAAAATCAGGGAAAGCCAAGCATGGTACCCGAGAGACAAAAGCCAGTGTGAGAATAAGAATAATATTTTTCAGGCCAATAGGTGGCCCTGAAGCTACCTCCCACAACAGGCAGGCAGGGGCATCGCACTGGGGTAATCCGGAAATGCCAGGCCGATGCTGCGTACACCCTCCCAGTGTGTGTGACAGTGACTAATTACCCTTGCCTTTTTTATTTTCATTTCTGGGTCCCAGTGGAAGTATGAGGCCAGTTCTGGGAGGGCCGAAGGAGGAGGGGGTGCAGGGAAGTGACAGTTAAGACAGGGCCCCTGCCAAGTCTGGCTTCCATTAGGCACTGCCCTGTGGAACAGTTGGAGCTTTTAGGTGGACTTTCCAAGGAGGAAAGAATGTCTTGAAAGCCGTTCTTGCTTGTGGCAGTAATATAGCTTAATGGTCATCACCCGAGGGAGAACGTTGGGATCAGAAGTCAGAATTGGGTTGCGTGTTTTTCATGCCCTGTCTTCTGTGGGACGTTGGAAATTAGTCCTCTGATTTTCATATCCGTGAAACAAGTTTCATCTCTTAGTCTACTGTAGACATGGGCTACTGTGTTTGGATTTCTAGCACCACTGGGGATTCTCAGTTTGTGAAAACTTTTCCCCTTGGAACAAATCCTGGAAGTCCAGTGTTAATGAGCTCAGACCATCCCCTTGCCTTGAATGGGAGGTTTTGTTCTACTCTGGAATACTCTGCGTAGGGATGAGAGCTTTTGCCACCAGCTGCTTGCTTTCCCCATCAAACTCCAGCTTTCCATTCTGAAAGGCTTTCTGAGATACATGGAGCTGGCCCCTCTTAAAAGATGGAGAGTTGTATGAAATTATCTCTCGCCATTGCCTTTGGGGTGACTGGAACCCTGTCATAATTTTTATTAAAAATTCATTTATAATCCTTAACATGGACCCTGTTTTTAAGCTTCAAAAGTGTGGATGGAGAGCAGAAAGAATTAAGTTGAGAAATCTCAGAGGGTGACACATACAGAAAGGGAGGAGACAAACGAGCTAGGTGTTTATTTGTTGGGAACCTCACCCATGGCACGTCATCTAATTTGACCTCAGAATTCCTCAAGACATTGTATTTGCCTTGTTTTAGAAATGAACGGCTCAGGGCTGGGGAGTTCGGGAGTTCGGGAGTTTGGTCATGGTTATTAAGTCAGAACTTGGAGTTTTCTACTCCCAGACTCCTCGTGGTAGAACAGGTAGCATGCCCTTTGGACCCGAGTAAGGGCTTCTGGGATCACTAGCTCTGCAGCCTTGAACCAGTTCCTCAGCTCTCTCAGCTTAAACCCCTTGCCTGTGATGTGAGAGCAGAAGGAAGACTGCTGAGACGAGCAGGCAGGCGAGCGGGCAGGAGAGGTAGTGCCCTCACAGTGAGAACGCTCTGGTGCGCGTCCCATTGATACAGCTTTGGTCATCATTCTCAGCTGTGTCCCTCTTTATCTGGATGGAAGGTTCTGGGTTTGACTCAGGGTGCAAACAGAGAGAACCTTAGAGGAGGAGATTGCAGGAGATGGAGGAGGGGTGGCCTTAGGCGCCGTTCCCAGCAGTTCAAGCTTGGCTTTCTAGCCATCCTTGCGAGCTTCCCTCATGGGATTATTACCCAAGAGACCAGGAGATGGGACCTACAGTTCCACCTGCTCCCAACTTGGCCCACGGTCCATCCCCTCTTCCTGCCCATGTGGGCTCAGGCTGAAGCCGTCCTGGACACTAGAGGAGAGGCTGGTCCTTACCCCAGTCACCTTCCTCAGCAGGTCACAAACGCCTCTGATGACTGGACCATCTCTGGCATTCCAGCCAGCCAGCATCACCTCACCCTTACCGGTCTTGATCCTGGAAGTTTGTATGAAGTGGAGATGGCGGCCTACAACTGTGCCGGAGAGGGCCAGACGGCCATGGTCACCTTCCGAACAGGTAAAGACAGAAGTGCCTGGCTCAGAGTTCCAAAGGCCAGGGCAGCTCTTCATCCGCGGCTCTATCCTTCTCCAGTAGCTGCCTCTGTGGACTTATATGCCTGCGCTAAGGCACTTACCTTTCTTCACGTAGACTTGAGCCACCTCTCTGGCATCCCGCCATCTCTCCCAAGCACAGAGGCCAATAGCAACACCATAGTTGAGTTGACCAAAGCTAGGGATTATACCACACTTTCAATACTCTCAAATCATATTTGTATCATCTTGTCATGCCCTTGGTAGATTCTTAGGCAAGAAGGGATTTTTGATAAGGGAGGGCTCATATGCTCTTTCACTTGCTGTTCTTAAACCCTTCCCTCCTAGGACGGCGGCCCAAACCTGAGATCGTGGCCAGCAAGGAACAGCAGATCCAGAGAGATGACCCTGGTGCCAGCCCCCAGAGCAGCAGCCAGCCTGACCACGGCCGCCTCTCCCGTAAGCCCAGCAGCAGTTGGGGGCAGGCTATGAGCAATGGGGACAAACTTTCACAGAGGCAGGTTGCTACAGGCTGAATGAGGTTAGGGTGCTGTAGCCCAGGAGTCTGGTGGCATATTCTTAGCATCTCTTTAGTAACCACAGTGAAAAACAAAAATTACAGCTTAGAATCCTTGGGATAAAATACTAGAATTACTGAGTCCGTGGGTTCAGAGAGCAGCAGTTCTCTGTTTGGGGGGAAGAGTCGAAGAAGGTTTAGCTCTGGGCCTTCTCCCACACAGAGGGATATGAGACAAACAACAGCAGGCAGAGGGCTGGGAGAATGAACAGCAGGCTGGGTCTAGTCAGCCCACAGCATCATCCCATGGTGTCCCTGTCTTCCTACGTCTTTCCTCTGTGCATGGCCATCGCAGCCCCAGAAGCTCCAGACAGACCCACTATCTCCATGGCCTCAGAGACCTCTGTGTATGTGACGTGGATTCCCCGCGGCAACGGAGGTTTCCCCATCCAGTCTTTCCGCGTGGAGTACAAGAAGCTAAAAAAAGTGGGAGACTGGATACTGGCCACCAGTGCCATCCCTCCCTCGAGGCTGTCTGTGGAGATCACAGGCCTGGAGAAAGGTAGGGGCCTGGTGTCTCTCTTCCTGGTCCTCTCCGCCCTGGTAACACATGGAGAACAATGAAGGGTCTCTTCCTTCATCTTCCCCCCTAGTACTCACGGGTATGGAATCTGTGGTTCTGCCTCAGCCCCTCAGCCCCTCCTCCTTCCTCTCGCCACAGAAGAGGCCAGAGTCACTTCCTGTGTGGCTTGAGGAGGACACACATTCTTTGGGGAAGAGCTGACCAGATCTCCCTGGGCTAGGCCTTGGTGAGCAGTGGGAGAATCAACTGTATTTCCTGAACTCAGGGAGGGTTTCTCTCACAGGCATTTCCTACAAGTTCCGCGTCCGTGCCTTGAACATGCTAGGGGAGAGTGAACCTAGTGCTCCCTCCCGGCCCTACGTGGTGTCAGGATACAGTGGCCGTGTGTACGAGAGGCCCGTGGCAGGCCCTTACATTACCTTCACGGACGCAGTCAATGAAACCACCATTATGCTCAAGTGGATGGTAAGCGGCCTGTCCACCGACACCATGAGAATAGTCTTCCTCTTACTTGCCCATAAGATTGGCTCTCCATTTGGTACACCCGAAGGCTCAGCCCCCGTGGGGGACCAGGGAGGGTGATGGTCACTGGAGCTGCTGTTAGCTGTCTCTTGTGACCTGGCTGCCTCTTTCCGTTGTATCCCAATTCATCTTCCTGCCTTTCACCTGATACCATAGGGAATCCCGACACTTATCCAGTGTCACCTTCATGTTTTCATGGGGGCTCAGCAGGATCCAGCATCTTTGAATAAGTGCAATTTATTTCTTCTGAAAGCTCCAGGGCCCATTGGCAAAATAAAATAATGCCCGATCTTTACAGTCTTCTTCAGAGAACCCGAGGGATTTATTCAGGAATGTTTGCTGGGGCCCCCACAAAGTTCAAACCCTGGGGAGGAGATTTCACAGCTTTGTGGTTTGGCTTTGATGATGTCTCTGATGCACTATCAACATGTCTCTTCTCCATTCCATGTAGTATATCCCAGCCAGTAACAACAACACTCCAATCCATGGCTTCTATATCTACTACCGGCCCACGGATAGCGATAATGACAGTGATTACAAGAAGGACATGGTGGAAGGTGAGATGTGTGGATAGTGTGTCCTCTGCTGACAAGGGGGATCTGGGGTTGGTAAAACCTCATCTGTGCTCAGTGTCATTGAATCATTTATGACACACATAGAGCCATCCAGTTAAAAGTCTCAGTATGCTTCTTTTTTAATGACCACAGCAAAACAGAAACATGGGTGGTCACCAGATAAATCTCCTGTGCCTTCTGTGTTGGTCAGTGGCAACAAACAACCATAGTGACCCTCACTCTCCTTCCCAGGGGACAGATACTGGCACTCCATCAGCCACCTGCAGCCGGAGACCTCCTACGACATTAAGATGCAGTGCTTCAATGAAGGAGGGGAGAGCGAATTCAGCAACGTCATGATCTGTGAGACCAAAGGTGATTCTCCCGAAGTCCCCTCCTGTCCTGGGAATTCCCATGAGGCTGAGCAGAGTCTTGCTTCCACCCACCCCAGTATCCCTTTTTTCCAAGTATCCCAGACTTCACCAGGTGCCACCCTTTGTACTTTGTATCAACATGTGTAGGTTACCATCATGACGGCTCCAAGGACTTGAGAATTAACTGACCCATGATCTCATTAGGAATAGACCCCATCTTCAGATGGAAATGTTCCACATACGCTATATTTCTTGGGTTTTTGTATGTATGTTGGTTGGTTTATTTAATTCCACTGCAGCCTGTTAAGATGGGAAGGAGGTCTGAACATCAGGAAACTTATTATATATGCATCTTGGTCAAAGTTACACAGCCAAGATATGGTAGAACCAGCTTCAAACAGTCCCAGATGGCTACAAGCCCAGGCTTTTTTCTGCACTGAAACATTAAACACCCACATGCACTTCTTAAAATGTGTGCATTGCTCAGCGATTCCAGTTTTTTTGTTTGTTTGTTTGTTTGTTTTTTTTTTTTTTTTTTTTTTTGGTTTTTCGAGACAGGGTTGCGATTCCAGTTTTTAAATACAATGAGATAAAGCTGAGTATTGTCAGGGACACAATCAGAAGATCACAAAGGAATCCAGAGAAAACAGCACTCTCCTGTGACTGAGACAACAGTCTTCTCTGTCCCATTTTACAGTGCCTTTGGTCACCTCACCGATACTCACTTAGCACCTCCTGTGTGCACGTGGCCTTGGTGCCATGTCCACCAAAGAGAAGGACATATGTGCACACAGCCCAAACTCGCGTCAATCTGAACACAGAGTACTCAGGGAACGAAAGCAGCTTCACAAGGCCTTCTTAGGTCTTCTGACTGTCTCTCTAGGCTGGAATGAGGAGGGAGTGGCCTGGGGACACGTCAACCTAAAAAGCGGCTCCAATGGGAGAAGAAGGGGCAGCTTAGGGGAATGGCCAGAGACAGCAGCAGCAGCAGGTCACTGAAGAATGCCAGAGGAGGAGCTAGTGCAGGTTGCAGGGACTGTGAGCTGGAAGAGGTCCTCATGGGACTTCTTTGTAATAAGGGTCACAGGTAGGCTGAGGGGAGAGAGCTGGGACTCTGAAATAGAGGTGAAAAGAACAGTTTTCATCATTGCTTTTGGGCAGGATCTGGGCCAAGTGCATGCTGGGTTGGGAGATAATAAAGTACCTAAAAGCAAGCTTGAGGTGTTCACTTGGAGCACCGCTCAGGTGGCTGCCGTCTGTTAGGATGGAGAGGGCAAAAAGAGAAACGGACCACATAGGAATGGGGAAAAGGGCTGGGAAAGTTACCGAGTGGCTGATTCTTTGGGGATGCTCAAAGTGTCTGATAAAAGCAGTAGGTCTCAGGGTGGTGACGCAGGCCTCTAATCCCAGCACTCGGGAGGTATAGTCAGGCGCACCTCTGTGAGTTCGAGGTCAGCCTGGTTTACAAGAGTTCCAGGACAGGCTCCAAAGCTACAAAAGCAAACCCTGTTTCAAAACACACACACACACACACACACACACACACACACACACACACAAAAACAAAAACCAAAACCCCAGGTCGCCTGGGCCCAGAGTCCTTAGGACTCAGGAGGATCATGGGAACAGAGCTTACACAGGCTGAAAGGAACTGGGACAGCTTTCCGGGATAGGAGGAGCAGAAGAAAGGATGAATGGTGCTAGACCAGGAGGCTGTGACATCAGAAAGCAAGAGAGCATACATATACACATACTGCTGTATGTGGCAGAGTTCATGCAGGGTCACCTGCAGTAGCAAACCCCAGTGAGAAACATATGGCTTAACGTTCGCATTTACCAGTTATCACCTGTCCCGCAATGTCCCTAAATGTCCTTCTCCTCTGCAACCCAAGCTAATACCTAGCATTTCACATCCCTTAATCTCCCTAGAAATAGCAAAGCTGTGGGAAGCATCTTTTGCCAGAGGTCCTTCACTGCTCTCACGCATTTAATTGTCCTTTCAGAAAACATGACTACCCCTATACACTCTACTCAGTGCTTGGCTCACAAACATGTATGCTGGAATATGTTTCAGGCCACCCCAACAATGGACTTCACATTAGGTACCAGTGTCACGCTAAGTTACAGATGTGATCCAAATAAGAGATATTGTGACCCCCACCTTGGGAGCTTGGCCCATTGCCTGTATCCATGCATCTGAGGAGTGTTCTGTTTTTCTATTTGTTATAGAGAAAAATTACAGAGAAACTGATACTGATGTGAGTTTTGTCTTCAATTGCAGCTCGGAAAATTTCCGGTCAGCCTGGTCGGCCACCACCCTTAACTCTGCCCCCACCACAGCCTCCACCCCTCGAAACCATGGAGCGGCCGGTGGGCACTGGGGCCATGGTGGCACGTGCCAGTGACCTGCCATATCTGATTGTGGGGGTTGTTCTGGGCTCCATCGTTCTCATCATCGTGACTTTCATCCCTTTCTGCCTCTGGAGAGCCTGGGCTAAGCAGAGTGAGTACCACACCTCAGCACAGACGGGATGGAGCTGGGGGAGGGAGAAGGTCTCTCAGCCCAACAAGCAGACAGGTTCCTAGACTGGACCTCCCTGATGGCTCAAGCTACCAGGTGACCCCAGAGGTCCCACAGAAATAGGGACTATCCGAGGCAAACCCTCTTGGCTTCTTCCCTCTTGGCTTGCAGACATCTATCAAGAGCAAGAGTCCTATCGCACCTCTGGCTCTTGGTGTTTACCTGCTCCGTCCTTTCCCAATATCTGAAGCTGTTTTGCGAACATATGTTCGTATACGAACTGCTCCCACCTCTTCCCATTTTCCGCTCTTCCGTCCAGCAGGGGCTGCATTGAGCCTTCCCTTCCTCATGGGCTAACCTGACTTGCCTGCTAATTTCTGCTTCAAATAGCAATAGCCTCAGCTGACTCCTCTACTAAACAATGGCCCTTTTCACCCATCGTTGCTCCCTAAGCCATTGCCCCCTTGTCTTTCTATCTTTTTCACCTAAAGGAAGATATGGGTGATGAGAAGTCTTAGAAAAAGCATTGTCAGGCTCTTGGACAGTCATCTCCCTGCCTGCAGCCTCTGACACGGTGATGGGGAGCTTTTCCCAGGAGGCTAAATATACCTCTGTCTTCTGCTCTTCAGAACATTCAACAGATCTGGGATTTCCTCGAAGTGCCCTCCTGTCTTCCTCCTGCCAATACACGATGGTGCCATTGGGAGGCCTTCCAGGCCATCAAGCCAATGGGCAGCCTTACCTCAGTGGTATCAATGGACGGGCCTGTGCCAGCCGACTGCATGGAAGCCGAGGATGCCCTGTGGCTGCAGCGGGCTGCCCAGGCAGGAAACCTCAGCGACACTGCCCAGGAGTGCTTGCACAGGTAATGGGCTCATGAGTGTGGGCCCCCGGTGCGTACATGGAGGACAATGATCTGCCCCTTGGGCATTCTCCCTGTTCCTCCAGGGCTGCTGGGCTGGTCTCCCTAGAGTCAACTGCACCTTACCCCGCTCAAAAACAAGCACTGGGAAGTTGCTTGGACTCCTGGCATGACCTTGCCTTCTTCTTTCCTTCAGCAGCAGGAAGATGCCAGCACCCCACTTAGGCAGACCATTGTTGGCAGTGGATATGACCCTCAGAGCCAGCAGGCTGTCAGGTAACCAGGCCCTTCCCATCCCTGCTTTTAGTCCCAAGCCCCAGAGCCTCCCATTCTCTTTAGCTCCTTGTGACCAAAGTTTGTCACTCAGAGTCAAGGAACGCTTCTCGCAAGGATCCCCAAGTTTGCCATTTGTGCTTCCTATAGCAATTACCCCATGGGCAAGTGCTGTGTGCACAGTTATGATACCCTTCCTGCTCAGTTGCCCCATGGGCAAGTGCTGTGTGCACAGTTATGATACCCTTCCTGCTCAGTTGCCCCATGGGCAAGTGCTGTGTGCACAGTTATGATACCCTTCCTGCTCAGTTGCCCCATGGGCAAGTGCTGTGTGCACAGTTATGATGCCCTTCCTGCTCAGTTGTTCCATGCGTGAGATGCTGTGTGCACAGTTATGATGCTCTTCCTGCTCAGTTACCCCATGGGTGAGGTGCTGTGTGCAGTTATGATGCTCTTCCTGCTCAGTCACCCCATGGGTGAGGTGCTGTGTGCACAGTTTCTCTCTTCTTGCTTGGGGGCTTCAGCTGTTTCTCAGCACCTGCTGCTCACTGGCTCACCGAAACCCTTGAGATATAACCAATTTTGCCTGCAGGCCTGAACAATGTTTGCCACCTGCCACAATAAAGCTAAACTATCACTGGTTGAATTAAATGTGGCGCCTCCTGGTGTTCACAGGGGAATGGTGTGTGCTTTCAGTTCTGACCTGATCCAACACCTTTAGATGGGAGGAAAGGAGCCAGAGCCTGAGAGGCCAGACCCATTCTGCCCTGCCTTACCCATCCCCTCTACTCTTGAACGCTGCAGAGGTCCCAAGTCGAGCTCTGAGGAAGGCGCTTTCTTATACACATTGCCTGATGACTCAACTCACCAGCTGCTTCAACCTCAAGACTGCTGTCACCTCCAGAAGCAACCTGTCACCACATGCCAGACAGCAATGAGGAGGGCACCCGAGGGTCCTGGCCTGGAAGTTTCGTGGGATCCTCCTTATCACTCAGGTCAGTAAGGGGCAACAGGGAGAAACTGTCTGATGTGGTCACCCATAAGCCAGGAACGGCTTCAAGGAAAAGGGACCGTTGTCTTCAAGGAAGCATTTTGGAGTTGGAGTGAATGACTGCTCCCCTTTGCTACTAAAGGCCTGGGGAGGTGTGTGTGTGGGCGGGGGTTGTGCTGCCAGGTCAGTCTGATTCCACTGTCGCTGCAATCCTCAAAGGCAGAGAAGAAAGACATTCTGTAATTCCAAAGGAGGAAGCCTATTCCGTCTCTCCATTTCAGGTTCAGGGCCATTCTCAGATTCTGCCTCTCGTCACATGGCGGCCTCTCTAATCCCTTGCTCTGTTGAGTCATGTCTTAATTGGGGAGTGATTCTCATCAGTCATCAGGGAGCCATGTTCATACACACGTCACCCTTGAACCGTGTGCTTCACAGAACTTGTTCTTCCAGGGGCCTCCCGCACCCGTGGTTCCCGCTTTACCCAACTTCAAGCCAATCTAGTAGGACTTGGCTGGGGGCACTTGTTACTTCAGAGGATTAGCTGGTGTCTTTTAGCTTCTGGGATGTACAGGCCCGTTCCATGTCCATCCTGAAGCATCTCTAGGACATTAAGTTCTAAAAGAGCATCAGCTCCCAGAGTCAGACGAATCATCATGAAAATAAGATTTGGCTGGACAAGGGGAATGAATTGTAGAACCACAGCCTGAACCTAGAAAGAGTTGGGTCTCCCTTTGTGTCTCATGCGTATAGCCAATGTCCACAAGCAGCGTGTTTTAGACTCTAAAGCACTCTAAAGCTGTTGAGACTCTCTGGTCCCAACATGGGGGGTTAGTAAGTGGTCCTCTCCTTCCTGGGCCAGGGTGACCAGTGTGGCCAGCTATAGATAACAATTAATTAGCTCAAGACTGTTTGTACAGTCTGGATTTTAATGTTGCCTACTTTTTTCTCCCTGCAGGGCCCCGGTGCTGTTTGGGCCTTGTACCAGTTGAAGAAGTAGACAGTTTTGACTCCTGCCAAGTGGGTGGAGGAGACTGGTGTCCCCAGCACCCTTCCCACACAGGACAGGAACTTGGGGTACGGCTCTCTCCCAGCCCATCAGTTCATGTGTCTTTTGAAACACCACCGCCGACAATTTAGGCTGAAGCCAATATCCCAGAAAGACTATATATTGTTGTTTTCAAAGAGACAGAGAAAATTGGTATTTATTTTTCTATTATAGCCATATTTATATATTTATGCACTTGTAAATAAATGTATATGTGTTTCTATAATTCTGGAGAGATAGGGAATCCTCCCCTTTATGTCACAAGGAGGAAAACAAGCAGCAAGACAACTCAAGTCCAGTGGCACAGATTGACAGGCTTCAGATGGCCCCCCGGAACCTGCAGCTGCCTGAGTCTCTTGGCGGAAGGACCCGAAGCGCCCTGTACACAAAGAGCCAGCACAAGGGAAACAGCAAAAGCCATGCTGCAGCCGACTGGAGCCAGGGCAAAGCCACTCGGATTTGGTGGCACAAGGACACATTTTCAAGATGCCATGAGAAAAGGCCCAGATGTGTACAGCACAGTAAACCTTAAGGACCATCCAGAGTCAATAATCTGTGGCAACATATCTCTGTAAAAACAAACACTGTAACTTCTAAATAAATGTTTAGTCTTCTGTAACCTTCAGCTGAGTCATGTGTGAGTCAGCGCTTTCTTTAGCTTGTGGGAGTCCTGTCTCGGAGTACCGGGAGAAAATAACTGCTTGTGACGTCTCTAAACCATCAAGTGATAAACTCTGCAAACAGTAGCAGATGGTTTTCATGTTTTTGTCTTTTTAAACAATGAACATTGTATTTGGACTCTTGTAAAATGGCATTCGTAACTGTTTCCTCCAAGAGGGAAAACAGGACAGAGCGGAGCAGGTTCCTGCTCTCTGCCTGGGCCGGAGGTGAGTGTCTGCCAATTGCAGGAATGAAGCTAATCCTTCTTAGGGAGTTGCGTGTGTGTGTGTGTGTGTGTGTGTGTGTGTGTGTGTGTGTGTGTTCACCATTCAGTTTAGTGCTGTGCTACATATGAACATGTGGTCCTCTCATTCTAAAGTTACCATTCAAAGCTGGAGGAGTCGACCCATTTCAAACATTTATTTAGTGTTGTTCCATAAAAGATCATCCATAGATAGGTGTATGCCTGTCTGTCTGTGTGTTTGTGTGTGTGTGTGTCTGTCTCTGTGTCTGTTGTCTGTCTATGTGTGTCTGTCTCTCTCTCTCTGTGTGTGTGTGTGTGTGTGTGTGTGTGTGTGTGTGCATAAACTTAAAACCTTTATGTGTGGAACTAACTGGAAATTTCAATGCAAGTTTTCACATAAGCGTACATTGCATGGGGAAGGATTGTACATTTCAGGAAAGTGAAGAGCTGAAATGTTGCCTGACACTTTTAATCTTTAAGAGTTGTATCACACTCTGCTTCTACTCAAAGAATTTGATAAACAGAATCCTAGAAGCCCAGGGAACCGCCTTCAGTCTGATGGTTTGGGATGAGTCCACCATCTGCTGGGCAGAAGAAGTACTGCACCTGCCCTTCTATAGATTCGCATCCGTTTTCCATAAATGCAAGAGCCTTCGTCGGTGCTTTCAAGTATTTATTGAGATAACTGTAAAGAACATGTAAATTATAGGAGTGGAGCAGATAATACTGGAATAGAGGAAGTAAGGTGATTTCAATCACAGGTAGTGAATCCTTGAAGGTCCTTCCGGGAAAACAGTGGGCAAAGCTGATGTTCACAGTCTTTTGCTAATCCAGCTCCAGTCTGAGCTATAGTTCACCTGCCAGACGGTCTGAAATTTGTTTTTTCAGAAACCTCACTTTGCTTTTACTTCTTCATGATCTAAACTGTCAAGTGGGCCTCTGTGAATGCCACTAAAAGTGACACCTGGTAGCCGGCTTGTTGTTCTCATCCCTTCAGACATGGACGGAGTTCCCCAGGCTTTCAGAGCTAACCATAGACACCCAGATGGTCTGCCACTGGGTTCTTGAGCTCCACAAACCCTCTCACCTCTGGGTGCAATGACGTATTTTTAACATTGAGTTTTGAGGCAGATTTTTACACATTAAAAAGCGATGAATGCTATGGTTAGCACTCATCTGCTTTGCTCTAGAAAGGCACACACAGCTGAGTGTGGCGATCGGGTTGCTTCAAGCTACTCTACATTATGCAAAGCAAGGGCTTCTGGGTGGCCATGCCCTGAGTTGCCCCCTTTTACAACAGTAGAGACACAATGATGTCATGTCTTGTTCGCACAGATACTACCACGTTCCACGTAAACCACGAGGAATGGACTGGTAAGCAATTTATCCTTCCAAAGAAAATGCTATTACCTACCATCCTACCTGCCAGCTTCCCGAAGTAGACAGGGAATATGTGGGTTGACACATGGGTGTTAAAATTCTATCAGAAAAGCCAGACCCGAGAGCTTCCTGGTTATACCTCAACTCTCACCCGAGCACCCTGAAAAGGACACCTGACACTGTGATGTCAGCAGGCTTTGAACAGTCACCTGAACCCCAGAAGTGTGACAAGGGATATCAGGACCCAGAGCAGTCTAGAGACTTCCGCTATAGTCCATTCTATTTGGCTGCCATTGGTCCATCTGGACCCAGTCCTGCATCTTGCATCACAAGTCTGGCATTTCGGCTGCCAGGGCAGTGGTTCTCAACCTTCCTAAAGCCCTTTAATACAGCTCCTCATATTGTGGTGACCTCCCCCCCACCCATAAAATTATTCTCATTGCTACTTCCTAAATGAAATTTTGCTACTGTTATAAACTGTAATGTAAGTATCTTTGGAGATGGAGGTTTGCCGGAAGGGTCACGACCCAAAGGTTGAGAACCGAACTGCTGTACTAGGATCGGAAGCCAAAGTTGTCACCAGTAAGCTTACTGGACTAAATCATGTGGCTTGGCTCATCTGGGCTTGGCTTCCAACTGGCCTCTGTATCTAACCACTTGCAATGACTCTGCATGGGTGTCAGGTCCCTTGCTGCCTGTAGGAGGGCCCCCCCTGAGCTCTGTGGCCTCAAACTTCTTCGGAGTCAGCTCTAGGCATTGCTTTATGAGATGTGACCTGCAGTCTGAGAGCTAATACTATTAAGTAGGAGAACCGTCAAAGTCTACAAATGTCAACAGCCCGCCAGGGAGGAAGACTGAGACTACCTGGTGAATTGGAGCCCATAAAACTGATGCACCCTGTGGCAATATGATTTTTTTTCAATATTCTGACTCTGCGCAAAGGCACAGATGTGTCTGTCTACATTGCTGGCGATTGTGCTCACAGATGTGCGGTACAGAAACGGGGAAAGGCTCTCCAGTAGAGCCTCTGCCAGCAGAGGTTTATGGTATAGGTGCAGACAGTACACCTAGGCATCCAAAGTGTCACTCCTAGGAGGACACCACATGCCAGGGAGATTATTCTGTAAGGGGTACATCCTCGAATTCTAATCTACCCTTCATGAGACCGCAAGTACACTCTTGGGTTTAAAATGTCACACATAGTCAAAGGGGGCTGCTAGCGTTAGTCCCTCATAGATGACAGTCTATTTCATGCCTTCCTCATCTGGTTCCAAGCTGGTAATGGACCAAGTGTACCCCTACAGAGGGCACAGAGCACAGGAAAGCAAGAGGCCATGGAACTCTGCTGGAGTCGCAGAGCACCAGAAGAAAAGCTCCCTTGACTTATTTTGGAAAATGTGAGCCTCAGAATTGAGGAGTTTGCAGAAACAGTGGGTGACTCAGGACACCACCTCTGCCAACCCGAAGCCAGCTGTTTTGCTGTGTCTGTCTGCATTTCCTCAATCCCGAGCCCTCCAATAACTGCTGGATGAAGTCGACAGTAACAACGTTTGCATTTCTTATTCTAAGTTATTACTGGCAAGATGGTTTGCCTTGTTTCTGTTAGGCCCCTTCACAGACTATTTAACACAAACAGTTTATTTTCAAAAGATCCAAGGACAAAGCAAAGGAAGTTCTCTCACCGATTGCTGAATTATAGCTTTTCTTACCAACGGCTAAATATTCAGAATACCAGGAAAACAGATGTTGCTGAGGATACAGTATGTAACAGCTGCTTTCTTAAATTACGAGATCCAACCTTCTTCATACTCAAGTTAGGCTGGAAGCATCCAACCTGTCTTGGCACAACTATAATTACACGTCATACATCAGTTATTTCTAAGGCGGAGAGATACTGTTAATTCACATGGCTGGGGGCCTTTCTACACTCTCGCTATGGTTGACTCCAAAGCTGGAGGATGGGTGATGGGAAGTAGGCCTGGTGACTTCTGCCAGGACTCTTGGGTAGGAGATGAGAAGATCGTGCAGTTAAGCATCCATGGACTTCATTTCGTTCTCTTGTGTGGATGTGATGGGTGGGAGAATGAGCCCTCCTTTCTTCCGCAAAAGGGCAATCTCCTCCTTTAAGGCTAAGATCTTTTCTGCCTGGGTTTGGACCAGCTCGGTGATCTTCTGTCTTGCCACTGTGTCTGCCTTCCGAGGGCCCTGGAAGGCATTTCCCTGTTTGGGGGGAAAATATCACTCTTAGAGTCCATTTAAATAGTGATCGCCTCTTCAGAGGACTTTTATTTCTCTACTGAAATCTCACTCTTATAAATGTGTGCCTTTGGATAACTTTTAAAATTCAACCCTGCTTCGGACGCACTTTGAGCTATTTTCTCAGTCCTTCCCGACTTGGAGAGCTGCTGCCCACAGGCACTGAGGCAAGACACAAAGAAAGATTAAAGGACCCGAGATGGGAGACGAGCCTGTCCCACTTGAGTCTACTGGAAGTCACTCACCAGCTGAAAGCTGAGAATTCTAGCACAGTTAAAATCTGTGTGGAGGCTGCCTGCCGAGAGGAAGCCTTCCTTTGATAGATATTGCAAATAAAAACGTTAAAATAGCAATGAACTATGCACAAAGTAGAAGCCCATATGACCTTAGGGCAGGGCCTTTCTTCTTCCCTAGCTGAAAACCTGTGATTTCTCTGTAATCTTACAAATAAGACTATATAAACTTCGCTTACAATGAAAACAGATCAGGCCCCCTGTGCAACCCTTGTGGCCTATGGTTTTCTCTGCCTGGAATCTGATCTTATATTTTGAACAAGGTCCCAGCTGAGGTAGCTGCTGTTCCTCAGGGGCCCAAAATGAAAACACCTGGTTTAAATTATTTCCAGGATGCTTAAAGAAAACAGAAAATACGAAAGACTATAGAAGGTGCGGGGTTACCAGAGGACAAGACTCAGCTCGGTGAACATGAAATGGGCGCTAGCCATCATACACTCGGTACTAAGTACATCCTTAGGCTCCATATAGGCATAATGACAAGCTGAAACACTAAAAAAAAAAAAAACTAGCGAGCATTTCATAGGGTGACGTGTACGATTCTACAATCCAAGATTCCTGTCAAGTCAAATAAACATACTGAAAATGGAGCCTGACACCAACCAATTTCAGGGAGCATATTGGTATCATTGTTTATGTTTAAATGCCCTTACCTCTCCAAGATCAAGGCGAAGCCTATCACGAGTTCTCAGATGAGCTCATGGCACACCAGAGGCACTTGGGAAAGCTAGTTCCCCCCCCCCCACCCCCCGGAAACCACTCTAACAGGGCCAGTACTGAGTTGGTCTCCGGGGGTAAATGGCCTGGAAGTGGTCTAAGCTCCAGGTCTGTATAAATGTCAGTGCTGTGCAGGACTCTGGGTTCTGCAAACCTTCCACTTGGAAAGGAACACACCTGCTGGTTCTGGAGCGTGTTCAGTCTGGAATCCAGTTTCTTCTTCTCGATGCACAGGTCGTTCATCTGGTGCAGCTTTCGCGTGTGTTCTTTCGTCTTCATCATCAGTTCCCACCGCAACTGAGCGATCTTTTCCTGCCAGGGAAGGAAGGCGGAACACGGACGACGTGAACAGGAAAGGAAATAAAGACAAATGAGGGTCCGGCTCAATCAAATCCACCAATAGGGGCATAGCTCTCCGGTAGAGTGTCTGCCAAACATGTATCAGGCCTTGGGTTCAATGCCCAAGACTGGAAAAAAAATTAAATGTAAAACCAATCAGGCAAAGGGAACACGATGTGTACAAGAAAATATATCCGAAGCCAGAATGAAAACGTAAGCAGAAACAACTGCGCCGATTCTGGTTTGACAATAAAGACAACTGTAAAGCACTTGCTGCTGTGCTTAATGACTTGAATCCCATCACCAGGACCCACTTGGTGGGAGGACAGAACTGACTCCTACGAGTCCCACAGATGCGCTATGATGCCGTGGAATGCCCATCCAGATGACTATATAAATGCAATCTGTTAACTGTGCTGGGGATTGAACCCAGGACCTTGCCCAGGCTAAGCAAGCACTGTCCTCACTAAGCAACTCTCCAGTCCCTCAATGTGTTTTCCAAGTCCACATTGGAATAGTAGGCCAACGCTCTTAAGTAGAGAAACAGGATTCTCAGAAAACAGCGGTGCCATGTCCAAAACTGTGAGAGTACACACACTTGAAAGCATCACACGTTGTATATGCAACCTAGACTCTAAAGCCCAGGTCGGGTGCTGTCTCTTAAGCGACACAAGACTCTAATAAAGAGTGAGACAGGGGCTGGACAGTGGCGGCTCCTTTAATCCCAGCACTCGGGAGGCAGAGGCACGTGGATCTGTTAGAGACCAGCATGGTCTACAGAGTGAGTTTCAAGATTGCCAGGGCTATGGAAAGAAAGAAAGGGAGGGAGGGAGGGAGAGAGGGAGAGAGAGAGAGAGAGAGAGAGAGAGAGAGAGAGAGAGAGAGAGAGAGAGAGAGAGAGAGAGAGAGAGAGAGAGAGAGAGAGAGAGAGAGAGAGAGAGAGAAAAGTGAGGCAGGCCCTTGGGGGCTTCCAGACAGTTCGCAGGAACCACTAAAGCCTCACCAGGATTTTATAAATCCCGAAACTCAGCCGGCCCCTTCCCCTCTCACCTCCCACATCCTTAGCTCCTTCGCATTGGCTAGCTCCTTTCGCAGTTTTTTGATCTTCAGTTCTTCGAGTGTTGTGTTCACAGAAAGCGTCTGCAGGGCTTCCAGATCGATCACTCGGCCAAACTTGCTGATCATCAGATCGCGGACCGTCTCTTCCATCTCTGAAAGACCACCACTGTCTCAGTCTCCGCAGCAGTCCCAACCGTTAGTAAAGGGACAGAGCGGTGACGAGAAAACGCCAAGGAACGGCTTTGGCAAGACCGTGAAGACTTTTTGTTACCAAGAGCTTTTGCCCCGTGGATGTTTGCTTGCTGCTTACTTAAAATGCCGGTTCACAGACAGCCAGCCTTCCTCATTTTCAAAACCCGGTGTAAAATGGCCCCATTTTACCTGAGCAGCTTGTGTGCTCTGACCTCTGTCCCTCAATGACTGATGGGCTCCAACTAGATTTTTAAGTGGTCCGACTGTTCTAATTGATGTCTACAGAATTTAATATTAAGAACGGAGCAGGCACTTAGTAGAACTTTCCATATCATGCCAAGCAAACGTTACAGTAAGTCCTTGTGGTCCTTCTCAGGGCACACCTGGTCTGCTCTGCCCCACCCCTTTTCCACGCCCCTCTAGTTCCCACACCTCGTCTCTGCTGCTCCACTCCACATTTAATCTTGAAAAATAACAGTAAATGGAGGAGTCTTTTCCAAAGGCCATATAAGATACAACAGTTTTACAGGGCTCCAAAGTAACCTACTAGCTAGGAAGGAATACATAGAAATGTGTGTACTGCTTTTTTAATTTTTTTTTTGTTTTGTTTTTTCGAGACAGGGTTTCTCTGCAGCTTTAGAGCCTGTCCTGGAGCCAGCTCTTGTAGACCAGGCTGGTCTCGAACTCACAGAGATCCGCCTGCCTCTGCCTCCCGAGTGCTGGGATTAAAGGCATGCGCCACCATCGCCCGGCTCCTTTTTTAAATTATTTTTTTAAAGACATGGAACACTAAACACACAATTGGCAATAGTGGTTAGCTCTGGACAAGGGAAAACAAGAGAATGCACCCCTCACAGGCAGGTGCTACAATACTGGCAACATTAAGTTGGGAGGTACATTTATTGGATTCATTTTGTTTTGGTACTTGACAACTTCCACATAGCTTCTATATGCCAAACATTATAAAATATAAAAAAGTATTTTAAAAAATATGATTAGCACCAGGTGTTTAATTCCAGCACTCGGAAGGCAGATCTCTGTGAGTTCTAGGCCAGCCTGTTCTAGAGTTCCTGGACAGCTAGGGCTGTTACATAAAGAAACTGTGTGTTGAAAGACCCAAAAAAGAAAGAAAGAAAGAAAGAAAGAAAGAAAGAAAGAAAGAAAGAAAGAAAGAAAGAAAGAAAGAAAGAAAGAAAGGAAGGAAGAAAGAAAGAAAGAAAGGAAGGAAGATTATCTTCTCTTCTATTTTCCTATTATTCAAGTTACATTGCACACCACCTTAGTTCTAGGCAGATTACAAACATAATGTGAGTAACATTAATAATAGAGGAGATGAAAAAAAACAGTTTTAAAAACCCTGACAAAATATATACATTTATTATGTACAACATGCTATTGTGAAATGTGACTTGTGAAAGGGTCAAACTGAAGTAATTAATACATTACTTCACATGGTCATC
This sequence comes from Arvicola amphibius, assembly GCF_903992535.2. Lineage (NCBI taxonomy): Eukaryota > Metazoa > Chordata > Mammalia > Rodentia > Cricetidae > Arvicola > Arvicola amphibius. The sequence goes on along the minus strand of NC_052056.1, from coordinate 45,709,037 downwards.
TTCTACCCCACTCGGCTGTGTGTGTGTGTGTGTGTGTGTGTGTGTGTGTGTTTGTGTGTGTAAAGCGCATAAAATCTATTCTCTTTTTATGATTTATTTTTATTTTATGTGCATTGGTGTTTGCCTACATGTATGTCTGTGTGAGGGTGTCGGATCCCCTAGAATGAGAGTTACATAGAGTTGTGAGCTGCCATGTGGGTGCTGGAAATTGAACCCAGATCCTCTGGAAGAGCAGACTGTGCTTTAACCTCTGAGCCATCTCTCCAGCCCCTAAAATCTATTCTCCTAGCAATTTTAAGGAATGCAATCCATTGCTGTTAACTAGTCACCACATGGTTTGTAAAAGAACACCTCTGGATCTATTTCCCATTTCCCTGAAATTTTGTAGCACTGAGTCCACAACTCCCCCATCTCCATCCCACCCAACAGGCCTTTACTAATTATCAAATCCCCTACCCGTCTCACTCAACAGGTCTCTACCAACTATCAAATCCCCTATCCATTCCACCCAACAAGCTACCAACCACCAAACCCCCTATCCACCCCACCCAACAGGCTACCAACCACCAAACCCCCTATCCCATCCCACCCAACAGGTCTCTACCAACCATCAAACCCCCTATCCATCCCACCCAACAGGCCTCTACTAATTATCAAATCCCCTACCCATCTCACCCAACAGGCCTCTACCAACCATCAAATCCCCTATCCATTCCACCCAACAAGCTACCAACCACCAAACCCCTATCCACCCCACCCAACAGGCTACCAACCACCAAACCCTCTATCCAATCCCACCCAACAGGTCTCTACCAACCGTCAAACCCCCATCCCATGCCACCCAACAGGCCTCTACCAACCACCAAACTCTGTTCTCTGCTTCTGGATTTTATTTATGCTTTATGAGGCAGGGCCAGGCTACCATCAAATTTGGGGCAGTTTTCTGAAAATTGAGGTGACAGGTATGTGCCACCACTCCTGATGAGTTCAACATTCTTTATAAGATACTTATTAGTAAAATCATATGGAGTTTTTCAGGGCCTGGTTTATTTTGCTTAGCACAGTGCCCTCCAGATTCACCTATACTGTCATAAAGTGACAGTGTCTTGGTCTCCTTTAAGGCTATTGAAATTTTTGGTGTGATTAGTAGCACATTTTCTTTGCCCACTCATCTGCGGATGGAACTCTTGGGTTCATTCTGTATCTTGGCTCTTGCAAACAGTTCTGCACTGAGCACAGGTGTGCAGATAACTCATTGACATACTGACTTCATTTCTCTTGAATATTCACCCTATAGAGGGATTGATGGATCAAAACTTATTTTCCTTTTAATTTGTTTGTTTGTTTGTTTGTTTCAAAATAGGAACTCACTATGTAGCCCTGGCTGTCCTGGAACTCACGATGTAGACCAGACTGGCTTCGTATTCACAGAGATGTGCCTGTTTGCCTCCTGTGTACTAATCCTGGGATTACTACTCCCAAGCAAAACATACCTTTAATAAAAGGATTTCTTAAAAAGATGCATACAAAGTGCACATCATAAATAGATAAATTTACCAAACTAAGACTTAAAATACCTTTTCACTTTAATATAAAGTTTTAAAAAAAAGGTGACCCAATGAGAACACATAATGAACTAAAATCTTTAGAATTTCCTAAAATCAATTTTTAAAGGCAAATGAAAAGTGAGCAAAGGATATAGCGGGTCTCACAGAAAGGAACATAAGGATGGCAAAAGAGTGTGTGTGAAGATGTTCAGTCTCACCAAAGACATGTGACTTAAGGCCACAGTGAAGTATGTTTGGACACCCACCAGACTGTGGGGAAATTAAAACCTGAAATAAACAAGCAAAGACCCAGACAGCTCTTACTCGCTGCTTTGGGGAGGAGACCTGAGCTCTGTCACTCTGGGGGACAGTTTTGGTGACATTACAGAGAAAAGCAGGCAAATGCTCTCTGACCCTGGAGACCCTTTGTGCATGTGTGCATAAGGAAGCATGTATGAAAAGACTTACAGGGATAATGAAAAGTTCCATATACCTAAGTATATGGAGAGGTGACTGGAGAGGTAAATACGTTACCATCCACACAATGGGATAGTGCACTATCAGCTAAAGAGAATAATTTACCTAAAGCAATATGAATAATAAAACACGGTCTCCAAAAGTCCACCAGGGACTCTGAGTGTCATACTGTGTGAGAACACATTGGCATGCGTGCATCTGTACCCGGTGCTCAACCTTGGAGGAGTAGTACACAGTACCAGAAAGAGGAGGGGCTTTCCTGTGTCTGAAGCACGGTTTCAGGTCCAGAAGAGATGAACCACGTTATTCTATGTTTCTTATACACAAAGAGAAAGAGACTGCATGCCAACATTTTTTCCCTTTCAAATAGGAAGTGAAGGGTGGTTTGTTTCCTTTCAGTGATGCTGTGTCTGCGGTTACTGTTTTCCAAACCAGGAACCAGCCACCTGTTATCTCCCTCTAGTCCCAGAAAGTGTAATAGTGGTCCACAGGTTGAGCTACTCACTATGGATGGTTTTGGCCATCTCTCTCTTCTCCCGGATCAGCATCTTCCGCCTCTCCCTGCATTCTCTGTTAAGTTTTTGCTGCTTGGCGTTTTCCTCCTGGAGCTGGATGATTCGCTCTTGCAGCCGCCCCAGGGAGTGGTTAGAAAAGACCAAGGTTCCAGAAAGGTCGGTAGGCACCTCCCCAAAGACTACATACTCTATCTACAGATACAAAACAAAGCCGGGAGAAATCAGAACCAAAGCAGACAAAGGTCAGACGGAAGGAAGGCAAGGCTGTAGGAATCCTTTCTTCTTCCGTCCCTTGCTTAAAACCCCTCATGCTGGGGCTTCTCTCTTTCTCACCCCGAGTGGCAGTGACCGACCGGATAAACAGAAAGTTGCCATCAGAGAATAAGCCACATTGGGTCTCTCTGGGGACAGCAAAGTTGCTGGAACAGGTCTTGTCTGATATCTACTTCTTAACAACGGGGCACACATTTCAAGAATGATATAACAAACTGTTACAAAGAGCTCAACTGGTTTGAGTCAGGTCACAGGAAATACAAATAAAATGACTTTTGAAGCATTTCTTGCCCCTTAAGAATGGCCTTTTCTCTTAAAATGACAAGAGTCTACAGCAAGCCTTTCTCTTCTCATGATACGAATCCCCACGGTTTAGTGTAAGTTGTGATTCAAGTAGAGAGTGGAAATGAACGGATATGGAAAAAAATTGGAAAAAGATTGTTTCTGTCTTGTCCTAACCTCCCTTATTAATGACATTAAGATGAGCTTCCTTCCGCTCACTGGTTCACAGCTGACTGAAGATGGATGGAAAGTCACCTGTGTGCAAGACCCATCATCCCAAGCTCCAGCCATATCATTCTCACATCGGTTTCTCCAGACCTGAAATGGCTGGACCGCCAAGTGACTATGGGCCAGGGAAGCATGCGTGCCTTGGTGTTTTCCTTTAGTTAGCAGCCTGAATGGGTAAGAAGGGTTGGTGATGTCATTCTACAGGCAGAATCCGCCCACCAAGGGACACGGCACATCGCTGGTGAGCCATGAACACTGCTTCTGCCTGAGGGATACTGGGCAGACTCGTGGGGGGATCACCTGGTGGAGCTTGAGGGGAATGACCACCAGCAGTTCGTTCAGTCTCTGCTGCTTCTCTCGCTGATAGGCCTCCAGGGCCTCCTCGGCGGCATTCAGATTGGTCGCCACAACTTTTACCTGAGCAAAGCCATGTGAGAGACAGTGACACGATTCAGTGACAGTGTACACATATATCCATCCAAGGTGGTAAACAAAGGCACAGTGGGCACAGGATGTTCTTTGGGGGACCATGACTCGGGGCCTGAGTCTAAGCTGCAGCCAAGAAATGCCTATTATTTTCTTCCTGCCAGGTTAGAATGCATATTCCCTCCTGAGTCATCCCTGAGTCCAAGAATTGTAAAAGCTTTATAAACAAGAAGTAAAAAACAAAAATCTCCCTCTCTTTCTTCTATTTTCTGTATGAAAAATATGATATCTTTGTCAGAATGGTAGAAGACTTTGCTGTTGTTATTGTTGTTATAGTGACCCAAAGAAATTTAATAAAAAAGTGTTTTTTGTTTTGTTTTGTTTTGTTTTTGTTTTTGTTTTTTGAGACAGGGTTTCTCTGTATAACAGCCCTGGCTGTCCTGGAACTCACTCCATTTCAGGCTGGCCTCAAAATCACAGAGATTTGCCTACCTCTGCCTCTCAAGTGCTAGGATTAAAGGTTTGTGCCACCACCACCTGGCATAAAAGAAGTGTTTTCAAGGATGAAGCTACAGCATCCCCAAAGCACAATCGTCATTTCCTGACACCCAACAGTGTTCCTGAACATTTTCATCTACCAAAAATCCCCATATGGTGAATCAAGTTGAGTGGCATTTTTCCAAACAAGAGTACCTAAGACAGAAAGTCAAAAGAAAAAGGAGAAGATAATAAAGTTCCAGAAGCTTTAGCTTCCTCCAACACACAATGTATCAGCCCCAAAAGACTGAGTGAGAGAGGAAACACCAGAGTATCTATTGCTACTCACCTTCATCTCATTTCTAAGAATGCTTCATGGTCAATATATGAAACCAATATTTTCTGAGTTTTATTCATAAATCCACAGACATTTATTATGTCTTACTGCTATGCTATCTATTGCTCATAGAGTTATGATATCAAAAAAGTTGGGACAGATGAGTCACATAAAGAAAAAGCAATTATCCAAAGGGTAATGGCCCTGCCATACTACAGACCTGTAGCACAGAGAAAGCTGTAGAGAACATTTGAAATGCTTCTTCTCTGAGAAGACCTAGCAATCCCACACCTATGATAGAGGAGGGTGGGCAGCACATTAGAAGACAAACAAGTAGGTAGACCCCATACCTTTTTGGAGTACGTATCATATTCTTTTTTCAGGTTGTCAACAATTTTCTTTTCTTCCACTAAGGCTTCCTCAATGTCGAGCCTTTTCTCTCGAAGTTGGAGGGCCAGTTCAAAAAGATTCGGATCACAGTCTGAATAGAGAATTAAAATAAGAAGGGCAGCCAGCCCTGTCTGAAGGGGGATGTGGTAGCACTAGCAACATGGAGCTTGAAGATTCAGAATCACTATCAGCTATTCACAGACCCACACTAGACCCTGCAATGGAGGAATTGTTTTCCTTCTTTTAAAAACAAAAAAGTGTGTGTGTGTGTGTGTGTGTGTGTGTGTGTGTGTGTGTGTGTGTGTGCTGTATATGGAGGTCAAAGAACAACCTCAGAGTTATTGTTGTGTAACAGTTTCCTCCAATATAGAAACATACTACTCTCAGGGAAGCTCCTTAAGCAACAAGATAAACAACTCAAAACAGCTTCAGGAAGTCCCTGAAACTGACCAGATTCACTAGGCCCCTCCTTGCCAGAGTAAAGAAGCTTTGCTGCAGAGAAGAATCTCAGACAAGCCAAGCTGCAAAGAAGACTGAGACCAGACCAGCTGCCTGGAAGAAGCAGAAACCAGCTGAACTACCTGGAAGAGGTTTAGACCAACTAGGTCACTTGGAAGGGACACTCTCCACTCTGTTGATCTGCCTGCAGAGTTCACAGTGTGCTCCAAATTCCCAACTTTTGTGAGCTGTCACCCATAGTGGGTGACACCCATATTCCTGTAACTTCTAATAAAACTCACTGGACTTCAGTGGGGTCCATACTTTTCTGTGCCCTGGGATCCCTATCTGGATGAGAAGACGTGAGTTGCATTTCCTCAGGGAATGTTTAGTCACACAATAATGCCTTCAACCTTGTGTGAGACAGGGTCTCTTGTTTTCCAGTAATTTCACTAGGCCAACTGGCCTTGATTTTTCTAGGGTTCTGATGTTTCTGCTAAGCCTCTCCAACTTTATATGGGTTCTGGGGGTTCACACACAAGTCCTCATGCTTCTTTGGCAATCATTTTGTGCACTGAGGCATCTCTGAAGCCCCAGTTGTCCTGATTTTATAGAAAAAAATCCTTCATTCTAAGGGAAGTGCTATAGTGCAATCTGCATGCAATGCAACATGCTCCCAGGGCAGGCTTTTATTTGAGCTGTGTTACACTAATGTCACACTTATACACGGAAGGATAGATGACCCTGTGTGCAGGTACTCGAGCTGGCTTAAACATGGCAAACATGGCTCTGGCAGCCTTGTCCTTCTCCCCCATTCTCTCTGCCTTAGTAAAAAGCATTGGATTACATTCCTAAAGGTAGCAGCTAAGGTCCATTCCCTTATTTGGCCACTTCCTCCTCCTGAGGCTATTTGGCTCACCTAATTAACACGCTCAATTAAAATTAAACTCCTCATCCTAACTCGGGGTTTCCCCCTTTGCCCTTACAAACCGCCATTTGCTTATGGCTCACGTCTGTCTCCTCTCTATCTAGAGACAGTTTTTGTCCCATTCTGGGACAAATGCCCCATCCCCTTTCCCTTGTTCCCTTCTTCTCCCTTATACTCTCTCTCTTTCTCTGTTATTCCCTGCCCTTTGTCCCTCTGGGGCAAATCAATCTCCTTTGTGCTGAGAACTTGGTCTTGGGGGTCCCGAGTCAATACCAGGCCTTTTGGTGCTCCTGAGCTGACACCATTCCCTTTCAATGTGGAATTTGAATGCTGAACCAGAGCTGTGTGTAGATAGCACATGCCTACAATCCTTGCATAGGGAGCTGGAGTAGAAAGGGCTGTAAATTCAGGCCAGGCTAAGCTACATCGGAAGGCTTGGTCTCGAACCCTAACAGCTGGGAATGTAGCTCAGGGGCAGAACACTAGCCTAGCAGGAGTAGGAGCTTAATGACCCCTCAACCCACAAAACAGTAGTCAAGCAGGATTTACAAGCCCTAGTTTCAACCCAGCTCAGCAATTAGACTGGCTGTGTGGTGTTCAAGACCTTTAATCCCACTGCAGTGTAACAAAGTGAATTACGAAGTTCTTATTCTACTCATAAATATTGGAATCGTTAAATAAGACTCTTGTCAGCTGGGCAGTGGTGGCACAGGCCTTTAATTCCAGTACTTGGGAGGTAGAGGCAGGTGGATCCCTGTGAGTCTGAGGCCAGCCTGGTCTATGCAGCAAGTTTGAAAACAGTCAAAGCAACAAAGAAAAACTCAGTCTCAAAAAACAAAGAAAGAAAGAAAAACTCTTGCCTTCGAAATTAAAACAAGATTTAAGCGTTATTTGAAATGAAACTTCCAAATTTTGAGTAGAACTTGATTTTAAATGTCTGGAAAATCAAATTACAAACAAAATAAAATAGATTTTCTCCACTGAACTATTGACTTATGAAGACTCTAAGCATATTGATCTGATGCTCTGGGATAGTGTCACTAGTAAAAAAATTATCAACAGTTTCCTGGAAGCTGGAATGGACAGTCCTTACAGAGTCAAAATAGAAAATTTGAGAGTTTGTCAAAAAGAAAATACTGGGGTGTGTGTGTGTGTGTGTGTGTGTGTGTAAAGTACAATCTGGCTTTTATCTATACAGTTCATTTGCTACATAATTCATAATATCTCTGAACCAACAATTGGTTACCATGGGTTAATTTGTTCCTAATAAAACCCTGTCTAAAGGCTTGGAGAATAATCCTCCCACTTCAAACATTTTAACCCACTCTTTTCTTTAATTTCATTACCAGAGAAACAGACTAGAAATAGAAAGGGACCACCTCTGCATTGATGACCCCTGTTCCCACTCTACAGCGAACACGTGGCTCTGCCTAACTTACTGTTTGGGCAGATGGAGTCGTCAAAAACATCGTCCTCAGATCCAGATGCGTCTTCATCGCTCTCCAAGCTGGACTCCTCTTCGCTGGATTCCTCGCTCTCTTCATCTTCATCTAAGGAGAGAAGAGGACCTTGTCAGCAGGGCAGCTGCTGCAGCACCAACACAGGGATTCCCAACAGTCAGTTACTAGGGAGCAGACAGTACAAAGAGTTAAAATCATTAAAGACGCAGACCACGCATTCTGTCCTCAACTTGCTGAATCCAGTCACAGCAGGAATGCTGTTGAGGACACTCACCCTTATCAGCAGACAAAATCCTCACATCTCCCCTTCCCCCTAATCACTTGCCATGCTGGTCTGCCTTCAGTGAAGTTTCTGTTAGATTTTAGCAAAGAATTACCCTACTTGTTAGTAATTTTTTATCTGCTGGCCACTCTCCTGTTCCTCTGCTATAGGTTATCATTTGTTCTTGCATTCAGAGTCGAATTCTATATTTTTTCCTACCTCGAAACACCATTTCAGCAGCCACCTGGACAGTTTGCATGGTTGCTCTTTAGCAAGGGTCATGAATAACTTTCCATTTTCATGTCGTGTATAGCATCTTTATAAAGTGTTCACGTCTGAATAGTAAACATATCATCCCCAAGATAAGTGAGTATAGACTTAGCATGTCCCATTTTGCTCTTAAGACACCTTGGGAGCATCTATGAACCACACACCACCAATTTGCAGTTGTGGTCTTATGGAACTTCAAATTAGACATGACATGAACCTCATACTTTTAAGATTTACATATTTATTTATTCATTAATTTTTTTTCTTTGTTTGCTTGCTTTTTTTCCCCCAAGAAAGGGTTTCTCTGTGTAGCCCTGGCTGTGCTGGAACTTACTATGTAGACCAGGCTGGCCTCGAACTCACAGAGACCTACCTGTCTTTTGCTCCCTGAGTGCTGAGATTAAAGGCATGCACCAACACAGCCCAGTTTATTCATTTCTTTTTATTCAGGGCTATATGCCAGGCAAACACTATACAAATAAACTTTAATTCTAGCCCTTTTTCAATTTAAATTATATTATAATAAATTTTTTGAGACAAGGATTTGCTAAATTTCCTAGGCTGGACTTGAACTCACGTAGCCCAAGAGGACCAAACTTACTTATACCCATTCTAACCTTCTGGATAGCCAGTGTTACAAGCCTGTATCTCTATTCCAGGATCTTGTACATTTCTGAAACCTAAAATCTCTCTGAAAATGACTTTAAGTAACCTCTGCCACCATATAAAATGAAACAGAAACATTTTCATGTCAGTCACGATGTGACTTCCTACCTCACCTTCCTACTGTGGCGTCTTCCCTGCCGTTATGTCCTTTGTCCCCCAAACTCTTTACTCCTTAAGTCGTTTGTGTCAGATAGTATGTCACAGTAATGAGAGAATGCTAATGCCAGAGGCAGTGTCAGCAGCGTCCCTGGAAACCCTCATTACCTGTAGGGGGTCCTGCTCACACTGTACATGCGTAATAGAGGCCACCCCACGTGCTCTGAAGCTTACATGTACAATGGGACTCTAGCTTACTCCAATAGAATGGCACATGTATACATACATATAATATATATTATATATAAAATTAGTGATGATGTAGATACAAAGGGATGCAAGAACACTGTCCACAGGAATGTAACTCTGGGGGTGAGGGACTGCATGAACCTTCCTCAATAACTACAAGCAAAACTGTCATGTGACCCAGTATCCCACTCCTGGGTGTATATACAAAGGAAATGAGGCCAGCATACAAAAATGCCTGTGGACTCATGTTTATTGTTCACTATTTATCATTGCCAAGATACAGAATCGGCCTGTCAACAGACAAACAGATAAAGCAAAGAGGGTATTTATACACAATGGAGTGTTATTACTCACCCAAAAAGAATGGGCTCTTGTCATTTGCACAGAAAAAAACATGGGTGTAGCCAGAGGACACGTTGCACAAAATAACCCAGACACAGAAAAACAAGTGTCAGGTGTTTTCTGTCATACATGAATATTGTAAAAGAAGAGAAAAAAAGGTCCTGCGATTAGGACTATGAAGAACTGGTAAAGGACCCGTGGAGGGAAGGAAGATGGCAGACAAAGGGTAGGAGGACCAGTGCAGAGTCTCTGTGTTTATGGAAATAGTACAGTGAATCACATCGATTCACTGTATTAACACACAATTACTGTGTGTTAATAACTATACTAAAATGTTGTATTACCACACCCTGCAGTTAACTAAATCATAACAAGGAGACAGTGAACAGCTTTACACTTATGAATTTTGTTAGAAAAGTAGGCTGATTCCTTAAGAAAACTGTATTCACTACACAAACTCATCTAATATAAAACAGGAGATTGAATATCACTGAGCTATTAAGAAATTTTACTTCATAATTTAACACCCCACCACCACCAAGTCTTCAGTTGCAAACAGCTTCACAGGCTAATTCCATTGAAGGCTGAAAGAAGAATCAGCATCCTCCAGAAAGTCAAAGATGAGGACAGACTTCCCAGTTCACAGCACTGACGAGAACGGGAGATAGAGAGGCGCTGGGCGGGTTAGGGTTAGAGAACTCCGTTACAGTCCCTGAGCAGAAGCCGGGAATGTCTGGGATTCTCTCCCAACCCCAGGCTTGTGACGTCTGAAAACATTCTGGATCCTGGTCTGGTTTCTGGTTATCCCCGTTTCCCTAAATGAGGCCCCTGCCTGGAGGCCCTGTCTGAGGGTATGACTGACATTCAAGTCCAGACACTAATCAGTTTTGGTAAACACTTGTGGAATTGGATCTCTGGATTTTCTTGGTGAAAATGGGTTATATCTATTCCTGTGTTAGTTAAGACATTAGAGATGACCTCAGAGATACCAAGCTGCGTCAATATATCATGAAGGAGCGAAATCAAAGCACTTCCTCTTGAAGGAGTTCAACCAAGAGTGAGCCCACATTTGAATTCTCCACTTCTCTCCGTGTCTTCCTTCTTTTTATAGTCTGTGTTTTCTAGCTCGTCTGTAGTCTGTCTGTTGCCTGGTGTGTGTGAGTGTGTGTGTGTGTGTGTGTGTGTGTGTGTGTGTGTGTGTGTGTGTGTGAGAGAGAGAGAGAGAGAGGGAGAGAGGGAGAGAGAGAGAGAGAGAGAGAGAGAGAATCTGGGCCTAAAAAAGAGCTTTACTATATTTATTGAATAGCACAGAAAACAGGTATGGAAAAGAGATTAGGAAATCTTTATAGAAAATTTAACAGTTTTTACAAGGGAAGAAATCCCAACTAACTCAGACACACAAACAGACTTCAAACAGATATCATCAAGCTGTATCTACACGCTGCTTCCAAATTCATGTCAGATACTTGTGGCTTCCAACTTGTTTGTTGCTTTCAGCAAACAATTGCTACTACACACATGTACATACATGCATTACTCTGGGTAGGTGCAAGAAGGAGACAAACTTTAATCAAAGGTGTACATTTGGTTGTAAAAGCTGGTTGCATGAGAAATGCAAGGATCTGAGTAAGATTGGTTTAATGTTTTCTTAAGGGCAAGTTAAATAGACCGAGTACACAATAGGACAGCAGGCTAAGTATACAGTTTTTTTAAATGTAAATAATCTTTTTAAATTGTTTTTCTTGCACTACACAGTCTTAAGTGATCCCAAGGGATCACTTTTTCTGTAAGGTATGCTGAAACTTCACTTTTTGGAGGTAAAGAGACAGTTTCACAATAATGTATCACTACACTCCTAAATGATTTTAGGGTCTCCACTCTTGAGAGGGAAAGTTACAGTAATCTTGGGTGCCACTGAGGATGGACATGAAGACTCTGTTGTGGTTCATTAACAGAAATTTTTTTCTTCCTAGTCAAAACAATGGCGTACTTCTAACCCCAGTCAGAGATATGACATTCTGATCTGCTCCAAACATTAGAACATTACATGTTAGGAGGTCTGTCAATCACCTGGTCAAAATTCCATCCACCCTAGAGAACTAATTTACCTGTGGCCATGCTAAGGAGATGAAGGAATGATTATCCCTTTAATGAGGTAATATACCTTTCTCCCCAGACCCCCTGCACATGTTTGCAGGGCTCCCATTACCTAGCACTGTGGCCTCCCTGCTTAACCTTTCTCCTTTTTCTTCTTTTTTCTTTCAGAAACTGGTCAAGACCCAGTCATGATTTTCTAGACACTCCAGGCTTTCTCAGTCTTTTTTTTTCTGAAGACCTCCTCCCCTTCTGCGAGCAGCTGTTTGTCTGCCACTTGACTGTTTCCAGATCTCCTGCACTGAACTTTACTGCTTCCTTACGGGCTATATGATGGTTTGAAAGAAAATGGCGCCCAAGGAGAATGGCACTATTATGAGACATGACTTTGTTGGAGTAGGTGTAGCCTTATTGGAGGAAGTATGTCATTAGGGAGAGGTCTCCTATGCCCAGGCTATACAGGGACACAGTTCCCTTTCTGTTGCCTGTGGATCAAGATGTAGAACTCTCAGCTCCTTCTCTAGCACCATATCTGCCTGCATGCCACCATGTCCTGCTAGGATAATAATGGGCTGAACCTCTGAAATTATAAGCAACCTGATTAAGAATTTTCCTTTATAAGAGTTTCCATGGTCATCTCTTCATAGTAATAGACACCCAAACTAAGACAGGCTATATGTCTTTCCCTTGTAGCCCTCCCTTCCAGGAACTGCTGAGATTTATAGATTGCTTATCTTGCTCTTTGTCTCAAACTCTTAACAAAATTGTCCACAAGTTTCCTTCCAAATCTGTAACTAAATTGTTTTATTAATGAGACTAAGAACCTCGAGGCAGATTTCTGACTTCCCCAGTCACATGGGACTAGCATTACCCTCATATTTAAATTAGATAAAGAGGAAAAGGTTGATGTGAGATTCCCCTCTGTATGCTGTGAATACCATTGGTTAATAAAGGAACTGTCTTGGCCTGTGGTAGGGCAAAAGAGTAGAGCTAGCCAGGAAAAACTAAACTGAATGCTGGGACAAGGAAGGCAGAGTTCAGAGACGCCAGGCAGCCCTGCCAGAGTCAGATGCTCAGGCCAGAACTTTATCTGGTAAGCCACAGCCACTTGGTGATACACAGATTAATGGAGATGGGCTAGTTTAGGATATAAGAGTTAGCCTGAAATACACTTAAGCTATTGGCCAAATAGTATTGCAAATAATATGGTTTTTGTGTGATTATTTTGGGGCTGAGCAGCTGGGAACTAACTAGTGGCCTCCTACAACAAATTGGCACACCAACATGTGTTAGTTAAATCCACAGAAAACCTGAGAGGGCTTGGAAAGGAATTCTAGACACTAAAAAACAAAATTTAGCTACATTTTTTTTTCCAGATGGGCTCTGCTTGCTGGCAGCAGACCTCTGACATGTCGGACTGGGTGGAGTCAAAAGGCAAAGCAGCCTTGTTGGCCCTGGCCACACCTGCTTAGCATGCTTAGCAGAAAAAAGAAAAAAGAAAAAAAAAGAAAAGAAAGAAGGAAGAAATAAAAAGACACTTCTGGTCAGAAAATAATTACAGATATACAATAATGACAGATTCAGATAAAAAAGACCTCTAAATGGGTCACAGTGTTGGATAAATGTACATAGATTTGGAAGAAAGAAGAAAAAGAGTATAGAGAGTTATAAAAAGAAGTAAGTGCTTTTTAAAAAAAAAGTCTTTAAAGAGAGAGTAAACTTGCAGAAAAATTAATAGGAATAATAAAAAATAAACCATGTAAAAATGCAATATACACAGAGAGTCTGGATTATGTATATTACTGTGTTTTCTTTGACTTTTCTGACTGCAGAGAGACATTTGATTCTGGGGACTGTTAAGCTAAACCAACATATATGTTTTAAAGGTTTCTTGATTTAAAAATTTGAGTCTAAGGATATGTTGCTTTGGAAAAGAGGTTCTGCTTTTGTTTCCACAGAGGATGAGAACCTCTGGATTCATTCCAGGCTAATGTGGTTTGATGGACCAAAATCCCCCAAAAGGTTGCTATGAACACCCCCAAAAATACTTTGCCCAACAAAAAGCAGGAAGCTGTTTGGAGAGAACTACGTCCAAACTCCCTAAATGATTGTTTATAAATATTTGTTTACATTTAAAGGGGGATATGATATAAAGATGAATACTTTGAATCAGTATGGATCTTGGAAATTTAAGATATATATAATTTAAGGTATATATGTACCTATGCTCTTGATTAAGGTATTGTGTTTGTGCAGCTTGTTTAAAAATGTAATGTATAATTAAGAAATATAGATTAATAGATAATCATCTATAATAGTCAAGTTTCTAGTCATGTTAGTTAGGTTTTCTAGATATATAAAGATATATTTCAGTTGGATAGGTATTCTTAAAATCTTTCAGAGGCCTTCAGAATATGGCATTTAAATGTTTTAAGAATTTAGTACTTTTTATGACAATGAGACACATCTGCTCCTGGAAGCACCGATTTACTTCAAAAGGATGATGGGCATCGAATAAACTCCTTATAGAGTTGGTTAGTCATTTGGGCAAGAAACTGCTCTTGCCTGGAATGCTTGATGCTATGCTGTATGAACTGGACATCCAGAATCCACAGAAAATGACTGCTGAAGTTGCCTAAAGAAGATGAGACAGTCCTTCAGGGTTCCTGCTTCATGAAAGAGTCTGCAGACTTTCTGTAAGACACAGAAAATAGTGACTGACAAACTATCAATATAGGCAGAACTGTCTTTGAAATTTCCTGCTTCATGGAAAAATCTGCTAGATACTATGGGCCTGTGGGCTGAAGATGGATGTTCCAATGGTACAGAAGAGCTTTGGGTGACTGTCCAGGCAGCAAGATGTCTCTGTCAATTCTAGAGTTTTGGAAGTTGCTTACAAAGCACTTCCTGTTTACTTAGGTAATAGTATATCCTTTCAAAGTTTTGATGGAGTTGAAGAATAGATAGTTATAATTATAGTTTCTTTAGTTTTGATAAAAGATAAAGTAGATATAAATACTGTAATTCTTGCTTGATACCTGTTTTGTATATGTAATTTTACTATGTTAAAATTAAAACCTTCCTTTTTATTTAGACAGAAAAGGGGAGGTGATGTGGGATTCCCCTCTGTATGCTGTGAATACCATTAGTTAATAAAGAAGCTGTCTTGGCCTGTGATATGGCAAAAGATTAGAGCTAGCCAGAAAAAACTAAACTGAATGCTGGGAGAAGGAAGCAGAGTTTAGAGATGCCATGTAGCCCTACCCGAGACAGATGCTTGGGACTGGAACTTTACCCAGTAAGCCACAGCCACGTGGAAATACACAGATTGGTGAGATGAGCTAGTTTAGGATATAAGAGTTATCCAGTCTGGTAAAACCCCTTTGGATGTTAGTGTGGTGATTTCTCAGAAAAGTAGAAAACAACATTCCTCAAGGCCCAATAATACGACTTTTGGGTGTATATTCAAAGGATGCTCAATCATGCCACAACAACATGTGCTCAACTATGCTCATAGCAGCTTTGTTGGTCATAGCCAGAACCTGGAAACAACCCAAATGCCCCTTGATCTAAGAATGGATAAGGAAAATGTGGTACATTTACACAATGGAGTACTACACAGTACTACACAGGAGGAAAATGGATGGAGCTAGAAAACAATATTTTGAGTGAGGTAACCCAGACACAGAAAGACAATTATCACATGTACTCACTCTTAGGTGGTTTTTAAACATAAAGTCAAAGAAAGCCAGCCTACAAACCACAATCCCAGAGAACTTAGACAATAATGTGGACACTAAGAGAGACTTATATAGATATAATCTACATGAGAAGTAGAAAGTAGAAAAAGACAAGATCTCCTGAGTAAATTGGGAGCATGGGGACCTTGGGGGAGGATTGAAGGGGGAAGGGGAGGCAGGGAGGGCAGCAGAGAAAAAATGTAGAGCTCAATAAATATCAATAAAAAATGTATAAAAAAAGAGTTAGCCAGAAATACGCTTAAGGTATTAGCCAAATAGTATTGCAAATAATATGGTTTCTGTATGATTATTGCAGGACTGAGCAGCAGGGAACTAACTAGCGGCCTCCTACAACAAGAGGTGAGGAAAAAAAGAGGAAGAGGGGAGGAAAAGATAAAGAGAGGGGAGAGAAGGAAGAAAGAAGGAGGAAAAGGAGGAGGAAGAACAATAAAGGAGAAGAATGACAGAGGGGAGCGGGATGAGGAAGGGGTTCTTCTCTTCTTCTTTCCCCGGAGCCTCAGAGGGTATAAGGATGGAAGGAGAGAAAGAAGAGAGGACAGAGGCAAGGACTACTGACCAATGGCCCACGAAGATATTATATAAGCACATTTTCCATTGTTATAACAAAATACCTAAGGCTTAGCAAAGAATTAAAAAAAGAGCCGGGCGGTGGTGGCGCACGCCTTTAATCCCAGCACTCGGGAGGCAGAGGCAGGCGGATCTCTGTGAGTTCGAGACCAGCCTGGTCTACAAGAGCTAGTTCCAGGACAGGCTCTAAAGCTGCAGAGAAACCCTGTCTCGAAAAAACAAAAACAAAAAAAATTTAAAAAAGTTTGCTATTTAGCTCATTGATTCCAAAGCTAAAATTCCAAGATCAGCAACACCATGTGTCAGGCTTCTGATGAAGGACTTCCAGTGGATGGTGTCATGCTGGAAGCACATGTGAGTAGGATCACATGACTGAATCAGGCACCCTGAGGAAGAGGCTAATTTTGTTATGTGAACATGACCTATTTAATCCTTATCCTATAAATAAACTGGAGTAAGCACTATGTTTATCCCTCTCAAAGGTAGTACCACCATTCACCTAAGTATTTTGCAATAAGTTCTAACAAGCGTCCAATTAAGGGACACATTGTTAGTTTCCTCAGCAGCAGCCTGCTTCTACCACCAAAGCAGTTAAATTATGTCATCAGGTGTCACCAGGTATCTTTCCATATGCTATGGGACATGTGCACCTTTTAAAAAAATATTTATTTATTTATTATGTATACAGCATTCCTTCCATGTATGCCTGCAGGCCAGAAGAGGGCACCAGACCTCATTACAGATGGTTGTGAGCCACCATATGGTTGCTGGGAATTGAACTCAGGACCTTTGGAAGAACAGGCAATGCTCTTAACCTCTGAGCCATCTCTCCAGCCCACATGTGCACCTTTTAAAAGCACCTGCCAGGCACAGCTTGCTCTCTTGACTCTTGTTCCTCTCTTGCTTCTCTTACCTTTCTTGTTTCTTGCTCCTCTTCCCTGTTCTCATCCTGTCTGTCTGTCTGTCTGTCTGTCTGTCTGCCTGCCTGCCTGCCTGCCTCTCTCATGTCACCCTCCAACATAGACTTTCACTGCCCACTTCTCCCCCAATAAACCTTTGGAACTAACTCTGTTGCACATGGTGTGGTTGCTTAGTGGCATGCATTGGCAGGACCCAGTGAAAGGTACCCACTTTGCCTTTCTTTTTTAATTCTTTCACACATTCAAACCATAATCATATAATAACAAATACAAGGGCGAAGGCTTCTTTTTAAAAACTTAGCAAACAAAATTCAGTAGTATACTAAATAATTTTATGTTCTACCAGTGATGGTTTATTTCAAGGGAGAAGTCTTGTTCACTAACTGACAGTCAGTTGATGAACTCTCCAATGACATTTGACAAAAGGGGGAAAGGCCACGCAGTCATCAACCACCACAGAAAAGCATCTGGCAGAACCCGGTATCCATTCGTGATGAGAATTCACCAAACGGAGGACAGCCCTCAATCTACTCCAGCAGACAACAAGGTACTTAATTAGAGCATGAATAATAAAAGCCCAAAGATAGATATTGGGGTTCAACCTGAAAACCAGAAAAACAAAGCAGCCAAGCTACTAGAGAAGTCTTACCCCTACCAAGGCCGGGCAACCACAGACTAAACCGACTAAGCCGCTCTCTCCTCCCATTTTATATTCCCTCTAGTGCTGGGATTAAGGGCGTATGACTCCCTAGTACTGGAATTAAGGGTATAGGCCACCACCACCTGGGCTTATTTCTGTATTGATCTTGTACCAGGATGGCCTTAAACCCACAGAGATCCATCTGATTCTTGACTCTCAAATCCTGGGATTAAAGGTATGCATCACCATTACCGGACCTCTAGTGGCTTTAGCTTTGCCTCTGGTCTTCAGGCAAAATTTATCAAAATACAAACAATATACCACTACACATGGCAAAAGATTGGATGTTTTCTCTGTAATGTTGGAAACCAAGAATAGACCTAAGCCTGCCAGTCCATTTCAGTGTAATTCTAGATATTTAAACCATGTAAAAGGGAAAAAATAGGAAAATATGGACACAGACCAGAAGTAGAATGGCTCATGTTTGCAGATGAAATTATTTCTACCAAGAAAGTTTCCAAGAATCTATTCAAACCTTCTGGAACTACTAAGTCCATGGAACATGAGGAGAACATGTATCAGTAATGCTGCTGGGCGGTGGTCCATGCCTTTAATTCCAGCACTCAGGAGGCAGAGGTAGGTGGATCTCTGAGTTAAGGCCAGCCTGGTCTACAGAGCGAGTTCCAGCTGAGAAACCCTGTCTTGAAGGAACTAAAAAATAAAACAAAAACAACAAAAACCAATCATACTCCTGTATGTTATCAATAAGCATAACAACACTGAGAGCAAATGTACCACTTACTTATGATCACCCCAAACAGGGAACTATACATGTATAACTCTAACAAAACAGGAGCACGAGCTGTGTGTTGAGACGCAGTATGCTGATTAATAGGCAAACATGCAAGGTCTGTCCAGAGACACGTAGAGCTAAATTAATAAATAGATTTAACACACCTGTGGTAAAAATTCCAACAAGATTTCTTTGTAGATATAAAGAATGTTATTCTAAAATATGGAAATATTAAAGACCTAAAGACAGCTAAAGTCATTTTGAAAAATAAGAATAGAAAACCCAGAGACACATGCACCTATAGGTCCAGACAACTGTGACACACAATTCAAAGGAATGAGACAGCCTTCTCAACAAACGCTGCAGATGCAAATGTCACCGATGAGGGGAAAATTATGAATGATGTACCAGACAATGAACTAGTTTCTACAACATAGGGAACCCTCAAAACTCAGTGCCAAGACAGCAAGACAATCTTACTCAAACACATACAAGAGATGAGGACAGGCATTTCATTAAAGATAGCAAACTATGCTGTATTAATTCATACTAAACACACCACACATGCGTGCGCATGCACATGCACACACAAAACCACTCCCTCTCCTTTGTTATGTGTTCAAACAGCATAACAGCTTGTAGCCCCTGCTCTTTGATTCCTCCAGCACATCCACATTGCCTGTGAGGTAGTGGGAGAAAATGGCACCAAGCCAGAAAGCCCAGGTACCTCTCCTTTTAGTATTAAAGACAAGAAACGGATGAGTGCATGAGAGAGGAACACAAACCAGCATCTCCTTCAACTTCCTTTTTCTTTGCCCGCTTAATTTTCTTCTTCAGGACTTTCATAAGGAAGTTTGCAAATTTATTATTTTCTCCAAGGGCTGATTGGAACCCGGCGTAGAGGGCCTTTTCCTGCTCCTGGAGCTTGGTGATTTCATTCTTTTTCTCTTCCATCTCTTTCAGAGTTTCACTGATTTTCCACTAAGGGAAGGGAGAGAAGAACATAAGATAATAACATTTCTAACGAGCTGGCTTCGGAGGGCAATGCACTTTCCAATGCAAAACTACAGTATACAGATATTTTTAAGCTTAATAGACATTTAAATTTCTAATGTTTGTAGAACTGTGTGATTAAATTTACATTCTTTAGAAACATCATTCAAGTTCAGTATCTTTGGAATGTTCACGTAAAAATCCAAATTAAATTAAAATTTTTGTGTTTTTGTTTTGGGTTATTTTGTTTTCTGAGTCAGGGTTTCTCTGTGTAACAGCCCTAGCTGTCATGGGACTTGGTCTGTAGACTAGGCTGGCCTTAACTCACAGAGATCCACTTGCCTCTGCCTCCCGAGTACTGAGATCAAAGGTGTGTGCCACCACTACCTGGCCAAACAGGAATTTTTACTGCCACTCAGATAAGACAGTGCCTACAGAGAAAACACAGACAAAGATATGAAGCGGTGTGTCTAACATGGGGCAGGGCCAGCATTCACAGCTGGATTCCTGAAGGACCATCCCAGAGGATTGACCAGCATCTCCAACCCAACCCTTGAAGGACTGTCTACTAATGGGACCAGTATCTATGACCAGACATGAGCCTCAAGGAGTGAAGACTGCATTTGAAACCAGACCTGGGACTAACACAAGCATACGAGACCCTACCACACTCAGGGTTCTGACGGCATCTGGAAGTCCTAGCAGGACTGCCAAGAAAGCAGAGGCTGTAGCCAGCAATTAGACCCTATGCCCCCATTCATCTCTCTCCTTCACATTCATTCCCCCTGTCTTTAGCGCCAAATGCCAATTTAACATTCTTTCCACTCCTTTCTTCCTCTTTTGTTCTTTTTTCCATTATCCCCACCCCCTTTTCTCAAAGAACACGGGTTAGCCTGGTTGGCAAGGTTTCAATTCCAGAGACTTGGGACTCTCAGGTTATCCGACAGCACATTTTGACCTATCACTTCTCATCTCCAACTCCTTGTCCCTGTTATGCTCCCAGCCTATTTATTGTTCTGTTTGCATGTTGCTCGGTTAGGTTTGAAGATTGCTGTGCCTGTTCCTCTATCCATTCTTTATTTTTCACCCATATCTCATGCACTTCCCCTACTACCCTCATGTTTTTTCTTTCTGGCATCCTTATCCCCTTCTCGTGTTCCTTCATATCTATAATCTTCCATAGATTTAATAATCTCTGAAGTCTATAGACACTAAAAGTACCCCAACTTTCTCCTCCGAGCTGTTTTACCCAGTGGATTTTTTTTCCTTTCAAAGTAGATAACAATGAGTACCCCTATCCTTATTTTCAAAAAGC
This sequence comes from Arvicola amphibius, assembly GCF_903992535.2. Lineage (NCBI taxonomy): Eukaryota > Metazoa > Chordata > Mammalia > Rodentia > Cricetidae > Arvicola > Arvicola amphibius. The sequence goes on along the minus strand of NC_052056.1, from coordinate 45,688,291 downwards.
CATCGACAAATTCATGCAACCCAAAACAAAGTTCTAATGACATTCTTCACAGAAGTAGAAAATAAATCTTAAAATTCACAGCAAGTACAAAATATCCTGACAGCCATAGCAATTCTAAACAGAAATAATTCTGCTGGAGGAATCACCATGCCATATTTCAATTTATACCATAAAGCCATAGTTAAAACAAAAAAAAAAAACCCTTGAAACAATAACAACACAACATGGTACTGGCATAAAATCAGATATGTGTGTGTATGTGTACCTCTCTCTCTCTCTCTCTCTAGCTCTCGCTCTCTGTGTGTGTGTGTGTGTGTATGTGTGTGTATGTGTGCATGCACACATGCGTGTGTGTGTCTTAATGGCACAGAATAGAAGGCCCAGATTCAAGTTCACAATATTACTGTCACCTGATTTTTGACAAAGACGTCAAAATTACACATTGGAGAAAAGCAGCAGCATCAACAAATGGTGCTTGGGAAACTATATAAATCTACATGTAGAAAAGCAAAATTAAATCCTTATCTTTCACCCTGCACAAAAATCAACTCCAAATAGATCAGAGGCATCAACCTAAGGCCTGAAAACCTATCCTAGATGTGGCATACTTTCCTATGAGTTATGGATGGGGAGGCCCCAGAGACCACCAAAACAAAACAGGCTACTGCCATTACCTATTGCTGCTGACACCACAAACTTTGGTTGCACAACATGGAGAAATCAAGCTGGAACTGACCTTGAAACTTCCTCCCAGTTGGCTAGTTTTCAAGTGCTGGAGGTGTTTTGTTTTGCAAGTCATGGGGACAGGGACTTATCAGTGGCTTTACTCAACAGTAGCCTCTGCAAGCTATAGCAACCTCCCAGGCAGGGTGGACAAACTGGTGCAATAGTGGCATGACTGTTAGAGGTGCCTTCTGATTGGATCTGAGGTTTGCTCTGCAGGAAAGAATTTATCCCTGGTGTTGTGAACCTGGTCAAAAGCTGGTGAGATCACAGACCCTAAGAGATACCTATTACTGTTGTTTGACTAAATGGACATATTGTCTAGTTGACTTCTAAATATCTGTGTTTATATTCATAAATTGGTGCTGTTCACAACCTTGGGCAGAGAGAAACTTGTTTGTGCAGTGATAGTGATAGTCAATGCAGAGACTCATAATTAGTCAAAAGACTAAGACTGCTGAGTGCCTAAATGGGGCATCTCTATCATTCCTGCCCCAAGGTTCAGGGAATACTGTAGGAGAGGGGTAAAAGAAATACAAGAGGCAGAGGACCAGAAGAGTGCTGTGAAATGTTGTCTTTGGGACATGACATGGATGTTACACTCATGAGCACACAGCAGCCATGGCTATTTGCATATGACTTGGGCAAAAATCAAAGCAGTCAACACTCTAGAATGGATGAGGAAGAGCTCATAATGTCCCAGTCCAGGAAAGAAGTATTTGAAATGAGCGGATGCCGGAGGGGGGTGGTGTTATTTCTTTGGGTGTGCCCATGGGTAAGTTGTCCATTCTCTGGTGAATTGTTCTCACCATGCACATGTGGGCAGCACTAATTTGACTTACTGGGTTATATTTTAAAAAAAGAAGAGGAGGAGAAGAGGAAAAGGAAGAAGGAAGAAGAACAAGAACAAGAAAAAGACAGCAATAAGGAAGAGGAATAAGATTAGCTGGGAGGATCTGGAGGCTGGAAGGAGGGAGCCAGAGGGTGGATCTGTCAGGATACACCATATGCAAGTGTGAAATTCTCAACAAATAAGTAGAAATGGTCTTTTAAAAAACAATCTATATCATTTACAGAAAAATGGTTGCAACTGGAGATGATTGTATTTAGCAAATTAAGCAAGTATAAGAAAGACAAATGCATTTTCTCTCATATGTGATTCCTAGATTTTGTGTATGCTTGTATGTGTGTAGGGGTACATGTATTCACACATGTGCAGAAACTAGAGATGGATGTTGTGTCTTCCTTAATAATTATCTCATATTTTATTATTTCTTTTTTTTTTCTTTTTTTGGTTTTTCGAGACAGGGTTTCTCTGCAGCTTTTTTAGAGCCTGTCCTGGAACTAGCTCTTGTAGACCAGGCTGGCCTTGAACTCACAGAGATCCGCCTGCCTCTGCCTCCTGAGTGCTGGGATTAAAGGCGTGCGCCACCACCGCCCGGCATATTTTATTATTTCTAACCTCCCTCCCTCCCTCCCTCCCTCCCTCCCTTTCTCTCTCTCTCTCTCTCTCTCTCTCTCTCTCTCTCTCTCTCTCTCTCTCTCTCTCTCTCTCTCTCTCTCTCTCTCGTGTGTATGGGTATGTGTATTTATCACAGTGTATGTATGGTCAGAAAACAACTCCAGCATATGAGTTAAAGGACTCAGGTAGGTCATCAGGCTGGTTGGCAAGTGCGTTTAACCACCAAGCTATCTTGCTAGCCTTCTCTATCTTATTTTTCGGAGACAGCATGTCTCACTGAACCTGAAGCTAGCAATTTGGCTAGACTGACTGGCCAATAAGATCCTTTCTCTACGTCCCCGGATTTGAATTGCAGACACGGACTGCTGTACCCAGGCTTTTACATAGGTTCTGGGGAATCAAATTTATGTGCCCAGGTCTGTGTGGTAAAGACTTCAGTAATCCTCCCTAACTGAAGGGGAGCAGCCAGCTAGGGTTCAGCCTGCTCTTACTTGCATGTCTTGCTCTTCTTTGTCTAAGGAATTAACACGCTCTTGAAGAATATTTTCCTGTTTTTCAAAATTCTTGAGGAGAAGCATTTCTTGAAATAGGGTGACATGGTGCAGGTCAGATAGTTTCATCTTAGTGTCCAGTTTCAGTTTCCGGTGTCTCAGAAGATGGAGTTCTGCATCAAAAGTGACTGTCAGCTCTTTGATCTGAGAGAGAAAAGAGATGTGAGGATGTATAAGTTAAAGGGTAAATATCCAACAGTACTAATGTGTCTATAATACTTTTCATTATACAATTATTGTGCTCATTATAAATTCACTTATAAGTGGCATTAAATCTGTATAGCTCAGTATGGAAATTCTATAAATACAGTCCTCTGATCCACTTCATCAACACTGACTAAGCCATGATTCAGTGACATACTTTATGTCTGTATCCTCTCTATCTACCCCGCCTTCTCACAGTAATTATAGATAAACATCACCCTTAACTCTTCATATATTTTTTAAACAATTCAAAAATATAGAATGGAAGATTAGCGCCTAACCCAATTTTCACCAGAGGGGTGTGATCCAGAATCTAATGGGAACAGATAGAGAGACCCACAGCCTAACATGAGGCAGAGCCAGAAGAACCCCTCAGAAGAGAGGGAAGAAGGATTATAGGAGCCAGAAGGGTTGAGAACACAGTCCACAGAATCAACTAAGCAGGGCTCATAGGAGCTCAAAGAAACTCACAGGTCATGACAAACATGGACTGTGTTTGGGCCTGAGCTAGGTCCTCTGCATACATCTTATCATTGTGTAGCTTAGTGTTCTTGTGGGACTCCTAACAATGGGGACGGGGATTGTCTCTAATGCTTTTGGCTGTGCCTGAGATCCTTTTCCTCCTACAGGGATGACACATCTAGCCACAATATGGGGGTTTGTGCCCAGACTTAGTGTATTTTTTTTTAAGCCATGTTCGGTGGACATCCCTGGGAGGTCTGCTCTTTTTTATCTATTTAATTTTTTTAAAGGAAACTGAGGAGGAATTGATCCTGGAGAGGGAGAGGTAGGGGTGCTGGGAGGAGTGGAGGGAGGGGAAACTGTAGTCAGGATGGTAATGTATGAGAGAGGAATGAAAGTTAAAAAAAAAAACACAGAATGGAAAACACTTTTACATAGGTAAATATAATTATGGAGTCACAAAGAGCTGTTCAGTTACCATGTTCTACAAGTGAAGAAATGAGGATAAAGCTGATTTCCCTGCAGTCAAGCCTACCTTACTACCTTATTACAGAGGTAATAAGATAGAAATCTAAGTCCCAGTTCCTGATCTGAACCTTACTCTACTCTGGCCAAGGTGACTGTGTGTCCTCACGTATGCTCTGTTAGGGCACAGCTCTCAGAGTTAGTGACGAGGGGACCTGAGGGTGGATGCCCCTGAGGAAACCCACACAGTGGGAAGGGGAAAGCCACTGAATGTTATTTGTTGGGTTGTGCATTACAGGACATCTCGACTGTCAAAAACTTAATGTACATAAAGTCCCCTGCTAGAGGGTAATGGGCAGGGAGAGGTCTGCGGATCTGTGGGGGTGAAGTTGCTAGAAAATTTTAGAATGTTAAAATACAGAAACCAACCCAAAGAAAAGAAATAAATCAAGCTCTTAAGTAAGTGTGGCTGTAGAATACACATTTGGGCTTTACTTTATGCTTATTCAATAAAGCTGAATTCTTCCTAATTTCTCTGGAGGCAGGAGGACATTTTCTTTTTTAAAAAAAATTATTGAAACTGGACCACATGAGTCTCCGAGTCTGTAAGGGTTAATCTATTCTGTTACTCTCACAACTGATAGTGTGCAAGTTTTATAATAATGGAGAGTGTTTTTCTTGAGCATTGCTGTGTTCCCACTACTCAGCTGCTGTGTCTCTGCACGTGGTATGGCCAACAAACATTTGTTCAGTTGCTAAAATCAATAAATTCGTGTGATTATAGCAAAGCTCGTGAACGAGCATGTACTATATGTCTGGCATGCGTTGTGTCTAGGCATCCTGAGCGGAACAGAAGAGGAGAGGTGGCCGTTGTCTGAAGAACTGTTTCATCTGCGTTGTAAGACAAACAACACGTGTGAAGCGTCAGGAAAGACAAGGGCAAGATATAGAGTACTGACTGCAGGTGCGACGGAGCTCACAAACGCGGCCTAGGAGTGTGCAGAGGATGATGGCGAGGGCGTGGACTGATCCGCGCTTTGCGTGTTGGCCCAGTTTGGAAGGCAGTCGCTGCAATTACACGGAACGGTAAAGGAAAAGGCTCTGCTGTGAAATGGTGGCAGGATTGCCTGGGAGGCAAGGATGGATAGTGGGAGAATAGAAATGGTGATGAAGAAGGAGGCTGGGAAGCAGCACGGAGAACTACTACAGGGTGGAGCTGCAAACTGCTGCGGAAGGGGCTTCTTCTACAGGTCTAGCAGCGGGGTGCTATCTATCCCAGAAAGGGTAAAGTGTGTCCCACACTTCCGGTCCGAGCCCGGTTCTGGTGTTCCTGGAAATAACAGCACCTGTCATTTTTATAACAGTTCTGAACCTTGTTAATACTCCAACCTACTGTAGCAAAGCATGCATTAAAGAAAAGGGGCGTGGTTATAGATGCACATCTGTAATCCGGGGCGGCACTTAAGGGGGTGATGCAGGAAGACGAGCCATAACTTTGAGGCCAGTTTTGGGCTACATAGTGAGTTTTAGGCTAACCTGAACTATAAAATGGGACCAGCAAGCAGGTGGAGGGGCGGAGGGGGCAGGGAAAAAGAAACAGAGAGGTAGGCAGCCAAGCAGGCAGAGACAGACAGAGAGGATGGTGTGAAAAACAGAGGGTTGCCCCCTTTAAGGGCCTTCTATTTATCTTCTCAAGGCTGGTCTTCCAGCTCCCTTTACCCTTACACTTAGTTGCAAGTGTCTTTTAATGTGTTGACTTGTAGGAAAAAGATACGAAGCCCAACGTTCTACAGAGAGCACAGTGATTTGTTGGGGACTAACGATGGGAGAAAACCAAGCCATCGGCGAATAATGCGCCGTTCAGCATTTGGGGAAAGGTTAAAATGTAGAGAAATTTGAAATCAATCAGTCATAAACCAGACCGAATTCTGCCACTATTCATCCGGTCGGTTTTAAGTAGAGGGGCGACTCCACCTCTTACCCTGTTGCATAAATACTGCTGCATGTACAAGTGTTTGACCTCATCTCTCTTCATAATCTCCAGCTCCACATCACTTGGCTCTGCCTTTTCAAACTCGGATGACTTTGGAAGCTCTGTGGTGAGCGCCGATGCCTTGGATGACCTAGACAGGGAGTCTCGTGTTGTAAGATCGCCTTCCTTTCCCGAGGACAGCTTGAGGAACCCTATCCCTCCTAAGCCTGTGCTCCCAGATCCTGCCTGTTTGCTATCGGTCGAGCCTTCTTGGCGCTTCTTTTGCTTTCTCTTAAATCTCAAGAGTGTTTCCTCGTCGTATTGAAATCTCCTTTCTGGGACTTCTTCTGGATATATCTGCGGGATCTGAGGAATGGGTAAGTGCTTGGATGTGGGGATGGACGACTGAATGCTCTTTAGTTCTTGTACCAGACACTGGATTTCCTCAATGACAGCCAACTTAAGATCTCGGAGGGAAAGGATGCACTTGTTCATGTATCTCTTCTTTCCGTGAGCCTGAAACGGAGGGAGAGAAAGGATACAACATCACAGCTGTCTCACAGAGTGCAGTCTGGGTGCCATTTACCCTTTATCTTTGGGCTGGTGGGCCTAGAGAATGGTGAGCATCTCTGCTCAGTGCCCCATTGAGTTTCCCAATAGGTTTCAGGGGTCGCCCATTAAGACTGGAGGCCAGTCTGGATGTGACCTCTGGATTCCTTTCACGTTCTTCCATTGCCCCCTTCTGTTGGTTTGCAAGGTTACCTTTCATGTCCTTCACCTCTTCCTGGAAGACTCTCAGGAAGCCTTGTGCTGAGCTGGCCACTGTGCTATGGGAGAGGAAGGGCATTAACTAACTGCCTTTCCTAGCGGGAAACTGGTATCTTGTTGATTTAGATTCACCACGGCTGCCCACCCAGGATCTAACTATACGTCATCCTGTCTTCTTCATTCTGAGTTTTGACTCCTTTGTGGTCATCATCCTAAACATCAGTGTCACAGCATATCATGAGATCTGTCTGTAGCTCTCTCTCCATTGATCTGAGCCAAAGCATACCTACCCAGGTACTTCATCCATCCACGGCCTGTTCATTACCACCTCTGTCCTGAAAGTACCTCCCAGCACCTAAAGAGCTCAGCAACCCCTGAGGCCGCTAACTAGACTAAGCATTACTTCGCATGAAATGTAGTGTTTTTAAATAAAATACCAAAAGCACTTTGTCAGGTAATTTTATAAAACTCACCTATATATTTACTATGAAGAACCTACATATTACTAACCCAATATCAAGGTGTTTATCTACTTGAGAATAAGTCTCTAAAGAATTGAGACTCAAAATGAAAACTCAGCATTGGTTATGTGTGCCTAGAAGACAGAGGATTAAACGTACATGAACAAATCTCACTCCTCTAATGGCTACACAGCCCATTTCTTTGGGGGAGCCCTGAGATAGTCTTAATTGTCAGCTAGATACAATTCAGAATCATCTGGAAAGGGTCTCAGTGTTGAATTGTCTAGATCAGGTTGACCTGTGAGCATGTGTGTCAGGGGGGTTGCCTTGCTTGTGTTCGTTGATGTGAGAAGAACCAGCCTGCTGTGGGTTGCACCTTCTTTTGGTTTGAGGTCTTCAAAAGCATAAGAGTGGAGCAGGTGAGCTGAGTTGCTCTCAACTGTTGTCAAGCTGTGATTGGCTGTTTTAAGACCGCACTGCCTTGACTTCCCTGCTATGATGGACTATAGCCTGGAATTAAGGAATAATGTGAGCACAAGAATATATGTCTGTAAATAATAACACTGAGTTACCTCAGGCAAAATATAGCTAGAAAAATAGTCTAAATGGTCATTAATAAGATGTCTGAAATACTGATTGTGAGCAAAAGGATAAAGTAATGGTCTATGATCCTTCATTTGAGGATATTAACTAGTATGTCAAGATATCTATACCACTGGCATAAATACCATCTTTTGTGAAAAAGAAAAAGACAAATCTTCTTCAGTATAGTTTACCTCCATTTCTCAGAAATAGCTAAAAGCATTCAAATATGAATAATGTTCATTGGCATGACACCTTGAATTGTGTAGCCTATACAAGAAGAGTAGGTAACCAAGTAGCAAATCTTTCTTTAAAAATAAAATAGCATCTAGGAGATTTCTGAGCCCATAATTATGAAGAATCAATCACCTGCTGGCTTAAATGTTTCCCAAGGAATTAGAATTCCTTAGAAATTAAGGGATGAACAAGGAAGAAGAATATACATTTGATAAGAAAACGGAGGAGCAAAGCTAATGTGATCAGCCACACTGTAGAAAACTCAGAAAGGAGCCTGTTGGCTGGTACTTAGTTTCTGAGAGATGGAAGGACTATAAAGAAAAGATTAAGTGATGATCTTCCTAACTGCCAGGAAACAAAGCTACCAAGGATTTCACTGAATTTCAGAAGTTCAGTATACAGAGAAAGTACAGTACTGTCCCCCATAAAATGGTATCGAGCCATACAATTGATATGAAGGCTGGTTCTGCCATGTGAATTGCTAAGCTCACAGACAAATCTCTTGTCCTCTCTGGGTCCCTGACTCATTGTTTATACAAGAAGGAATCGTCTAGACTCCTATAAAAAATCTATGATTATATATATGTAATATATAATATATATATTTATATTTATATATATGTAAACACACACACACACACACACATATATATATATATATATATATATATATATATACACACTTGTGGATCAATGAGATAAACAGGTGGCTGATCAGATTCTAGTTAACACTAGGGTGCTTTTCCTCATCATGACATCATCAGATGTCACAACCATCGTCTGAGGGTTAAGTACCATTGTGTCAAGGTGCCCCAGTTCCTCTTCCTTCTTGGCAGCATTTATCCTCATGTGCTCAGGGATCTTGTAGTCTGGGGCTGTCTTCAGATTGAAATCCCCCATGAATATCTGTGCTTCTCTGATGGCTTGAACATCTTTGGGATCTTCATAGTCATCGTCAGGTTTGCTCTTGTAACTATCAGAAAAATAGATAACTTAAACATAAATGTAACAGGGAACTCTAAATGTGTACTCGTTGCTTCCTCCCAGAACTTCATGGAAACAACTGTAGAGAGGCACCAAAAGCAACGACAAACCGTCAGAGAAACTGAAAACAGCATGGAAAACTATTAGCAAACCAGTTACATTGATACATATATGGGAATGCAGAAAATGGAATTATATTCATGAATAAATAAGACTAGAAAACACTATAGCCCAGAATACCTCCTTCTGGAGTGTATGCTCCCCTGGAGGAGGCACCAAAAAGTTTTGACCATTATTTTTTTGGTAGAGTCTCCAAGGAGCAGAGAATGAAATGGAAGGCTAGACGTATTTGGTAAAATTCGTTAATGCGCTGTAAATTGCTGCATCACAAATTTCCCGTCTCCACACAAATCAGTAAAGCTTTCATACCAACCAAAAATGAAGAATTGCTCTCTAAAGAAACTGAACTCCTGGTTTAGGGAGTTCTAAGGTATCATCGGGTATCCCTTGCACGGTATTTAACTTGGACTTTTCAACATTCCCCCACAATTTTTTTTCTTTTTTTGGTTTTTCGAGACAGGGTTTCCCTGTAGTTTCTAGAGCCTGTCCTGGAGCTAGCTCTTGTAGACCAGGCTGGCCTCGAACTCAGAGATCCGCCTGCCTCTGCCTCCCGAGTGCTGGGATTAAAGGTGTGCGCCACCACCGCCCGGCTCCCCCACAATTTTTGAAAGTGAAGTGTGCCAGCCGGTACGGGTGTGTATTCTTAGTCAGCAGTCAGCATTTTCCTTGAAGAGAAAAGCCCTTTAGGAATGCATAACATTCACACCGTGTTAGTCCATTCAATCTGTGTATTCAACAACAATCATTCATTTATGTCTATCTGCACCAAAAAATACTGCTGTTTTTAAAGCAAGGAATGGTCACAGGGAACAAAAAAAGGGAGGGAGGGGAGGTATGGGTGGAGGGGAGGGGAGGGAAGGGAGAGAAGGAGGGGAGGGAGGGGGGAGGAGGAGGGAAGGAGATGGAAATTTTTAAATATAAAAAAAAATAAACCATGAGGAAAAAAAATAAAAAAAAATAAAAACCATTAGCAACATAAATTAAAATTTTAAACTAAGACATCTACACTACATCTGTTTGTGTGTAACATTAAGATTTTGAATGGTTAAAAATGACATTTGTTGCATATATACTCCTATAATCAGGTTCCAATAAACATCTTGATGAAACCAAAAAAAAAAAAAAAGAAGAAGAAAGGGGGGGGCAGAGAAGAGAAAAACATGGCCTATAGCCATCCTTATGACGTAAGCAACTAGAAATTTAAACCAAAAAAATATATGAAACAGATTCAGACATATAAACATCATCGAGAGACATAGAATTTAGGTAATATGAAACCAATTTCTCAGAGAAATAAAACCAAGTAATTCTAGCTGAAATAATTCTGCCTGACTTTTGGCATAGCAGAAATCACTAGATCACAGTGTACGGTAGGATCAGAATCCTACTGACCCAAATATAACCCAGGGAGCTCACTAATCAAGCAGAGGAACCAACGTAGCTAGGTCCTTGGTTAAAAAATAAATAGAGAGCTATATGAAATAACACTGTCAGAAATCTATGGAGCTCTCTTCAGTATTGAGGGTGGGTTCTAATGGAGACATGTGACTTTGTGCATGGCTACTAATCGATACAAGTGTAATGGAAAATAGGACAGAGCTTGGCAAAGAACAGATCACTGGAAACATACAAACACTGCTGATGTTCACACAGAGCTAGGAGTAGGTTTTCCTGGTAGCTAAAAGACTTTATTGGACATGGGGCACCGCTAGGAGCAGCCCTGTCCTAGGAGACCCGAACAACACTGTCACTGTTCTTGCCCTGGCCGGCCCCCACAGAGTGCTGTACCCGACAGTACAAGCAATCACACTATTTATCCAGCACACTTGAACTTTCAGGCAGAATGAGAAACCACAGCCTAGTTTTCAACAGATCCAACACAATTACTTCCAGGATAATAAGAAGTTAAATAAGAAATCTAATCCAAAATCTAAATTTTAAAATCTCAAACCTTAGAAAACCAAGCAGCAGTTATCAAAATGAATCAGAAATAATGGAGGAAATCTCAAAGGATCATAGAAACATTTTACAGTGAAGGACAATGAGCATATATGAAAGCTTTTGAAACACGGTTAAGATCATGCTTAGAGGGAGATTTATGCTTTACAGGCTTATCCTAGGAAAGGAGAAAAGTATGAAATCAAAGCTAACACACTCACTCTACATTGTAAGAAGAAAGAAAAACTCAATTAACACTAAAATAAGGACAGAAATCGGTTTTAAGATCAGCCACACAGGAAGGGGGCGATTACTTTAATACCTATGAGCAAAAGTTAGCTTTTTAAAAGCATTAATAATACTAATAAATGATAACCTAGAATTTTCAAAAAACTAAATTAGCAACTAAACTAAATTCCCATGAACTAAAGGCAAGTGACTGAAACAGCTACCAAACAAGCCGCCCTGTAGGGACGATCTAGGTAAAATGCAGGAACACCTTGGAAGACACAGGTTGCAGAAACTGACCCAAGAAGAAATTTAAAAATCTGAAAAGCACTATCACAATAAATAGTTTGAACTTGTATTTGAAGCCATCTTCCAGGAACACTTCAAAACCAGGTGCTTTACTCATGACTTCTATCAAATGTACGCATAGAAGAGACGCATGCAATGGCAAGCCTACCCAAGCACCTTCAGAAAGCAGAGAAGGAGCAAACGCCTCTCAACTGCTTCTGCAAAAATCCGTACTCCTTTAATAGTAACCCTGGAAAGACATCACGCAGAAACATGCACACCACACCACACACACATACACACACACACGCACCACACACGCACCACACACACACATACACACACATGCACCACACACACACATACACACACATACACACACATACACACACACGCGTGCACGCATGTCAAAACTTTCAGTAACACAGACAAAAGTTCTCAAAAATACTAGCAAATCAAACTGAGTACACTTTATGGCATAATATACTGGATTAGATGTTTTAGCTAAGAATTTTATTTTAATTTAACATTAGAAATCAATCAATTGAATCCAAATATTAATAAACAACAAAGAAGGATGTGATTATCTCAATATACATATTAAAATCATTTTGACTGACACTAGAATTATTATGGTATTTTAATTTTCACACAAGAAAATTTTTCCTACTTTAAAAAAAAGGCATTTTAAAACTAGGCCAGAGGGATGGCTAAGTAGGTAAAGGTGCCCAAGTTCAGTCCCATGTGGCAGTAGATAATAAACCCCTGAAAGTTGCCTCTGACCTCCAAGTATGCACTGCGCCATGTCCCCCATGCAGCATATAAATAAATGTATAAAGAGTATATTTAAAAATGACATTTTATAAAATTCAATACCCATTCTTGGTTTTAAAGCTAAGAATAAATCAGGCATGCTGGCCCTAGTCTGTAATCCCAACCCTGAGATCAGACAGCTGTATGAATTCAAGCCTGGTTCATAGAGAAAAACAACATCTTAAGAATAAACAAATGGCCAGGCGGTGGTGGCGCACACCTTTAATCCCAGCACTCAGGAGGCAGAGGCAGGAGGATCTCTGAGTTCAAGGCCTGCCTGGTCTACAAGAGCTAAGTTCCAGGACAGGTTCTAGAAACTACAGGGAAACCCTGTCTCGAAAAACCAAAAAAAAAAAAAGAATAAACAAATGAATGAAAAATCTAGGAAGAAATTTATTCAAATTAATAAAAAATTGTACCTAAAATTATGAAAAAAGAAAGTGATTCTCCCTAATATTGGAAATATATAAGAATGTCTAGTTTCATATTTTTAGACAACATAGTAGATACTATACTATAAATAAATAAACAATAAACAATAAAATAAACAAAAATAGGAAATAAAAAGCAAAAATATTAGAAAGGCAGAACCAATCTTTATTGCAGAGAGACGTCAACAAGATAGCAGACCATAAAGCTCTTGGCTCAGAAACACTAGGTAAGAATACTGACACACAATAACTCAGCTTCCCTCTGTGAGAAACCCTTCAAATAACCAAAGGTCCCTACACTGCAGGCAAGTGTGAAACTAGTGTCAGTGAAGAGGAGAAAGTGATGGAGGGACACCTCACCAGACAGAGTCAGTCTCCAGGCCCAGGAGTGAGGGCCCAGCTCTCTTTCAGGGTAGGAAGGCGGTTAGTCTGCACTTGGAGTTCACAGCTTTGCAGAGGGGCTCTGCAGAGGACTGCTTTCTCTGAGCCATAAGGCTTTGATGGTGCGAGACTGAACAACCAGAGCGGCCAGAAAGTGACAATGGCAACTCAGGCTGTAGAAGGAGACGTTCTTCCCTTTGCCTAGCACAGGCTCAGCAGTTGAAAGATTCCAGCTCCCAGGATCTCCTGGGGTGGGGAGGGGGGTGAGCTGTGTTCTCCAGAGCCTACTAAAGAGTTGGTACCTCTCTTGCAAGCTTTGGACTTCAGAATGAGAAATGAGGGGGGGGAGAGAAAGACAACAAAAGCTCAGGGAATCCCTTACTATAGTAACCTACTCTACAAGAAATGCCAAACAGAGCCGGGCGGTGGCACGCCTTTAATCCCAGCACTCGGGAGGCAGAGGCAGGCGGATCTCTGTGAGTTCGAGGCCAGCCTGGTCTACAAGAGCTAGTTCCAGGACAGGCTCTAAAAAAGCTGCAGAGAAACCCTGTCTCGAAAAACAAACAAACAAACAAACAAAAAAAAAAAAAGAAATGCCAAACAGAGTGTTTCAAATTAAAATGAAAGAAGAATGAAAAGAAACATAATGTCACAAAGAAGTATGGGACACACTTGGAATGAATGGTAAATATATATGTGGATTTTAGTATTATAGAATGTATGTATTAGTATTACTATAATGATGAGGAATAAATAATTTCATTATAAGACTTAAAGGTGACTCTCAAAAATAACAATAACTCAAAATGTTAAAGATACATACTTCTCAAGTAGATTTAAATGCTGACAACAACAACATAAACTGTGGAGGACTTTAAGAGTAAATCTAGAGAGACGGTTGAGTGTCTATTGCCACAATCACAAGTGGAAGGGTTCACATCCCAGCACCCGTGTGACAAGGCAGGTGTCCCACACATGCCTGTGATTCTAGCTGCAAGGGATCCAACACCCTCTTCTAGCCTCCACAAGCACATAGGCATGTGAACTACAAACATACATGCACATACACTCACAGACATACACACCTAAATAAGTAAAACTTAAAAGTAGTGTTTTCATATGCAGTTGGACTTAACTTGCTGTGATATTAAAACCCATTGGATAAACCAGTTCAAAAATGGGCAAGAAGTTGAAGAGATGCTTCTCCTCAGAAGACACACAAATGACCAATAGACATGTTTTAAAAAAGCTAAGAAGTCGCTGGGTCTGCACGCCTTTAACCCCAACACTCAGGAGGCAGAGGCAGGTGGATCTCTGTGAGTTTTAAGTCAGCCTGGTCTACATAGTGAGTTCCAAGACAACTAGGATTATGCAGAGAGAAAGTCTCAAACAACAACAACCACAACAAAGCTCAACGTTACTAGACACTGGCAAAATATAAATCCATACCACAGCAAGATGCTCATTTGGCTATGATCAAAACACCAAAGAGAGAAGGCACTGGAGAAGTGTAAAGAGTTCCTGTGCATTATAGTCTAATGAAAGAATGGTACCCATTATAGAGCACAGACAAAAAATCCCTCAAGAGATGAAAACTTCAACAATCATGTGACCTGCCAATATGATACCTGGGTATGACTAACATCACATTCTCTATGACACTGTGTGAAAAGAATTCATTAATCCTTAAAAGACCTTCTGACTTAAAAGTCTATTGACTTTCTGAAACAGGAACTAAAGATTACAGGTGAACCAATAAAATGCATGACCATTCAGAGGGATGCCCACTGCTCCTTCACATGCCATCTTGCTTGTGTTTCTTAACTCCTTCATGTAAGTAGCAACCGTGTCAACAAAGATAAAATTTATAAAGTTACACTTGTGGATCATATATTAGAAGCATAAGAGTATAGGTTAAACATAACTCACAGTTCATCCCACTCCTTTTTGCGCTGCAGAATCTTGAGTTGGGCCCGTTCAGCTTTTTGTATAAGTTTCCTTGTTTTCTCGACTTGATTTCCTACCATAATTTCACTTAGGGTTCTAGGCCGAAATTTCTTCCCTTTTTCTATTATTGATTCTTCTTGTAGGCTAACAGTTCCACCTGTATAAAGAATCAATTTTTCAATACTTCTGATGTGGGAGGGTCTTCTATCTATCTGTTGCTTTCATTGGTTAATTAATAAAAAAAAAAAACTGCTTGGCCTGATAGGTCAGAACATAGGAAGGCAGGGGAGACAGAACAGAATGCTGGGAGGAAGACGGCAGTGAGGCAGTCGCCATGAAGCTCAGATCCGAGACAGATGTAGGCTAGAATCTTTCCCCGGTAAGCCACCACCTCATGGTGCTACACAGATTATTATAAATGGGTTAATCAAGATGTGAGAGTTAGCCAGTAAGAGGCTAGAGCTAATGGGCCAGGCAGTGTTTAAATGAATACAATTTGTGTGTTGTTATTTTGGGTAGAAAGCTAGCTATGCAGGAGCTGGTCGGGAACGCAGCCCACAGCTCCTTCTACATACTTCTGAGACAGAAAAATAACTCAAATATTGTTTTCGACTTATACACACAAAAAAAAATCAAGAGAAAATATGGAAGCCACTAAGCGTGAATTCAATCCCCCTAGTACAGATGCTCCTTGACCTTTGATCCGGGGCCACATCCTGATAAAACCATTGTAAAATGAAAATGGCTGATTTGGGAACACATTTATTATAATCTAGCTCATAGCATATCATAGCTTACACAACAGTCAAAGCCTATTCTACAGGAAGATGTGGAATATCTCATGCAATTTTT
The DNA here is from genome assembly GCF_903992535.2 of Arvicola amphibius. Taxonomy (NCBI): domain Eukaryota; kingdom Metazoa; phylum Chordata; class Mammalia; order Rodentia; family Cricetidae; genus Arvicola; species Arvicola amphibius. Next base: position 45,672,422 of record NC_052056.1, on the reverse strand, counting down.
GAAATATTGTACTGACCGAGGAAAATAGACTGGCTGGGTGGGTATACTTTCACACTACTCCAGAGTTGGAAAATGTAAGCTGAGCAATGATTAAGTTGTCTCTATTTCTACTGTGAAAAATCAGAATGGAGATCAAAGTCACAAATATGCTCTTAAGCAATTTTATTTTAAAAGTTGGCAAAATAGCAGTACAACTCCCAAGGGGGGGTAGAAAGACTGTGAGAGCCAGAGGATCCAGGAGTTTGCTATGAGACTGTTTCTCCTACGAATGACAGAAGCTACATCCGTAAAGTCTCTTTACCATCACTGCCTAAGCACGCTGAACACGGACAATAGACATGCTAAGAGAATGGAGACAAACCACAAGCCTACAAGCCTGCAAGCCTGCAAGAAGAGCTACAGGCCACTAAGGAATGCTGAGAGCAGGAGAAATAGTCTGTCCCTTGGAAGAGCACACCAATCTGTAATCCAATACCACAGTCAGCCCTGGAAACACACACACACGAGTAACACCATACAGACTGAGCAGGTTGCACTTATGTGTATATATGGACATATACACATATATGTATATGTATATACATACATAAATGTATGTAACAATTAATGAAAAAAGAGGCCACGAGTTTGAAAGTGAACACGGAGGGGTATGTGAGAAGGTTTTGAGAGAGGAAAAGGAAGGGAGAAATGATATAATTAAATTATAATCTCAAAAGTAAAAGAAATTTAAAAATACAAAGAAGTATAATAAGATAATCCTCTGATTTTAATTTTAAAAGAGATCAAATGTCAACTAAGTAAATTTCACGGTTGAATATAAAAAAAATTGGCAAAATAAAACCAATACCAACTCCTTACAGAATGGTAAAAATAAAGAAAGATGGGCCACTGGCAGGCTGAGAGGACTAAGGACCAGTGTTGGGAATATCGCACGAGGGTCGGGATCACGTGAGTCTTAATCCGATAGATAATGTGAAGCGGCATAACTAAGTGAAATTTTAAAGAGCTAATTATAAAAATCTAATTTAAAAAACAAAAGAAAAAAAAGCTATTTTGTTTGTTTGGTTTCTGGAGGACACGGCCACTGCAGGATTCTTATGTTCTAATAGATAGCCCAGATACAAAAGCATATGGGTACAACTACATGGGCTTAGTAGTTGGTTTTTTAAGACATGGTTGGTGGAGAGATCACATTTCATTATATTCGTGCATGAAATTCTCAAGGATAAGAGAAAAAGTTAAAAACTTGTCAGAAGCACTTAAGATGAAAACTATAATTTTAAAACAATTGACTTTGTTAATGAACAAGTATCTAATAAAGAATTACTCTCCATGTTCGGCACACAGATAGATACAAAATTAGATTTACGTTAAAATAAATAATAATCCAGGTGGGATGGCACATGTCCGTAATCACTGCACTTGGGAGGGGGTGGCAGGAGGAACAGGTGTCGAAGGCTAGACTTAGCTACTGGTGAGTTTGAGGCTAGCCCGAGCTACAAAATACCCCATCTCGACAAACAGTAATCAGAACAAAATGTGCTATAAAATACACAATTGAATTCTTTTTCAGTTATAAAGAAGAATGAAATTGTGCTGTTTGCAAAAGCATGGATATAAATCGAGGTGATTATGTTAAGTGAATTACGTCAGTCTCAGACAGATAAACATCGCATTTTCCTCCCTGGCACACCACCTAACTTCTGCAGGGAGGCCGCCGGCAGCATTGAGGATGGGGACCAAACACGTACTATTTTCACACCCGCATTCTGTTTATACCTATGTTTTTGGAAAACAGCTTGAAATACAGTGTTTTAGCTCTACATTTTGGGGGGTGGGAGCCAGGAATATAGGGGAAAACAGCCTCTGGGCAAAGTTCACAGTTGAGGCTACTTGGGTATCCGAAGCTAGAAAGCTGTAGCTTCCCACTTTCTCACCCACGGTCAAAGTAGCACGGCACGGTGGGTCGGCTTCCGCAGCGTGCTTCCAATAAGAAAACAGGTATTGAGCATGGGCGGAGTCTAGAAGCCTTAGCGGTGCCGCAGAACCCCGACTTGCAACATTACAAATCAAGGAAGAGTGAAAACAAACTGAGCTCCAGCAACCAAAGCAGGGTCAAAGGCCCTTCCTACGAAAAGTTAAGTCTGATTTGAAATCTTTGCAATATGGATTTAAAGCCTCATGTCATCCGGACGCCCACCTGTATCTTTTTGGCTCTCCTTCCTTGTAGGACCTTCCTTTTCAAACCTCTCCAGTTTGCTCGCTCTTCTCTCCGACTGACTTGGTCTTTTTAACTTGGAATACTTAGAGGGCTTCACCAGTCTATAAGACGCTATCTGGTGGTCACTCTGGATGGCGTAAACCACAACAGTATCGCTCTCTAGTGGATCATGAAATCTGAAAGAAAAAAAACCGGGTATTTGCAATAGTTACTATTTTGATCATTTTGCAATGATCACATATTACACCAATATGTTCGTGCACTGCTCAGAATTTAGCCATACCTATGGCATTAGAGTGCTATGAAATTTGGGCTGGACTTGAGTAAAGGGAAATAAAAATGCTTAAAGTGAAAGTACTAAACATTCCATTATCAATAACTACAGCATCAAATTTTTGCTAATATGTGGTAAATAAAAAAATTATAGGTAGGTTCCAGCTTGCTGGAAAGCAGATCACAACAAACTGAATATCTGTAATCTACTGCATTCAAGATAACAAGTTCTATGTATCATGCAGGAATTAATTGAATAGGAATATAGAAATTGTATATAAATGTAAATATCTGTGTGCTAGTAAGGAATTCCTAAGCTAAAAAGCAGGAAAAACATTTACTTACCAAAGACATGAGAAATTTTACTTCATTAAGATATTTTAAATGCATTTTGTTTTCTTAAGTTCTATGGTGTGTGTGCTCATACACATGTGCTAATGAGATTTGCTTGTACACAGTCACTATTAAGTGAGCAGACTTTGGAAGGCTGACTATAAGGGTAGTTCTCAAATGCCTACCAACAGAATGGCTGAATTCTAAGGTCAGAGAGATGATTTAGTGGCTAAAAAATGCTCGTTACTCTCATAGAGAACTGGAGCTGAGCTCTGAGCATCCACGATAGGCAGCTCACAAGCTCTCCTAACTACCCACTGTATGGGATCCAATGCCCTTCCCAGGTCTACACACACACACACACACACACACACACACACACACACACACAAACACACACACACTTAAAACTAAAATAAATGAAGAAAAAGAAGGAGGAGAAGAGGAAGAAGAAAAATAGCTACATTATGAATAATCTTGAACATAAATGCATGAGAGAAGCTAGATGCAAAAAAATCATACTTAGCACTACATTTCTATGGAGTTCACAGATAAAACTGATCTATGATAATAAAGATTCCTTATCAGAGAAAAGGTATTAGCTGAAAGGAGCCACGAGGGACTTAGAACGATATAAATGTTCTCTATCTTAATGGGAATCATAGATCTATGTAATAGTGTCATATTAGAGAAAGTATTAGGCTGTTCAGTTAAGATATGTGCACTTCACTGTCTATGAATCAAATTCCAGTAAAAAGCAGTTTCTTCTGAGAAGTTGAACTGGCATATGGAAGTGGCTGCACAGGAGTTGGGGACACAGAAGCATGCTATCTTCTGAGAAGCTGAACTGGCACGTGCATGTTTTAATTGGGCATAAAAAAATACTTTGTCAAAATAGTAATGAAATAGCCATTATGTAAATTTTAAAAATATAATTGTCACCCAAATTCCTAACGTATTCCTAGGAGTGAGCCGACAGCACAGGAAGACCCAGCAGCACCGGGGGGTGGGGGGGCTGCTTGAGGTGTTGGCTCGCTCCCTGGCTACTTCATGAGATGGTTCATCTGGGCACCTCTCAGGCATCTATACACAACCCTAAAAGTGCACTTTCAAACATCTTAACTTGCAGGAAAGATGTACCTGTTCTGGAGCTTCTTCAGGCCGAGTTCATATTTCTGTTTTTCCCAAGCTAATTCATTTTCCACCTCCTGAATTTTGAGAATTGTGTTCTTATTGATTTCAGCATGAATTGTGGCATCAATATTGAAATCCTGCAGATAAGTTGAGCTGTTCATTGAAAAGGTTCTTATTTTGTTTTTAAATTGCATTGTGTGTGTGTGTGTGTGTGTGTGTGTGTGTGTGTGTATACACACACCTATGTGTGTCTGTGGAAGCCAGGTACCATTCCACAAAAGTCATCCACTTCATTTTCTGAGACAGTCAATCACTGGGCCTTGGAGCTTGCTGATGAGACTGACTAGCCAGCAAACCCCAGGAATGTCAGTCTCTGTCTACCAAGTGCTGGCATTATAAGCATGCCCCACCATGCCTGTTTTTTATGAGAACGTTGGGGCTTGAACTCAGATTCTCATATTGACTAAGATATCTCTTTAACCCCTTGATTACACTCTTGGCAATAATTCTGTCTAGGAAATAGCTAAAAATGAAATAAAAGGACTGGAGAGATGGCTCAGTGGTTAAGAGCACTGGCTGCTCTTGCAGAGGACCCGGGTTTGATTCCCAGCACCCATATCTTGACTCGCAACCATCTGTAACTCCAGCTCTAGGGAACTGAAACCCTCTTCTGCCTCCACGGACACTAAGCATGTACATGATGCACATACATGGAGGCCAGGGAACACTAATAGATAGAAAACAAAACTTTTGAAAAATGAAAACGTGGCCCAATCATTAGCAGGTATATTGAGTTTTACAGAAAAGTCACAAAAGAAATAATATAAAATTGACTTAAACTCTTCTGTGATTGCCCTTGTAGCTACAGCTACACTGCTATACTTCTTTTAGAAGCCTTGTGGCTCAACCCAGGCAATATTTCCCTTAGAGATAATGAATTATTAAAAAGGAAATGACAGAACCAAACCCTACATGCACCTTCCCAACAGAGAAGCCAGGCTCCAGCCAGTGTTTTTATTTTATCATATTACTGAATACAGAAAAAGAACATCAGAGAGGCAGCCAAGTCCAGCAATCAACTTTTGTGCTGCATAGGTTCATTGGCTTCAATCCCAACTGTGTCAAGTTTTATAGCCCTTGAGGTGGTGAAAATACATTTACTGGACAGGTAAAAAAAGATCTAAGGATGATGTCCTAATTTTTTTTTCTGTCTCTTTGACAAACACCCCAACCAAAGCAACTTGAGGGAGGAACAGGATGATTTAGCTTATACTTCCAGGTCATGGGTCATTAGTGACGCAAGTCAGGGCAAGAACTCAAGCAGGAAGCAAAGCAGGAATGGCAGGGTGTTGGTTACTGCTGGCTCTCTACCTCACACTCAGCCAGCTTTCTTATCCTCAGATCTCCTGCTTAGGGATGGTGGTCCCTGCCCACCATGGTGCACTGAGTTTGCTTCCATCAATCTCCATCAAGACAGTGTCCCACAGATGTAGCACAGGCCGGTCTCTTCAGGGAAATTCCTCAGTTGGAACTCCCTCAGATGACTTGGGGCTGTGCTAAGTTGACAATGGATGCTAACTAGGACAAATGATTTCTCTGCATCCATTGTTGCTAACAAAACATTAGGAGTACTAATCCCAAAATGACATGTTCAAACAAAAGCCAATCATTTAGACTCACTGTCCGCTGAAACTGCATGTGCACCGGTAATTCTTTATTCATTGCTAACAGTTTCCAAAATTCATTCCTCAAAGATTTGATTTGCTCTCTCTTCATGGTTTTTATTTCTTCCACTTCCTTCATTAACTTATCATATTCTCTTTTCCTTCTGGCATTCTCGATACTTAAAGCAAAAAAAATGTAAAACAAACAGTCATTTCAGCTACAGAAATGGCATAAGAGACAATTAGTATTCAATAACTTGGAAATGCATTTGTCTCAGTCAGCTTCTGCAAAGGGTCAGTTTGGTAAAATTCTAGGTCTGATCAGTAGTTATCAAATGTTCCATACCTGTAGGCTTTGGGATCTTCGATGTCTTCTGGAATGGGCTCTGACTCAATCCCAAACTGTAGGAAAAGGCAAAACATCAGCTTGAAACAATTGTGGTTAGATCACTTACTGTCTAAGACCAAGCCAGTCGAAATTCCATCATGGCTGGAGGAAGGGCCTTGCCCCAGTGGGTGACTCCACAGCCATGTGAATACGGGCAGCACTAGATGAACTTAGGGGGTTATTAATAACAATATTTATTTTTAAAGGACATGCCCATGGGAAGGGAGAGAGGGAGGGGGACAATGGAGGGTTTCAGGGAGGCAGTGATGAATGGATATGAACATTATAGAAGTGCACGAAGGTTTCAAAAAATAAATGTAAAATTTTAAAAAAGAAATCCTGCGATGTTATGTTCTAGGTGTGTGAGTAAATGGAAAATACAATTTCCTTCTTGGGAAATAAAGCCTGATTCCAAGTTATATCTCATTATTGACTGGGCTAGAGTGGTTTAGGCTTGCTGCCTGCTTTCTAGAAGCAAAGATAAACCTTTGGGAGGTAATAGCAACACTCCAAGAATCAAGGTAACCCTTGAGTTTTTCACATAAAATGTCTAGGGCTCAATAAAAGAATAAGTAGGTGTACCGGAAGGATAGAATTTGATTGAAAAAAATCAAAAGACAGAGCAATGAAACAGAATGACAGGAGATATCAATAAGGAAGTTTTAAAAATATACTTCAGGATAATTCTGATTAATATGATAAAGAAAGGTGAAGGCACTGCTGAAAATTTTAGAAGTCTATTGGAGTTTATTAAGAAGTAAATAATGGAAAAAGAAAATATAGACCTGAAAAATATTGCCCATTTTGAAGAAAAAAAAGAAACATTGTCTAAGAGAGTGATCGATAAAGAAAACCTGATGCAGTAAGGAGCTGTATAACTTTAATAATAATAAAAATTCAGTGTCATTAATTTTTGATACAGAAGCAACAAAAAGTCAAAATTATAATACTGTGAGAATACTAGATTATAAGGGATTATAGGTTACAGATACTATGGATTATCGTCAAGATTATATTAAAAGGTTAATGTGTCTAAATTATTCTCAATACTTAAAGACTTTAACATTATATCATCACTTTATTTTAATGTCGACTATTATTGTTTGTCAATTAATTGGCTAATTGTTTACATACCCTGGGAGATGGCACTGTGGCTTTGGCTGCTTTCTCAACTATAAATTGAGAATAAATGTTGAAGACAAAGATATTACCATCTGCCCCAGCAGTCACCAAGTACTGATCATCGAAACTAGCTGCAATGCTTTTAACACATCCGTAGTTATTGTCATGCACATTGAAATGCCAGTAATCCTTCAGACTGGTCAGGGAGGAGTCACCCTGTTTTAGGACATACACTCGAATTGCTCCGTTTCTCATTCCACAGAACATCATGGTCTGGTTAGAACTAGGAGACAGAAAAGAGTAAAGGATTATTCTCATAAACTGGAAAATTACCTTTATTTTCCTCCTATTCGTAGGGAGCAGAGGAAGCCCTGGAAGAGTGAGTTCTGAGATGATGTGTATTAAGACATGGACATGGCTTGTTGAGGACTACAAGGCCAGTTGACCCAAGGGAAATTGGCAAAGCCTTATCCACACTGGCCAGGCTCAAGAGGAATTGCAAAGCTTTTCTTGAGGTTTGAGGACAAATATGTACGAAGGGCTGATCAGGGGGTTAAAAAAAAAAAAAACCTAGGTCTGTGGTTTCCTCCCCCAGGTATTTGCAGCTAGAGACTGCTGGTCAATAGAGATCCTACCAAGGTGAGCCCTCTCTCCCGGTATTAGACTTAGTAAACATGTTGACATCCCAAGTTTACTTGGTAGTGGTAGCCTTAGAGAATCCCATCTGATCCCTTCTTCACTGGATGTGTATCTACATGTCTGTCCTTTTTTCATTCCCTCACCATCCCCTGCCAAGGTTCTAAGACCCCAGCCAGGCAGGACACAGCATACTTAGTTAGGTTGTGAAGGTCAGAGGATGTAGTGGCATTTCAATTGTATTCTGATAAATAAAGACTGCCTGAAGATCTGAGCGTAAAACAGCCCCACTGGTCAACCTTACAGACCAGGTTATGGTAACACACACCTTTAATCCCGGTAACCATAATGATATGCACTTTTAATCCCAGTAGCCACACTAGTTGCCATAGAAATCAGATGATGCAAGCTTTTAATCCCAGCCCTAGAGAGGATTATAAAACGGGAGAAAACATCTCTCAAACACAGTCTCATTCTGGAATTCCAGGAGGCGGGATGGCCATTCCAGACTGAGGCTGAGGTAAGAGCCAGTGGCTGACTGTTTTGCTTTTTGGATCTTCAGGTTGAACCCCAATTTCTGACCCTGAGTTTTTAATTGACCATGCTTCAAGAGGACGACTAGTGGGGGCTGGTTTTCTCTTTCCAAATGTGGGTCCCAGGGATTGAATGCTGGTCGTCAGGCTTGGCCATTGGTACCTTTACCCACTGAGTCATACCACCTGCCAAATAATGTTTAAATAACAATGACGTTAAGAACTAAGCTGCTCACCACGAAATGCATATGCTCAAGTCTGAGATCCAGTACTCCAGAGTTAGGGACTTGTAAAGAGAGCTTAAGGATAAATCCTAATCCAGTCCAGCTGCTATCCTTGCCAACATTGTCACAGAGTGGCGCTAGGGATACCGTGCGCTTAGGAAAGGCCCAGTGAGGGAATAAGGCAGCTTTGAGAAAGCCACAGACCGACTTCATGAGGAACTGCACTTGTCAACCAGGAACCACACTGCGAGAATGTTAAGTTTCTGCCACTTGAGCCAAACAATGTGGGTGGATTTCTCACAGGAGCGGTTGTGAGCTAACACGAAAAGGTGGGGAGGAAGAGCCGTTTTGAAGACTGGAGCTAGTTTCCAGGCCTCGGAACAACGACTGGCATCTCTGCTCAGTTCTCAGTTGTTAGATGGAGAGCAGCTCAATTTATCGTTGCTCGAGAATCACTACAAGACTGCGCCTTTGGTAGCTCACTATGCAGACACATCTTTCTACGTAAATGAAGACAGATCCACGTGAGAAACAGGATCCGTGATATCACATCTGGCACCAATCCTGCAGGGTTTAAATAATCTTAAGGCTATGCCTAGCTTTAATTCTGTTTGGCTCATTTGATTAGTTTAACCTGGTACCATGTGCGCTTCCCTTCACGTGAATAGGTCTTTAAAAAGTGACAATTCCATTTACAATGGTTACCGTTGTCAGCTTGAAAGAATGGTATCTCTGGGGAAATGGTGCAGGGAATACCTGTAAGGAATTATTCGATCATTTTAATGGAGAAGGGGAAAACCCAGCATAATTGTGTGTGGCACCATTTCCATAACAGGGGAGTCTGGAGTGTATAAAATGAAGAAAGTAGGCTGAACACTAGTTTGTATACATGGCCCTCTCCTTCTGACTTCACACATAATGGGATCCTGCTGCCCGACCATGACCTTGGATATGAATGACCTAAAATAGACCCCTTCTCTCTTGGGGTGTTTTTGGGTGCTTTATTACAGCAACGGGAAAATAAACCCAGGCATCCAGGCTACACAAAGACACAGGTGCTAAAATCCTTTTTAAAGTTCTCTTCACCTGAAAGAGAATGTTTGGATGGGATTGTCCTCTGTATCCTCAAGAAAGCGGAAATCAAATGGTTCATCCTCCTGCTTCTGGAAATCAGTGCCAGTCATGAAGGGCGGAAACTGGCAGTGATACAGAAAACCAGCATCGTAGTTGCCCTGGGCGACAGAAGAGAGCAAAAGGTGCTTTGTGAGTCCCTCAGGGGGCTAGTTCCGTTCTAATTTAAAATGCAAAACAATGCTTTAAAGCATCCTCTGCTACAGGATCTCAGTGGTTAGAGATAGGTATTATTTCTATGTCTCCCCTGACCATTAATATTCAATTATGTAATTATGATAATGATGAGCTTCTACTTAGAAGTCAGCACAAGAGAGATTTCCCCTCTGAGTCTCGAGTAAACTGTATTTTATGACTTGAGGTGGTATTCTGCATAAACAGTGTTTCAAACCACCAGCTTTTTAGATCATGGTTTTCACAGTTACTTTGCAGTTTGGGGTAACTTCAAACACTATTAATTTTTCAGGAAAGGCAACTTAGGGAAAATACATCTCACTACACAAGGAGACTACTAATAATTTGTAGCAGCTACATAGTTCTGACCTATTTTCTTTCTCTATGTGGATGGGACCGTTCATGCAGGAAGTGAATTAAATGTTCTGGACATCTATGTAGGAGATAAATGAGCAAATAACAAAGAAAAAGTAATGAAATGATCAGCCTGAAATATCAGGAAACTAAGTTTTCACTCTGGCCAGTGCAGACTGGATTGTTTCAGATTACCTTGCGTACAGGAGATAACCAGAAAACACACACACACACACACACACACACACGTGTTTGAAAGCTTTGGGAGCCACCCATGCTTCAAGACCTATTTTTAAACAGAGGAAAAATCAAGAGTAAGCCACGCAGTGGTGCTGTTTTCCTGCCTGAAGCAGATCAAATGGGAGATCAGAGGCAAAGAAGCTGAGCTAATCTACCTGCAGTTTCTTGGACGTATTGCAAGGCTAGCTTTTCCTACTCCAACGAGAAGGGGACATTGTAAATATGCCTTCCACTGGATTGTATTGAAATCCTAGAGTTCCATTGCTAGGGAGATGATAGGGATGGGGGGCGGTTGTGGGAGCTGTCGTTAATTTGCTTCATGGTCAAGCTGTCAAACTGCTTTCTAGATATTTGCTTATTACCCAGAAATTTGAACTACTTTCTACTTTGCTCAGAAAAATCTTCCCATATTTAGGGAGGGTGTGTGTGTGTGTGTGTGTGTGTGGTGTGAAGAAAATTTTGCAATATACTGGGTAAATGTTCCATGATAGACTATACGGTCCATAAATGGAGGACACATAACCTTCCACACTCATTGTGACACTCTCTTGTATCAGTCTTTGTGACATCCATTATTCTTCTATATGTTGATTGGGGTGGAATGAGGCCACCTGAAAACATACAGATTCCTGTCAATCAAGTGTTGTCACACAGCATGCACATTAGCAGAGTGACACTGGACAGTCCTGCCACAAAAGCTGTTGTTCTCAAACTCAAAACCAAACCAACAACAGCAGCAACAAAACAGATCCAGGGGGAGGACCCCTTGGTCCAGCGACTCTTGAGTCTTTCCCCCTTTGGTGTTCCTGAGCAGGTGAGTTCAGGGCTAAGTGACAACAGATACAAAGGGAAGACATATTTAAAAGTGATGCTAAGATGATATTTAAAAGAAAAAACTTGTAGCTTATAGTAAAACTCACAGCGACATCAATAGTTAAAAATTGAATTCTCAACCTGTTAAGAATGAGTGTGGTGGAAAATAATAATGATAAACGGGACTGGACAAGGGCGAGGTAAAGTCTTGGAATTTTTACTCACCAATGATACCCAGAACTTCCCTGGCCCCGAGTAAAAGCCACAGAGGATGGGAGAGGGGGTTGGTGGAATGAAGATCTCAGGCAGCGGCTCCTCTTCCTCTTCTTCCTCTTCATCCTCCTCCTCCACCAGTAATCCCTCTTCTCCTAATGCCTCCCTCTCCTCTGCAAGCCTCTTCCTCCTCGCTTCTTTCTCCTTCTCCTTCAACTCCTTTTGTTTTTCCCTCCTTTCAATTTCCATTAATCTCTTTTTAAAAAGAAGTAGGCATTGAAAAAAAAACGTGTTATTCTATGATTGAGCAAGACAAAATTTGTAGAAGGAAGATGGGTTCTAGAAACACCCAGAGCTCGGATAGAGAACAACACCATTACACATAATTACTCTTTAGTGACATATTTTTATCATTAAAATTTAAATCTTTGTGATGAGTATCATTTCTGCTTAATCTCCTTGGTACCCATTTTATTGAAATTATTTTGCCATGCTGTCTTTTTTTTTTCTCAAAGTCTGTCACTGTCAACCCAGGAACCATGTGGCAATGAAGAAACTTGTTTCCAGCTCCTGGAACCCTGTGATGTAGGCACTCAATATCACCAACTGTCCACTGTAGAGTCCCCCAACACTGGCGGCCCCACCTCCTATTTAGAGAACTCACTTCCCAGTTTATATGATTTCTTCACACCAGTTCTTTCTCCAAAGGCATCACAGTGGCTCAGGCTGGTGTGGCTTAGCTCTCATCTAAAGAGACCTGAACTCTGGTCCAGCTACATCTGCTACAGACTGCATGCTGCCATTCTACCATTCCTCACCTCCTGAAAATGCTGAGAACTGTCTACATGGTGCCTCTCTAGGGTCTCCCACGTTATTACCCCTCTCTTCCTCTCATTCTCTGTCTTCCCATCCTCTGAAGACTCATTTCCACTCAGGCAGACATTTTTAACTCCCTCATCCCTCCACACTCTGAAGTTCCTTTCTTTCTTTGTACTTGGGTTTTAGTTGTCTATCCACGGCTGCCTTCTGCTACAGTTAGCCACCTTCCTGCCAGGGTAAAGTCTCCTGCAGGCCAGGTTCTGTTTTCCTTTGTTTCACGTGTGTTGTCCCAGAGCCTCACATAGGGTATTGCATCTTCAAATGAAAGAAAAGAATTGAGAGAATGTTTCAAGGACATCTCATACCAGAATCTTCGATTTGATACTTGAGAAGTGGAAACATCTGAGGACCATGTCATGGATTTCATAGGAGACGACATCGTGGTCATCCACGTCCTTAATGGTTGGACTCGGACATTCAAGGACATAGCCATTCTCGCAGATGGTCATCAAGGTGCTTTCAGGCTTAAACAGAAAGTTATGAATATCATTTACATATAGGCAAATTTTATAATTTCAGAAAGATAATAAGCCAGGGAAAATATAACGATCATTTTAAAAGACAATACACCACTGTAGTTATTAGTAAAAAAAATCCTAGTAACTAATGATTACTATATCATTAGTATTAGTTATTATTATTTAATTATTAATCACTAACCTAATTACTAAAATTAGATTTATGTTTGTCTCTTTTAAAGATACCACAATTTATTTCTTTAGCCAAATACACGGTTGTGAAGCCTGTCAGCCTAAAGGGCAGAATGCTGTAGTTGGAAATGCTGAGGAAATCTGTGGTGTGAATGACTTCTCAGCCCTTGACAGCCCATCTCTGCCTTCCTAAGTGAATTTAAAGGTGGATGCTCTCAAGGTCTCTGCCCTCTTTCCAGTTCTCTTCTGTCTCTCTTCTGAAGTACGCTTCAGGAAGTCTTAAGCTGTGACATCCGCTCACACAAAATGCGTCCCAGATTGATCTGTCCAGCACAGAACTTTCTTTTGCTCTGAACATCTGGCAAACCCCCATCTCAATATAATTTGTTGTTTATCCACCACATACTCAGCATTTTGCTACGCGCTAGAGACGGGACCTTAAGAAAAGCTGCTGTCCCCGCTCCCATTACAGAATTTGGCTCCAAAGGGAGAGCCTGCCAGTTATCGATTCACACGGATTAAAGTAAATTGTAATTGCAAATTACAATTGCCTGCCAAGAGAGCACAAGAACTGCCAGGTTGTGCATGATTTCCCGAGAAGGTGGCATCTATCTGGAAGGAGTGGCTAAATAAGACATTTTTATAAAATGAGTCGAGGTGTGAGCACTGTGCTGTAAAGAGGAGATACTGTGGCCAATGTCCTTTGGCACGTTTGAGCTTTGGGAAAATAGGCTCGGAAAGAATCACCTAGAGCAAAATGGCAGGAGGAGAGAGCGACAGGGCACGGCACTAAGGGGTTGAACACTGGCTGGCTGAAAAAGCTGCGAGAGCTAGAAGCGGAGAAGCACCAGCATTAGAGGAAGAAGAGATTTCAAAAGGGAAGGAAAGGTCAATGGGGACAAAAGATGCTCAATATCAAGGAAGATAAGAATTAGAAATCAGGTGGGTATTAGCGATGCCTTCAGAAGGGCTGCCTGGTGGAATCAGAGAACCAGAAGGCAGGCAGGAGCCACGGAAGAATGGAGTGGTATGTATGGAAGGCAACGGGCTTCCAGGGACAGTCAAGCCTCCTTAGGTGCTGAGGAGGGAGACGGGCAATAGCTGCAGAACACAGGATCAGTGGATTTGCTTTCTGTAAGTGGTGGAGACCACCGCTGAAAATTACCCAGTGAGCAGCAGGTAAGGCTAAATTTATATGCCAGAAAAGTGAGAGAAATAATAGGAAACAGTGAAGGAGGGATTCTAATCCAAAGACAAGAGGCGGAATGACCACTAAGTAGGAAGAGGGGCGGCTCCTCTGTTGTAAAAGGAGGAAGAGGAGGGAGGCAGGGGTAGAAGAGTCTGTTTGGCAGGGCCCTGGCCTTCCTGGGAAGTGACGCTGAGGACAAGAGTGGCAGGAATGAGGCTTTGTCGTTTCAAGGTGGCCATCTTCTGTGGGAGAAGGCGCTGATAAGAGTCACCTCAAGAGCTGTGGAGAATTCATTTATCTCCCTATATTCTGGGGGAGCTAGTAATCTTCTGTGACAAATGATTATCTCCTGCAGTCTCTGGCTGACATTGGTGGCAAATTAGTTGGGGCAAGTTGGGGATAGGTGTTTGCCACAGAGTAATGGAGAAAGTGTAGCCCAAAGTTGGGGGCAGGAGCGCCTCTAGTTGCACGACACTGAGATTTACGCGTGAGGACCAATGCTAATGACTTACATGACCGGCTGGGGACCATATCAGCTGGCAGACAGGACCAGGGGTGTTAAAATAACCGATTGCCTTGTAATCCTTTTCCACTTCGAAAAAGAAGACAGTTTGATCTTTACTCTAGGAAGAAAGAGACATGTACACCCAGTATATATTACTGTGGCAGTAATCATAGAGCACAAGGATTTAATATATGCTCTGTCTGATTGATACTTATAGACAAAATGGTCACATACTTCTAATTTTTATTATATATATATATATATATATATATATATATATATGATTTCAAATGTTTGTTCATTTTCCCAAGTGTTTAACTTCATAGTTCTAGAAATGTGATTACCATATATATGTGTTTACACACACACACACACACACACATATATGTAATCCCCAAAATAATTCCACAGTGCTTCTGCTCACTTCTTATATCCCATAGATTGTAGAGTTGTTTCCTTTATCTGAAGCAGGCTTTTGTTGTGGGTTGCATTTAGGGGGTATAAAGGACCAAAGCAGAGCCCACCGCATGCTAGATAAGAGCTCTCTCTCACTGAGCTTCTACCCTCACCTAAGGCGGCCCGCTCAAAGAACACACCCGTGTTATAAACTAGGAACTGGAAGGATTTCGTCAATAAGATCTCCGATTGAAATTTTCTACTCATTTAAAATAAACGTTACAGCTTATAAGATTATTCTCATGTATTCTGTACATACTGCACTGAAAAATGTGAATTAATTTTGGTAAATAGGCACGATGGAGTACGTGGACGCCAAAGGGAAGCTAGACGTGGAATTCCAAGAGGAAGTGAGAGAATTCTGCACTTACCCCAGTGGCTAGGATCTCCCCATCACGATCATAAGCTAAAGCCGTGACTTCATCAGTATGGGGCTTGAAGACATGTTTCAAATGTAACTCAGCGTCTAAGATTTTCTTTCGTCCTGCAAAAAGTGTAACGCCTTTCGGATCATAAAGTTCAAGAATCCGAACAACACCATCTTGGAATCCTACAATAAGCTGCGCAGCGGAGAAGCTCACCTTGGGGGACAATCAAACACAGGGACCTGGATTTAATTAGGAAATTCTCAGTACACACACACACACACACACGCACACACGCACACACGCACACACACACACACACACATCTTGTTTCAGTTTTGGTAACGTGGCGCTGGCTTGCCTTTGCAACTCTTGGTTTCATGTTATGGCAACTTCCATCAATTCCAGGGTATTTAACCACAAGCAGGGCAATCTATGGCAAGTCAAGCTTCCAGTGAGCAAACACTCATGGCGTGTCTGCCTCCTGGGTAAGAGGCACCTGTCACCAGCAGTTCGGGGTGAACACAAATAAACTGGATGTCCCCCATTAACATGTAAATGAGTATGAAATATGAGCTAACATAGGTGACCAAGGAAAGAAGCATAGCCACTTAGAGCATTTAGGTAATAAAGCCAACCGAAGGCAAAGATGGTGGAGCTGAGATCGGACTGGTACCTGGTCACGAACTAACTAGATACAAGGAGGAGCAAGAACCTTTGAGACTGGACAGAGCCTGTGCAAAGGTCCAGTGTCAGGAGAGAGCAGAATTCAAGGAAAAATCAGCCTGATGGGAGCCAGACTAGAGGGAAAAAGCCATGTTACCATAAGAGCTGGAGGGAGAAACTGGAAGACGCCAGGACATAGGATATCTTACACGGTACATTGAAAGTCGTCTTTATCCAAACAATAAAGGAAATCCAGATCTGCAGCATGCCTGAACCAATTTCTCTGTGATTTCATCCCCAAACGATAATGATTAATCACTCACCAAACAGTTCCATGTTGTGTAAAAAGCATGGTTGCATGGACAGACAGTGGCTCAAATGCAGTTGCATGGTTTCTTTGCAAAACATAGCTGTTTTATGCCACAGGTGGCACAAAAATAGATTTCCATCAAAACAAACGAACCCTTAACAGTGAAATCAGGAAATGATTTCTGCAATGTTCTAGGTAAAATAAACTAACTTGAAATATTTATACTTCTAAAATTCTGAGCTAGAAAAGAACTATATATCATAAAAGATCTCTAATACAGTATTTTTTCATTGTTTTTGTTCGAAGTTGATTAAAACAACAGGCTTACTGTTAGGGGCACCCAAGTGAGCGAAGTACCTCCTTGTTTGAATTTCATCTGAACCAAAGGAGTTTTGCTAGCAAAATCATAGATGCGAACAGAACCTACAGAAAAAAATACACACAGAGAGAGTTTTAAAAGAAACAAACAAATTATAGACATAGTATTTCTTTAAACAATCTTTGCTCACTCTTTACAGGATTAAATGGCATAACTCAGATCAACTGATAGCCTAACAGCTTTTTAAATTTGTGTTTAATTTTTTTCTTTTTAATCATTTTTAAATGAACACACATAGTAGCAGATTTCCTTGTGGCATGCTCATGAATACTAGTTTTAGTTGATTTTGCCCCCCATACAGACATCATCTGCTCTCCTTCATCTCCTAGCCCCATCCCCACTGTCTCCACCTATCCCCAGAATTGGTCCTTTCTCTTCTACATCACATACGTCATCTGCTCTGCTCCCCATCCCCACTGTCTCCACCTATCCCCAGAATTGGTCCTTTCATGTCCACGTCACATGTGTTCTGTCACCCTCTCCATCTCTTCCCTTAGAGTTTCTTTTTCTCCATCTCATGGGCTCTCTGATAGTTTGAGAAGAGGCACAGGTTGTGCTTGACCAACAAAACATGGTTCTTTGCTTAGTCTACATGATTATAAATACCCAAAGTCAAGAGAAAAGAAAGGTGATGAGAACAGAAAGGGTGTGCCTGTGAGTACTAAAATAAATAGCATTTTTATAAGTAATTCATAATTATGTCTTTATTCTAATCTCTAATTGTGTCTGCTGCTGTCTGTGTACTTCCCTCTCCAAAATCCCTCTTGCTTATATCCAGCAGGTTTCTTTTTTTGGAAAGTATTCAAACACTTTAAATAGCACATGCTTTAAATTTGCATACAAACAAGGCCAAATATATTGTCACTAAGAGTTCCCATTTACAAGACTAGAGAGATGGCTCAGACAGTGAAGTGCCTGCCGCACAAACATGAGGACTTGAACTGGGATCCCCAGCATCTATGAAAAATCCAGGTATGGTGGAACACGCCTGTAACCCCAGAGCTGGGGAAGCAGAGACAAGAGAATCCCAGAAGCTTCTTGGCTGGCTAATCTAACCATTTGGTGAACTCAAGGTTTAGTGAGAGACCATTTCAAAACATAGGGTAGGAAGCAATAGAGGAAGACACCTGAGGTCACTCTTTGGCTACCACATACATACACACCAGAACACATGTACATGTACATGAACATGCATGCATGCACAAC
Source organism: Arvicola amphibius (assembly GCF_903992535.2). Taxonomy (NCBI): domain Eukaryota; kingdom Metazoa; phylum Chordata; class Mammalia; order Rodentia; family Cricetidae; genus Arvicola; species Arvicola amphibius. The sequence continues at coordinate 45,654,364 of NC_052056.1, read as the reverse complement.
ACACACATGCAGACATACATCAGAACACATGTGCATATACATGCATGCACGACAAACACGCACCAGAACATATATACACATACATGAACATGCATGCGTGTATAACACACACAGAGGGTTGGGGGGTAGTTCATGCTTACAGTCCAAGGCAGTTGTGGCCATGAGATAAGTAAGAGGAGAAACAGCCAAGCCTTCAATGCCTCCAGAATGGAAAGAGAAGAGGCATTCTGGGTCCTGGGTCTGAGAACAGACAAAGAGCATACCAGATATCAAATACAGAATTAAATATAGAAATACAAATAGAATCCTGTAACACAATGGGTGGTGTTACTCTAAGATAAAGTATGATAAATTAGAAAAAGCACTGCGCTTTGGAATTAGGAAAACCAGACGGAGTCTTGGCTCTAAAGTTAATGACTGATTTTACACAGATCCCATCAAATGCCACTCCCTGATCTTCCTGCCTGCCCAGTAGGGCAGATGTGATGATCACATGGGTATCCATGTGTTTAGGAGACGTGCAATGCAGAATGACATAGTCCTGTTTTCATCTGATCTAACGTGGAGAAAGATGGAGCAGATTTTAAAAAGTATCAAAGAATTTTTGCTATAGCATTTAGGAGAAAATAAGGAAAATAGGCACTTACGATATTTGAAAAGCTAAGGTCAAGCTTCCATATGGCTCCACTGGCATCCTAAAAAATTAAATAGTTAATAATATTTCATCATTTTTAACGTTCACCAAATTAAATTATTTCTGTGATTTGTTTAAATGAGGACCAACAATAACATCTAGTGCTTACATATATAATATATTAAAAATATCTTCTACATATTTAAGACAACAAGCATATACTCTAGTCCAAACAATCAATTTTCTTTCTAATTTAAGTTCATGTCCCGCTACAGTTAAAAAGCCAAAGCAGAAGACTGTAACATACCTGAGCCAGCCAAAAGTTATTTCCAATTTCATCCATCTTTATCATTGAGAAGAGGTTGACATTCTTGTCTACTTGAAGCTCATTAATGGGCTCTATCTCCAACAGGCCAGTGTCGTCTATGATGTCAGCAGTGTCTATTGTTTCAAAGTCCCATATCTTACAAAATCAACAAGAGAGTAGTTTATAATACAACAACAACGCCCCTACCACACCCCAGAGGTGTCAGATAAGAGCAACTTCTTTTGGAGTTGTTGGCCAGTGAGGCTCCATAGACCACCCAACATCACAGGCTATTGCCATTGCCCCTGATGGTGAGACCCTGTTGTTGAAGATACCATATGCTTAAGTCACATAACATGGCAAAATCAAGTTGGTACAGATGTGGGAGCTTCATCCCTACAGGCTAGCTTTCATAGTGCCGGAAAGTACTGTCCATGCTACTGGAGGAGAAAAGCAAGCATCAGTCACACCCAGCTGTGGACCCTGAGAGCTATAGCAATGACTGGCCTGGGAAGACGTAGCCATTGGTGCAGAAGTGGCACACGCATCACAGGAGTAACCAACTTTCAGGTTGGATTTAAGCCCTACTCCACAAGACGAAACTCATACCCGACACCATTATCTGGCTAAGAATCTATGCCTAGAAAGGGTATAGGCTCTAAGAAAGCACCTACTACTAGTATGCAGTCAACTGGACAAAGTATTAGAATTAACTTCCAAATGACTCACTCTTACACCTATAGATCAGTGCATCTCTCAATCTTCATCTGCAAAGCTTTATTTTCTTTTTATTTTGATTAACACAGTGACCTATAATTGGCCAAGGTAAGAGTCTGTACAATGCTCATTCCTAAATGGAACATATTATACCCGTATGTCCCCATCTCCCCAAAAGGTTCAGGGATTGTTGCAGAACATGAGATGGAGAGAAAGTAAGAGCCTGGGGTGGTGGATAGCTATAAGGAAACATTATCTTCTGAGTAGAAGCAGAGCTGCACATATGAACCCACGGCAGTTGGGACAACATGCGCAGAACCCATGCAAGCCCCAGCCAGACCAAATCCCAACACGGTGAGGGGAGTTAGGCACACAATTCCACCCCAAGCCACTAGGCTATTGGCAGTTGGTAGCTTCTGGGAAAGGGAGAGACAGTTTTGATCTAATTTGGTGGTCTAAGTTGACCACCCTCCCGGGGAAGCCCATACATTCAAGAATATATGGGCAGGGCAAATTGGTCTCAAGGAATTTAAGAGCTAGAAGGCCCCAGAAAACCGTGCACCAAGGCAAATCACAGAGTTTAAGAACAGTGACGGTTCACAGAAGGTGCTATACAGGGAGACTGGGACGCATAGGACAGAAAAGCAACCCAGGAGACACAGCAACCCCCATGCACACACCTCTGAGACTATCTCCAACTTGCATTCTCACTACCAGCTTGGTGATGCACACCCTTAATCCCGGCCCTCGGGAAGGAGAGGCAGGCAGGTCTCTGACAGTTCAAGGCCAGTCTGGTTGATATAGTGAGTTCCAGGCTAGTAAGGGCCACAGAGTAAGACCCTGTTTCAGAAAGAAAGTTCAGCATTTTCATTCCTTAGAAAATGCCCAGTGGGCATTTGGAAAGGATGTGTGGTCACGGTTCATAGGGCGCTAAGATGAGCTTTCATTATCGGAGGCTTCTGTGTCAACACCTGAAGGGCAAGAGCAAGAGATCCCTTCACAACCTTTCAAGTAATCTTGACAAGGATGCAAATATTTACTATGTGAGAAGCACTATTTAAAATGAGTCGGTCTTGGAAATAAGTGGCCATCGATCCCCTTCGCGAAGCGGCTTATAAGACAAAACCACCCACGTGATCTGCAAGTCTTAAGTGAAGGGCTGCTGCCTTACCCTGACACAGCCGTCTGAGCCAGCGGTAATAACTTCCCCCTCGTCCAGCATTATCTGGTTAATGGGACCCTGGTGACAAGACTTCATGCCAGTTCGACAGAGCTCCACCTTGATGAGGTTGCCTTCCCAAAGCAGCAGGTTGCCCCATTCTGATCCTGAGAGCACCTGGCGCGCATGGAAAAAGAAGCGTGCATAAGAACTAAGTACCTGTATGTGGACCTCAAACAGGCGAGAGCTGCTTTCAGATTCTTTTGTTTTTAACTATAAAGTTTGAGCATGGAAACAAAGAAAAGCCCAGCATCACAGGTCTAAGCTCCAGTTACATCTCCATGTGCTTCTTTCCAGCACCCTGTGACCTGGAGGGATGTGAGTGGCAAGTTCTTCACAAGTGCTCGTGGTAGATTTCTGTATCCAACTCTTAAGGGTGAGATTTGGGAGTTAAATGCCTGGATCCAAAGTGGATATTTAAAGTCTTTCATAGATGAGATTCTATTTCAAAGTGTAGAGTTGCCTGCTAAGCTGCAAGGTCATTAATGAACTGAGCAGATTATAGCTCAGTTTCAACCAAGGAAAATATTTGGAACTGCCCCCAAATTAATCTGTGCAATTCAACAGTGCCCAAAGAACATGCCATCAAACATTGGTTCTCAGAAGACTTAATGAATGGAATAATAATACTTACAGTATGGGCTTTGTGCCAAGTATTGCCTGAATACTTTATTGACATTGGTATTTAGTGCCCAAAGCCATGTGCACTAGGTACCATATGCAGCTGTGCATGTGACTGCTTTATTTTTCTAGCTGAAGCTTTGCTCTCACTTCCACAAGGGGATCACGTGAGCCAGGGATGACTCTGACCTTATCTCCCTGTTTTACACAAGAGAAAAATTCGAGAAAACTGAAACACTTAAATAACTTGCCCTTAAGTTTTCCAGAGGAGCCAAGATTCTGGTTCAAGGGCTGTCACTCAGAAGTCCCTGCCCTGACAATACTCTCTCAGAAGCAGAAGGCCAAGCAAAACTGGCAAGCACATTTATTTTTATTTCCCAGATCCTTGTACATCTTAGACTAGGAGAGTCTGATTTCCGCAGAGCCTTAGTGTGGACTGAGGCACCATGGGAAACTCTGGGGTAGCCTCTACCCTTCTCATCCACAGGAACTGATGGCTTTAGTTCCGTCTTCCTCGCTAATCTTGCCTCACTTGACTATGTGCCGGCTGTTAGACCTCAGCTCACTGTAGTGGAGTCTTGAGCTTGTTTTTTATATGAGTAGTTTTTTTTTGATGAACACTAATTGTGTGCATTTACATCTGCAGTGGGATAACTGGGTCCGTGTATACAATGATGGTCAGGTCAGGACTACCAGCATTTCCTTCTCCTCCAACACACATCGTATGTTTGTGCGGAGAAGCTTTGCATGCCTGTCTCAAGTTCTTCACTAAACAATCAAGAAATGGTTGTGCACATTAGAAGACAGCTCTCCTGTGTATTTATACTTTGACCGCCATTGCCCAATCTCCCTCTGTCTCCCTCCCCTTTGCTGACCTCCAGGGACCATGGAGGCTTGTACCTCAACCTGGATGAAATTAACTGTTCAATGGTTACAGTTGCCTAAAGTGACCAAATTCACAAGGCATTCTTTCTGAACCACTGGTCACACACAGCTGGCTTTCTTTCCATTGGTCCTCAGAGCAGGACGTCCCCGCCCCTGTGAGCTCTTTTATTTCTATGATTTTAATAGCTTCCTTCCTAGAGCATCATCTTGATTCCAGATTTTCCTCCTAACAGCCCACCAGGAATTTTATGACCACATGTATCCACTGCTTCTCTCGCTTCTAATGTTGTTCTCCCGACGCGCAATGATTCTGCTGGTCTGTTAGGCTCCTCACACACTCTAGGGCCCAAACACGCTTTTCACCTAGAGTGTCCGCTCTTTCCCAGCATGTCTTAACCTGCTGCACCCTCTAGATCCCTGATATTCACTCCTGACCCTGAATATTTCCTTCTGTGGCATTATCATTTAAAATGGCTACTTCCCCCTCACCTCTACACAGACTCTACAGAGCTTCCAGAGACACAGTTCACACCACGCTCTAAAGAAAAGCGACGCCGATGTTTACCTTAACGAGTATTCAGAGTTTGAAGACGGACTCATTTAAGACTGGTGTATAGATTTGGGATTACAATCTAACCAGCACCTAAAACTTTGTAGCAGAGGAGGGAAGTGAGTGGTACATGCGTGTGTAGGTGCCTGTGTACATGCAAGTACACGTAGAGGCCCGAGGTCAACACCAGCGTCTTCCTTCCCACCCTTATTATTATTGTGATTCTTCCGGAGTCCCTGACTGAGCCTGGAACTCGCTAACTTTGCTAGGCTGACTAGCCTAGGGTTTTTCATTCCCTCCTATACATTGTACTTACTGACACTAGTCCATCACTTAAATGACCAGCTAATAAATGACCAAATAATTTGGTTTCTTAGAGTAACATTTGTGTGCTGGCATGTTCTTATAAGAGAAGTGATCACAAGTAACACAGTGTAACTCATCCTAATAGGAGGTCCAATAAGATGCTAAAAGAGAATAGATCCCGGGTTTATGCAAAAATAAATGAAAGAATAAAAGCCATAAGAACTGTAAGAGCAAGAGAAAAGTGAACTAAGAATGTCAGAAAATCAACTGACAAATGGCTTTACAGTTCTACAATGCTGTAGATATCTCTGTAAGATGACGTCATCTTCCTGAATGACATTCTGACACTGAAACAAAAGACACAAGATTGAGTAAAGCCTTGGCCCTGCAAGCCCCTTGGAATAATCATGGCAAAAACAAGAAAGACAATATAAATCATTATAATTCCATGACATCACTTAAAAGTAACGGGCATGTCACTATACTAATACTTCATATGCATAGAATATTTAGCAAAACCAGAAAATGGGGTGTATATATGGATTACAAAACTTTTAGGGAAAATGCTTTATTTCAATAGAGAGTTTGGAAAAAAGTAAGATGAGGTCTGCCCTATATTGATAATTATAATATCTGTTATCATCGACAGTCTTAAACTCTGTGGTCGATGTCCAGCTGCTTTCACGCACGCGCAGTCTAACAACCGAGGAACCACAGCCAGACTCACCTTCCCATCTGGAAACTCGGTGTAACCCTCTATGTCGCTAGTGGTTGTTTTGCCAAATCGCCCCAGTGATCCCTGCAGCTTGAGGCCAGTGAAAGTAAAGGCCATCTCCCAGAACCTGCCAACGAGACAGGAAAAGTCAGGTGGATCAGTCAGTTGGCTCCTTTTCATTTCCATCTGACCCCAAATTGTATGTCATAAGCACTTGTAATGGCACTGAGTCATCGGACTACCATGTAGGGTCTACTTCCTGTCAGGGAACATAGACTCAGTACGGGAGGGGAAAAATCCTCTTCCTTTGCAAGACCCGAATTCTGGGTTGTGTTGTTTGCTGCAGCAGTTACCAGCCACGAGTGAAAATTTTGATTGAAAGTAATTGATGCTGCATGGGAGTAAGATGGATAGAGATGGTCTATGATATTCCATCGAGGAAACAGAACAAGGTGGCATGGGATTTGGAGCCAGAGACAAGATCAGGAGTAGACCCTGCTTGTCAGGATGTGAGAATTCCTGTTCCACTATGAAGACTGAGGTGCTGTTATAAGTAAGAAATGCCACTGGGGTCTCAGTGTGGTTTTGGAAAAGCCTATGGTATTTGTGACCGAGACACTGTGAACCGTTTTAGGTGGAGCCTACGAGAAGGCAGCACTCTGAATGTAAAAGCCCTTGTCTTACCTACGCTGCTGTGGGAGACCAGTCCCCTATATCAGAATGCAAAGGGTACACTGAAAGGAAAGGGGGGGATAGAGGAAAGGTGAACTATTGGTTAATTTGGAAAAGAATACACGTGGATCTGGAGAGAAGGCTCAGCAGGTACAAGCACTCCCTGTTCTACAGAACATGGGTTTGGTTCTCAGTACACACATGGCAGCTCACCAACACCTATAACCCCAGTTCCAAGGGATACAAGGTCTTCTTCTGGCATCCACAGGTACTTCATGCATGTGGTACACATATATACACAGAGGCAAAACATTCATAGAATTATGTACTGGCTGGTTTTGTGACAATTTGACATGAGCTGGAGTCATCAGAGAGGAAGGAGCCTCGGTTGAGGAAATGTCTCCATCAGATCCTGCTGTAAGGTGTTTTCTCAATTAGTGATCAATGGGGAGAGGGCCCAGACCATGGTGGGCAGTGCCATCCCTGGGCTGGTGGTCCTAGGTTCTATAAGAAAGCAGGTGGAGCAAGCCATGAGACATAAGCCAGGAAGCAGCACCTGTCCATTGTTTCTGTATCAGTTACTGCCTCCAGGATCCAGCCATGCCTGAGATTCTATCCTAACTTGATCTTGTTATTTTATGTAAAATCTGGAAATTTAACCCAAACAAACCTTTTCCTCCCAACTTGCTATTTGGTCATGGTATATAAAAACCATAATTAAGCAATAAAAACCATAATTAAAACAAAATAAAATAAAAATAAGTATTTAAAAAATATATGTGAAATCTCCTAATTTTTTCTTTTCTTTTTTTCTTTTTTTCTTTTTTTTTTTTTTTAGAGGCTACAACTCCATCTTCTGAGAACACCTCTGGTTACATGACACACACATAGAGAGTGGCAAATGTATTCTTTAGTGCCATGTTTTAAGTAGCTGTAAATCTATATTTGGTTTTCTTATTTTTATTGTTTTTATTGAGCTATATATCTTTCTCCACTCCCCTCTCTTCCTCCCCTCACCTCTTGTACCCTCTTCTGTGACCCCCATGCTCCCAATTTACTCAGGAGATCTTGTCTTTTTCTCTTTCCTTTGTATATCCATGTATGTCTCTCTTAGGGTCCTCTTTGTTTTCTAGGTTCTAAGGTTGTGGATTGTAGGCTGGGTTTTCTTTGATTTATGTCTAAAAGTCACCTATGAGTGAGTATATATTACATCTGTCTTTCTGGGTCTGGGTTAACTCAATATGGTTTTTTCTAGATCTATCCATTTGCCTGCAAATTTCAAGATGTCTTTTTTTTTTTTGCTGCTGAGAAGTCCATTGTGTAAATGTACCACATTTTCCTTATCCATTCTTCAGTTGAGAGGCATCTAGGTTGTTTCCGTGTTCTGGCTATTATGAATAATGCTGCTATGAACATAGCTGAGCACACGTCCTTGTGGTATGATTGAGCATTCTTTGGATATATGCCCAAAAGTGATATTGCTGGGTCTTGAAGTTCATTGTTTCCTAATGAAACCTAATTTTAAAAACAATTCTTTTGGGATTTTGTTTGTTCATTTATTTGTTTGTTTTTCAAGACAGGGTCTCTCTGTATAGCCTTGGCTGTAGCAAAAAATATCCCCAAGCCTTTGATCCTCTTAGAAAATGCCTTACGATATCTACTAATTTCTTTGTTGGGCACCAGACTTACTTGATGTGGCCCAGTCCTGATGTGGTTAGCTGCTCATCATCTTCGGGATTGAAAGTGACCTTAAAAACATCCTGAGAAAATGCTTTTGTCCTCAGGGTAGGCTGCTCTTCCTTCCAGTTCCAGATGGTTATTGTGTAATCAGGGTGACTCCCCACAGAAGCCAGCAAGGTCCCTTCACTGTTAAAGTCTACATACGCATAGGCCTTCTCTGTCCCATCTGCAAGGATGAATGGGGGAGTCTGATAAATAAGAGAGAAAGCTGAGCTCAGAGGGGACACAACTGTCATCCTAGCACTGGAAGGACATGTCTGGAAAATAACAAGATCAATCCCACCCTATGTTGCGAATCTCCTGACCCAAAACAAAACCAGAGAAGGAAGAGGAAGAGGAGGAAGAAGACGAGAGTGCCCTTGTGATCTGTGTTGATGTAAAAGTGTCAAGAATCTAAGAGTGCTGGGGAGATGGTCCAATCGGTGAGGTGCCCAGTGTGCATGCATGGGTTCCCAAGTTCAGCTCCCAGCTCCCAGGTTCAGCTGTCATTACAATGGTATAAGGTGAAGGAGGGGGCAGAGACAGGAGGATCCCCAGGGCTCCCCAGCCAGCCAGCCTAGTAGGAATGGTGAGTTCCAGGTGCAGCAACAGCTTCTACCTAAAAAATAAGATCAAGAGCAATAGAAGAAATGCATGGCATCCAGCCCTGGCCTCCACAAATGCATGCACAGGCAAGCACACGCATCACACATACGGCATGCATGGGAGTGCGCGCACACACATAACCCTCCTAACAGAGTAGTTCTAAAATATTTCATCACACTTAGTGTGGTGGTTTGAAAGAAAAAGTCCCCCAAAGGGAGTGGCACTATTAGAAGATGTGGCCTTGTTGGAGGAAGTGTGTCACTGTGGGGTGGACTTTGAGATCTCTTTGCTGAAGCTTCACTCAGTGTGACAGTCAGCTGATGTCCTGGAGCACTCTAGGCTCCAACCCCACGTCTGCCTACTCGCTGCCATGCTCCCCCACATGACTTAATGGACCGAACCTCTGAAACTGAGCCATCCTCAGTTAAATGTTTCCTTTCTAAGAGCTGCCATGGTCATGGTGTCTCTTCACAGCAATAAAAACCCAGCTGAGTCATGTGGCTTTAGAATGGATGATAAGATTATAAAAGGAAGGTAAAAAGTCCCTCCCCCCCAAAAAACATATATTTCATCTTGTGGAAGAAAGAAAATCAAGCACAGAGAGCAAATCTACAATAGTAAATTAGGTACAAAACTTTTGGCTCACTAAGATAGGATAGATAATTAAATAATTTCTCCAAATTTGTCAAATACAAATGGACTGGACATTATACATGTAACTCTTACTTGATAATAGTCCTTTGTTTGTTTTTGAGACAAGGTTTAGCTGTGTATCTCTGGCTGTCCTGGAACTCCCTCTGTAGACCAGGGTGGCCTTGAACTCACAAACTCATAACTCCTGGCTCTGCCTCCAGGAGTCTTGGGGATAAAGGCATGTGCCACAATCACCAGGCTTGGTAATTGTTCTTACTGTATATTAGTTTTACTGTATTAGAGATTAAAAACCTTTCTTTTTATTTAGACATAAGGGGGAAATGTAGGATATTTGTACATGGTGTGAAGATGTGTCTTTGCCAAGGCACACTCTGATTGGTTTAATAAAGAGCTAAATGGCTAATAATTAGGCAGGAATTCTGGGGATAACGAGTACTCTGGGAAGAAAAAAGACAGAGTCACCAGCCAGATGTGGAGCAGCATCATGAGCGGTACAAATTGAGGAAACGAGTCACACAACAGATTGTAGATTAGAATAAATGAGTTAATTTAAATTATAAGAGCTAGTGGGACAAGCCTTCACTAAGGCCAAACTTTCATGATGTGTAATAAGTCTCCGTGTCACTATTTGGGAGCTAGAAGTACAGAGAAAGATTTGCTATAGATAGAACTCAATCTAGAATTTTCAATTTGTCACTGGGAAACCTCCCAAAGTGACAACTGAGTCCTGAAATTTATTACGCAGGAAACAGAACCAACTTTAAAGGCGACAGACGGTTAGCGCTCTGTCACCTTCACTGGTTTGAAACAGCCAGTTACTCAGCTAAACAGCAGGACAGACGCTGTTGTGCAGACAACACCGACTCAACTGCTATTTCTGATCAGGTGACTTTGCGGACTGTGCCCTTGCAGACCTAGGTGGGCTTTAGCCAATCAGCTGAAAGGTCTTGAAGGAGGAGGTATTCTGCCTGGAGACTCCCCATGAACTCCTTTCCAGGGATCTCCAGCTTGTGGGGTTGATCCCCAATTTCCAGACTTAAAAGCTTCGACAGTTATAAGCCAGTTTCACCAAATAGATTTCTTTTCTTTTTTTTCATTTGTTTCTCTGCTAAAGCATGGCTAATTCCGGAGTCTCAGCCATCTCCCGGCCACCTTCACATGGACGGTTCTAAAGATCCCCCTGGACTCACCTCGCAAGATCCTGTAGGGTCTCAGAGAGGGATATTCATAGATGATAATCTTTGGGAAACTGCCCTTTTCAGCGACTATGAAGTAAGTTTTGTCCGGATGAACCTAGAAAAACAGAATCTGACTAAAATATTAAAAGGAAATTTTCACATTGATAACCCTATCCATGCAGTACTTAGGGGCTGTTATCATATAATTGGCTAATTGGACTGTACTTCCATCTAATTTTTTTTAAAAAATACACATCTGATAAACACTTGATGGATATGATTTGAACTGAAAACTAAAAGAAAGTAAAAAAAAATAAGGTTGGCCTTGTTTAAAGCAATCGTTTCTCATGCTACAAGTACTGAATTCATAGTGAGAATGATGGCCTCAGTCTCCAGTGTATGTCAGGATCTCTCGACAGATTCTTCAAAAACATGGAACTGAAGCCCCCCACCCAGTGTTTCTGAATTCACATTTATGTTTATTAACAAGTGCTAAGCTACTGATGGCCCGGACGGCTGTGTGGGAAGTGCTAAGCAGGGCCAGATGCCACACCCCTGTCTAAGTCATTGTAGTTGCATCCAGAAACATTCACGGGATGTGTGTGTCAGCCTGTTTACTACCTGAGGACGGGCTTACTTATGTGGACAGAATTAACTTTCCTAGCTGTTCTGAGAGGCTGCAAATCCAAAACCCAGGGACAATATCTATCAAGGGCTTTTGTGTGCGTCATCCCCTGGTAAAAGCCGGAAGGGCAAGAGAGAGCGAGAGCTAAGAAGTGTATATGAGGGGAGTGTGTGTGTGTGTGTGTGTGTACGTCTGTGTGTGTGTGTGCGTGTGCGTGTGTGTCAGTGCATGCTGGATCTGCTCTTGTAAAATCCCATCATCAGCTAACACATTTCCTCCATAAGATGAATATACTTCTGCCTAATCACACTTATTAGGCCCCACCTCCCAACAGTAGTGCTTTGGGGATTAAGTTTACAGTGCATAAACTTGTGGGAAAAAGCATGTTCAAGCCTCAGCAGTGTGGAATTTGTGTCCCAGAGGGCATTCTAGCCATCCAAAATAGCTAAGCAAATAAATAAATGGAATACACCTTGAACAAACTCACCAGACATGACCGCAAATGTAAGAAGAAAGAGAATTCTTACAGAAGAACGTGTAAGAAAATGTGGCGTGGATGAAGTCTTTGCGTCAGTGTTTATATTGATAGAAACTGGCTAGAATTTTATACTCCTTTGTTACTCTGGCTAATTGGTAAGCCAAATATGCAGAAAGCATGAGGAGCCAAGGAAATAAAGATAAAATAAAAGTAGGCCTCGTCAGAAGAGACTGTTCACACACACTGCCCTAGTCCGTGCCTGTTTTCAGCTCCTGACTGCAGAGTTTAGGAGATGGAGCCTGGGTTAGGATACTGAGGGGAGCTTCTGCTACCCAGACAACACTTCGGCTTCCTCCTTTCTTCCATTCCTGGGGACAGAAGACCTATAATAGACGAGCTGATTCCTGCTGAAGCTGCCTCTTATCCTATGGTGATGCCTCTTTATGAAAATATGTCTCTTGCTTTCTAAGAGATTGGAACATTTGCTGGACCTCACAGCCTAATTTACAATACAGTTTAAGGTCACTTAAGAGTGACATTTTGCTATGCAGTCAGGCCATTTGTTCAACCTTCTGTTAGGATAACAATGCAGTAACTAACCTTACTTGTCGTGGATTTCCTACATTACCTATACAGACACATAGCTGTAATCTTAATATACGTACAAAGGTGGTGTGTGTGTGTGTGTGTGTGTGTGTGTGTGTGTGTGTGTGTGTTATGGTGATAATTTACTGAAAACAGAAAACAAGTCTAAAGTGACCTTGTTATAATAAATATCCATCACAAACATTGAAAGCAGCATGGATATATGAATATAGTTTCTGGGTTGCGGTGTTTGCAGTGCATCTGGGTATTTGGGCGTCAGTATTATCCTTTGTAAAACCCTGTTAAAGATTTCTGTAAAGGGGCTGGATAGATGGCTCTGTAGCTAAGAGCACTGCCTGTTCTTCCAAAGGTCCTGAGTTCAATTCCCAGCAACCACATGGTGGCTCACAACCATCTGTAATGAGATCTGGTGCCCTCTTCTGGCCTGCATGCAGACAGAATACTGAGAATACTGTACACATAATAAATAAATCTTTAAAAAAAAAGATTTCTGTAAAGTGTCCCTCATTCCGTCCTCATGTGATACTTTCTGTTATGTTCAATAGAAGAAAGAGTGAAGTCCTCTGCTGGAGACAGACAAAGCAGACATCAGGCAGGAAGAGAGACAGGATTCAGACTCACACAGGATACAGATGGACCAGTAACCATAGCTACAGAGAAAGGCAAGACACAGGGAGAGAAGTGGAGAATTCAAATTTGGCCTCACTCTTGGTCAAACTCCTCCAAAAGGAAGTCTTTGAATTATGTTCTTAATTCAACATCATGATTACTTACATGCAGCTCAGTAAAACTGTCATGTGCATATATATATAAATATATGTGTGTATGTATATCATGTGCATGAATCTGTATGTGTATGTATTTATATGTATATGTATGTGTATATATATATATACATACATATATACTTTCTCTAGAAGAAGTTAAGGCAGGAGAATGCAAGTTTAAAGCCAGCCTGTGCTATATATTGACTTCCAGGCCAGCCTGAGCTATATACTGACTTCAAGGCCAGCCTGTGCTACATACTGACTTCCAGGCCAGCCTGAGCTATATACAGACTTCACGGCCAGCCTGTGCTATATACTGACTTCAAGGCCAGCCTGTGCTACACATCAAGACCCTATTATAAAAAAAAAAAGAAAGAGAAAGAAGAAAAGAGAAGGGCTTAAAATAAAGATAGCTGCGCATCTTATGAGACCCCCACAACACCCTGCATGCCACTGGTTCCTAACTGCTAATGTGGCATCCACAGAAAAACTGAATAGGGATTTCTTGCCCCTCCCTGGCTCACCCAGGTCACTAAACGCTAGCATACCCCGATGGCACCAATTCCTTGACCACTGCTACTCTGCAGGTACATTTGCTCCCTGGTTTTAAAATCCAGCAGGACCAGCTGGTTCCCAGCGATGTACAACAGGGTACTGGAATCCAGAAGCTGTAGGTTAGCTCGTTTTTTGCAGTCATAGCCAAAAGAATGTCTGAGGTTAGACCGCTAAGGAAATAAGTGAGGCAAAACAGCCGTCCAGGAACAGGGTGAGGGTTTCGAACAATGGAGTCCGCTTTTAAAATCAATAGTCTTTTAAAACGATAAAGATTTGAAATAAAGGTAGCTGATCTTTACCCCAAAACTAGGAATTTTCCTATGGACCATAAAGACAATTTTATTTTTAAAGTAAGTGAAAATGCTTATAGAGCAATTTAGCTCCTACTTTAATTTTTATGAGGGCAATCCTGAGATTTGGGGACAAGCAGATAGCCTTTCTAAAGAGGTGTCCTTTCCTCTGTACCACAGAAACAGAACCACACCATTAATGTGGGACCAGGTCCACATCTTCACCTTTGAATCGGCTAGTCAAGTTTGTTGAACAGTAAATATTAGTTTTATTTTTATTTATGTGGTGTGTGTGTGTGTGTTTGAGTGTGTGGGGTGTGTGTGCATGTGTGTGTATGTGTGTGTGTGTGGGGTGTGCATATGTGTATGCGTGTGTATATGTGTGTGTCAGTCTGTGGTGTGTGTGTGTGTGTGTGTGTGTGTGTGTGTATGGGTGTGTGTTTTCTCTTCTTCCACTTTGAGTTCCAGGGACTAAACTTAGGTCATCAGGCTTGTGTGATAAGTGTCTTTACTCACTGACTGATCCATCTGCTAACAAGATTTTATAGGCCTCTTGGTTAATGTTGAAAGGAATTTAAAATTCTGTTATGTTGGAGCAGCTACGTAGTTTACTGGGTTGAGACTGATAATCCGATTCTCATCCCTAGAGTAAGATGGTGAGAGGAAAGGGCAGGCTCCTGAAAGCTGTCCTCTGGCATCTGTGCACATGCCCTGACACACATGGAAACACACACGTGCACATGCACGAACACACGCACTTGCGTGCATGCACACACAAATAATAAAGGTAAAAAGCAAATTTTAAAAAATTATGACATGTGGAAATCTAATACTGGGACAGGCCTCAAAGCTACAGAGAAAACTTGTCTCAAAAAAGAAAAAGAAGGGCTGGAAAGATGGCTCAGAGGTTAAGAGCACTGGTTGCTCTTCCAGAGGTCCTGAGTTCAATTCCCAGCAACCACATGGCTCACACCACCTATAATGAGATCTGGTGTCCTCTTCTGTCATGCAGGCAGAACTTTGTATACATAGTAAATAAATAAATGAACAAATGAATAAATAAACAAATCTTTTTAAAAAAAGAAAAAGAAGAGGAGGAGGAGGAGGAGGAGGAGGAGGAGGAGGAGGAGGAGGAGGAGAAGAAGAAGAAGAAGAAGAAGAAGAAGAAGAAGAAGAAGAAGAAGAAGAAGAAGAAGAAGAAGAAGAAGAAGAAGAAGAAGAAGCAGAAGAAGAAGCTGCTCTACAAACTCCTTCAAACCACATTTCATCATCTCATGAACTGGTCCATCTGTGCAAAGAGCATCCTCAAAACACCATCACGCCCTAGGACTGGCATCAAACAAAACATTTAATTTAAATTAGGATTCCCCTGTTCGCCCCCCCATCCCATCCCCTACTCCCCACCCCTGCCACACTTTTTACAGTTTCCTCAGACAAAGGTTGGTAACTTTTTCTTTGTAAGGCAAGAAGTAAATACCTTAAGCCTAGACCAAATGTTCTCCATCACAACTACTTAAGCAGCCATGGACAGAGTGTAATTGTGTGTGTCTGTGCTGCAATAAAACTTTATTTACACAAACAGGCTGGCAGCCACATTTGCTCCTGGAGCTGTAGTTTGTAGTTTGCAATGAAACCCTCCCACATTATGAATGCAACGCTGGAGTGGATACTGAAGCGTAAGAAAATCCAGCGGGATCTTTGCTTCTGGTGTCACATAGGGTGTGGCGACAAGCTCTTTGTAGTTGTAGAAGAAGCTCTCCGATATCTTCTTCTTTGTAGTCTCCTCGGCCTCTTCTTTAATTTCTGGAGGAGGTTCATGAGATACTAAAACAGGAAAATACTTTATCTAAGAAGAGTATGCAGCACTCGGGAGGCAGAGGCAGGCAGATCTCTGTGAGTTCGAGGCCAGCCTGGTCTACAAGAGCTAGTTCCAGGCCAGGCTCTAAAAAAGCTGCAGAGAAACCCTGTCTCGAAAAACCAAAAAAAAAAAAAAAAAAGAAGAGTACGCATTGACCCTAAAATTGTATTTCACATCATCGGGGGGACTGTGCAGTCTCAAGTAGCAGTGAAAGCAACCACTGGCTTCAACAGTGCTTCACGCTGCCAGACCCGGAGGAAGAGCTGACAGGTTGTGCACGTGTCGAGATGCTGAGTTCTGCTCATATAGGGGGACTTGGAGAACTCTTAACCTTTCTGAGACACGGCACTTCCTTGATCACTTTATCCCCTTGTCAAGCACAAGACTGCCTGACACGGTCCTCAGAAATACATTCATTTCTTTCTGTTCGTAACACGTGTCCACATCCTGCAGACTTTCCGTTTCTTAGATAAATAGGTAGCTGTTTAATTTGTCGGAGCAACTTGCCCTTAAAGCAGTGACAAACACTGGGAGAAAGCTAATCACACTTACATCTGGTCATCTGAAGATACTCTTGAAATGAGGTTGTACTTTGTCCCATGTCTTCCAAGTCAAAGTCATCATCCAAATATGATTCTTCCTCGTCAGTGTATAGGTCATCTGTGGTGTCTTCTGGGGCTTCTTTGGTACATATTAAAGACAATTTGTTTTATCAATTTCACAAATTTTTAATTAATGTTCTTACTTCCAAAGTAACTAAAACCTCTTACTTGTTTGTGCCTTAAATGTAATGAATTTTTAAACTCTAAATTACCTAGGATTACTTTATTGCATCAGTCTTGAACTTGTACAAAACCCAAAAGGCCTTTTTGGTGGGTTCATCTCCATTTTCACTTCATTTCCAGTTGATTTCTCTTATGAGAAATCATAACAATATATCCTAACAAGAAAGGATAAATAGTGGGCTAGCATGAATGTTGGCATACTGTTATCATAACTCCAGCTACCATTAGTAGAGGATCTGCCATGTTGAGGAGCCATAATGCTATTTCAGAGTAAGCTCTGAGTGTGATCATTTCTCTCCAAAGTAAAATCAAACAGATTAAGTTAAAATATTGGCTTCAGAGTAAACTAATGAGGAACGAGAATCAAGAATAAAAGCGGCTGTAGGCATAAGGCAACATTCAATTCAAATCCAAACATGGACATGCTTAAACTCCATAGCATCAATCACATGAAAGTCTGGACTGGGGGGCTTTCAGAAGAACAAGGAAGAAGCAGCAAGTACACCCAAAAGTGCCTAGTAGATCTGAGATGAAGCTAAAGGAATAGAGACAAGGTCCAAGACTAATAAATGAGAGCAAAAGTCTGGACCAAGTCAATGAACTGGGCCTCAAGACGGAATTCCATAGGATGCACACATCTGGATGAAAAGAAATTACCAGAACCGGAGAAGACTCAGCTGTACTCACGGAGGCACAGGAGAATGACTCCCTGTGAACACCTGAGTGCTTTCTCCTCACTGGCGCAACCAAAGGCTACTTCCTCACCTCTTCCATTTGCAGCCTATGAAATTCTCCATATCTCACCTGGTTTAATTCCCAAATAACTTATTTAAATGGACCAGAAGAAGCTGAAGAGATGGCTTGGTAGTTGAGAACACTGGCTGCTCTTCTAGAGGACCAGGGTTTGATTCCCAGCACCCACATAGTGGCTAACATTGTCTGTAACTCCAGTTCCAAGGGATTCAATACCCTCTTCTGGTCTATACAGGTACGGTACATATGTAGGGCAGACATACGTTCAGGCAAAGAGTCACAGACATACAATAAAAATAAATAAGTAGGTTAGAAAATGAAGACTCTGAAGTCAAGCATCTCCCAGCGGTTAACTCGGGACTTAAAACCAAACTCCCACTCTCTTTTCATTATGCTGTACCCAAAAGTCCACTAAAGGCATGGATCTCATGGAGGAAATTGAGAGCGGGTATTCAGGCAGGTTGTTATTAACATAGACAGCTGCCGTTTCTTTCGCTACTCTGTGATAGGGTCTAAATGTGACCCGTTGGGTCTCAAGGAGACAGCTGCTAAGGCTGAGGGTGAACCGGAAGGCCCCATCTTCCTGCTCCCATCTCTGGACTGCTGGGATTACACTTCCACTTTAGGCAGTGCTAGGGATCAAACCCAAGGTCTCTTGTATGCTAGGCCAGTTCTCTATCCACTGAGCTAAATCCAGAGATCTTGCTAGGAGCTGGGTTAGAAACAAAGCACAGCTGTTACTGCTAAGGAACAGAAGAGTTTGTAAGGGAATTAAACAGGAAAAACATTCCTGTCTATACACCCAGAGGGCAGTCTTGCAAAACCATCTTACCTAAATTTGATAACAATAAAGAGTATAGTAGCATCCTTACATACGTTTTGAATCGGATCTAGAAGACTGCTTGCCATCGCTCCTTGATCTTCCCCCGTCAGTGTCCTGGTCATCTGGCTCCTTCATGTCTTCTGTAAGCACCAAATCCAAGAGTGAGACATAATGCCAAAACACAGAAGTTAACAGATCTCCCCACAATGAATTCCACAAGTACCAAGCCCGCACGTGCTGGCGCTCTCGTGTGTGCACTGTATTGGAGATGACAAACAGCAGGAGTCTGGGATCCATATCAGACCCCTCGGTGACAGTGGAGATTGTCCTCACAGTTTCCCTTCTCCGGCACACTTGGCATTCTGGTGTGCTCCGGTTTTCCACAGTGAAACACAACACCCAAGCCCCTCTTTCCTCCGAATGCATCCCTGCTAACTCTGCCACCCTTCTTTCGGTCGGTTCTTCATCTCCTTTCCCCCTTCCTGTTACTGAACCCCCTCAGGTTACCGATCAGTTTCACTTCAAATATATTTTTTGAGCACACCTGCTGTCTCAAGTCTTAGTGCACTAAGTTACCAAGGTGCAGAAAAAAAATATAGGTGGTCTTGAACTTCAGAGAGCTTATGGTTTGGAAACACAGGCATCCAGCAAGCAGTAGAAATACAGACAGTGCTACCAGAAATGGAAATGAAAAGTTGAGGTACTCTGGGAATGTGTAATAAAACAGTTAACTTATGTTTGAGGTTTAGGGAAGGGGTGTTGGCACAGGCTGGGAAAAGTCATGCAAGGCAGAGAATACCTCCAAAGGGCTGAAGCTAGCCCACTAAGAAGAGCCCGAGCCATGTATTAGCTTACGCACTGTTTGGACAAAATTCCTAGCAAGCACACTTAAGGAATGATGGCCTGATTCTGGTTCACAGCTCGCGGGTCCAGTCCGTCATGGCAGCAAGAGCTTGGAACAGCTGATTACATCGCGGCCACTGACAGGAGGCAGAGGGCTTGAGTTCTTTTTATAGTCTACGGCCCGCATCCCGTGGAATGGTGCCATCCACACTGAGGGTGGGTCTTCCCACCTCAGCACACCTGATATGAAAATCCCTCACAGCTATGCCCCCAAGTTTGTTTCCTGGAGATTCAAGATTAACCGCCACAAGATGGGGAGGCATACAAAGAGGAGACAGGTTGCTAAATCACATGGGAGTTTCATCTGTAGGGACAGCCATACTTTTCTTTCCAATGGCTGGAGGACTATACGTTCCGATCAGCTGCATATAAGCAGTCCCCTTCCTCCATACCTTTGCCAGCTTTTATGCTTTTTTTTTCTAACTGCCTTTCTAACTGGGAAGAAATGGTAATAGATAATTTCCTTGAAAAGATAGAAAATCAACATTCAAGGCGTTGGAAGGAAAGTGAACCTGTTCTCTAGGCTGTCGTGATGCAGTCTCTAAGCTGGTGAAGCAAGGAATTTGTTTCCAGGGGCCCCTTGCATTCCAGGCCCCATGGCTTTCTGCAATGTCAGGAGTCGGGCAGTCAAGTACCTCCCAGTGACTTGAAGCACAGCTTTCTCTTCTGCTCTCTGCTAGCCAAAAGGTTCATGAGGCCACTTTCTGTCTGCTGCCTTTCTTTTCCTACACACACACACACACACACACACACACACACACACGTTTTTGTTTGTTTGTTTTCTGAGACAGGGTTTCTCTGTGTAACAGCCATGGGTGTCCTGGAATTAGTTCTTGTAGACCAGGTTGGCCTCGAACTCAAAGAGATCACCTGTCTCTGCCTCCCGAGTGCTGGGATTAAAGGTGTGCACCGCCACCGCCTGGCCTCCTACATTTATTTTTAATATGTTATAACTCAGTGGTTTTCAACCTTCCCAATGCTGTGACCCTTTAATACACCTCCTCATGTTGTGGTGACTCCCGACCACGAAACTATTTTATTGCTACTTCATAACTGCAGTTTTGTGGCTGCTGTGAATTATAATGTATCTGTGCTTTTTCTGATGGTCTTAGATGACCCCGGTGAAAGGGCTGTTCAACCCCTAATGGGATCACGCGTGACAAACAGGTTGAGAAACACTGATATAACTGAATATAAACTAGATAATTCTTTAAAAGAATAGGCCATAGACCTAGTGAATTTACTCATAATTATTAGGTAGGAACAAAGGATGACAAGGGAGAAAAATACAAGGACAGAATCACCGCACTGCTTTCTGTGCTGTCACGAGTCATGTATCCCCCACACGGCCAACACTACCACGAAAGAAAGATTAGCATCACAAGTCCAGTCAGTCACAGGCTGTGCAGAGTATGGAAGAAAATTCTAGAAACCAGGGGCTAATCCCAGATCTAAACTAGCAATAGGGGGAGGAAAAAACAAACACACAAACCAAAAACAACCTAGGATCATCCTTATCTCTCGTGAGGAACACAGGGTAATGGAGGATCTGGAAGATGCATGGGAACAGGCCAGGTATAAGAGACTCCTGGAATCCATTAGCAGGACTTCTGACATGGAGCAAAGTGGTATTTAGGGCTTTTAATGTTTGTTTTGTTTTGTTTCGTTTTAGATCAAACAGATTGGGAAATTACACTTTTTAACCTCACGAGGTTTTGAAGCCGAAGAGAATTGTGTTCACATTCCAGCTTGGGCAACAAGCAGGGTTCTTAATCTTTTGGTCCTTGTATATGTACATGTATATGTAGATGTATAATATCTATAGTTACCATTTGTCCCTGTATATGTATGTGTACATATATGTGTATGTATGTGATGTATGATGTCTACAGTTACTATTTGTCCCTGTATGCATATATATGTTATACGGTATATGATGTCTACAGTTACTATGTGTCCCTGTGTGTGTATGTATATGGGGCATAATATCTATAATTCTCACCTCTGACCTCACTTCAGAGTTACCTGAACAAAATCATGGAAATAACAGGCCAGGCAAACGTTCATGCAGCCAGGTATAAGAATTAAGGCTAACAACGAGGGGTTTGTATGAAATACACAGGCTTCTCATATGAGGTAGTTGGTTTCACTAGCAATACTACGGCTCTTCTTTAGCACTGGTGAAACTCAGTAAATAGGACCAGAAGGTAGGCACGCTTCCATGCACCGTCGTCCTGGCAATTCAGTAGGCTGAGGAGAAACACTACGTGAGCCCAAGAGTTCAAGGTCGGCCTCTGCCACATAGAGAGAGCCACTTGTAAATAACAGGACCAAAGGACAACTTAACACAGTTCTCACATCTTATGGGTGATAGGAATGGGGCCCAGGGAATCTGGCATGCAGTGTTCATCTGGCGGCAATTCCTTTACCTTCTGAGCCACCTCAGTGGTCCAGAAAGAGCTTTCCCTAGTGCAGCACCTAGCCAACGAAGGGGGCACATTTACATCTATGGTAGTCTAAGGTGTTGGCCAGGCTGGGGATATTGGCTTCCGACTCGGTCTAAGTGGGTTTAATATCTCACTAGTCCCATCTTAGAAATGCGGTGCCTACGTCATAGACCTGAGATCCGCATAGTATAGCTAGTGAGTCGAGCAGCAAAGCGTTGAGGACGGGGTGTGACTCGGCAAAAGGGCACACATCTAAGAGTGTATGAGCAGCATCAGCTGGACTCAGTGGGCTTCAAAATAAAATAAGAAGAGAACAATGAGTCGGCTGAGTAGGGAGGTAGACATGGACCTGCGAAGTTGCAGGAGGGGTGAAGACGAACAAAACACGTTGTCTGAAATTCTGAAAGGATAAAGCAGAATGGTAAGTGGCATACAGCCATGGGATATGTAAATAGTTGAGAAGATGATTAATATTAAATATGGTCCCAAGTAAGTGAAGATAAGGGGCATTTAAGATACGGTCAGTCATCTTCCGTTCAAACAGTGCAGCTAAGACTGTGGCATAGTCTGTTAGTGTTCAGCTCTAGAGTGTAGTACATTTTTAATTAAGCTTAAATCTCTCTCTCCATTTTGGATCCATTTGGTTTGTTTCTTTTTTCTTTTTTCAAAGAACAAAGGCTGTGGCCATTCAAAAAATTACAGGTTGCTCTAGCTTTCCTCAAGACATTTGCCTTTCTCAGATGAGGCACTCTTGAGTCTTTCAATTATTCCTCAATGACATAATTTGAATTGTTTTTAAAATTATAATAAATAGGTAGCCCAGTGGTGGTGCATGCTGTGGGAGGCAGAGGCAGGCAGATCTCTGAGTTTGAGGCCAGCCTGGTCTACAAAGCAAGTTTCAGGATAGCCAGAGTTGTTACACAGAGAAATCCTGTCTTGAAAAACAATTAAATAAATACATTTCCAATGTATTTGATTTCCCCTCAAACTGTTTACCTTCCTAAATTTTTTGAGCCCTCCTATGTGGATACGTGCCAGAAGAGGGGCACCATTAATTCACCCATCGCCCACTGGCTGGAGACATTCATAGCATTTCTCTAAGGCAACCTAAGGTTTTACATTGGAGGATAGAAATAAATATTATATGTTGACTCGTCTAGGTCTGTGTATAGCAATGAGAATGACCAGTCCTTATTTGTGTGTTTCCAACTACATCCTACTTAATTAACTGGTAGTAAAGACTGTTAAGGTTTGGGAATCTATTTGCAGAATGATTGTTACATCTTCTATTAGATTCAGGTTTATTGTTTCAGCCTTTAGCCAATTCTTTTGACCAACTTACTAATTAGACTGTCCAGTTTTGAGTTGGCCCTAAGAAAATGTAAAGAAAGTAATAGTTCTCAGTATTGCAGAGGACTGTGTTCCTAAAGGGTTGGCTGGAAGCCAGACATAGGACTCCACAAGGTAACATTGCTCAGGTTCATTCGCCAAATGATCTTCACTCCCAAATCTCAAATACCCAGTCTCTATAGTCAGCAGGTCATACTAAATGACCAATAACAGATGTAGAAAGCCAACTCAATTTTGACTTCACGTTGTGCATATAACAATAGTTTGTGGTGGGTTTGTTTGGTTGGTTGGTTGGTTCTTATTTGATGCCAAGCACAATTCTAAAAATTTCAACCTGCATTATCTCACCTATTTTTAAAAACATGAGGCAGACCAACCATTATCATAGTTATGCAAGTGAAAAAAAAAGTTAGCCATTGAATCCTTTCCTGTCACCGATCTCATGCAACGGATTTCCAAGACTGGTCAGCAAATGTCAATCTATGAAGACTTCTGAATTCACCTTCTCCTCGCCCCATCACTGCTGTAGATGACTCGTTGCTCCATTACCATGGGTAGCCTCATACAGCTTCTTTGTTTTCTAATCCATCTTCTCTTTAACTGTTTTTTTTCTAATGGGGACTGGAGATGAGAGATTAAGAGCACTGGCTGAGAGGAAGCCTCAACAGGGCAGCAGGTGGGCCAGGCCACTAGGAGAGGAAGGCTCAGCAGCACGGTGGGTGGGCTGTGGCAATAGCCCTGGTCTCTGGAGATTGTCTGACAACCAGAGACTCAACCTCAGCCCCGCCTGCACCTGGAGGAGTGACCATTGGAGCAATAGCCACCCGTGCACAAGGAGGAGTGAACCTGAGCACAAGGAGGAGTGAACCTCCGGCGTGTAGGCATCTGCAGGAACAATTACAGAAGGAGCGTTCAACAGAGCCACAGCCCCCAACTACACCAATTGAAGAAAAGGGACGGCCCTGAAACACAGGCCCCACCTGTTCTCATTGGAGGAATAGATGGGTAGACAACAAGGTAAGAATGCACTCAACGACATAAAGAGCAAGACAGCACCACCAGAAACTAATGGTTCTACAACAGCAAGACAGGAACATCCCAATATGGATGAAGTAGAAGAAAATGACCTTAAAAATAACTTTATGAAGATGACAGAGGTCCTTAAGGAAGAAATGAAAAGTTCCCTTAAAGAAGTGGAGGACAGACAAACAAGCAAACATAAAATTGGAAGAAATCAACAAATCTCTTAAAGAAAACCAAGAAAAAACAACCAAAAAGGTGAAAGAAACAGTTCAAGACTTGAAAACTAAAATAGAGGCAATAAAGAAAATATAAACAGGGAAATCTGGAAATGGAAAATCTGGGTAAATGATAACTACAGAAGCAAGCATAAACAACAGAATACAAGAGATAGAAGAGAGAACCTCAGGTGTTGAAGATACAGTAGAAGAAATAAACTCATTGGTCAAAGAAAATATTGAATCCAATAAATTCTTAACACAAAATATCCAGGAAATCTGGGACACTATGAAAAAAAAAAACAAAAGTAAGAATAATAGGAACTAAAGAAGGATAAGTCCAGCTCAAAGGCACAGAAAATATACTCAACAAAATCATAGAAAAACTTTCCCAACCTAAAGAAGGACATGCCTATAAAAATACAAGAAGCTTACAGAACACCAAATAGACCAGACCCCTTCCCCCAAAAAAATCCCCTCACCATATACTAATCAAAACACTAAACATACAGAATAAAGAAAGAATATTAAAGGCTGCAAAGGAGTAAGGCCAAGTAACACATAAAGGCAGACCTATCAGAATTACACCGGACATCTCAATGGAAACAACGAAAGCTAGAAAATTCTAGTCAGGTATTATACAGACTCTAAAAGACCACAGATGCCAGCCCAGACTACTATATTCAACAAAGCTTTCAATCAACACAGACAGAGAAAACAAGCTTTTCCATAACAAAACCAGATTTAATCAATATCTACCCACAAATCCAGCTCTACAGAAAGTACCAGAAGGAAAACTCCAACCCAAGGAAGTTAGCTACTCCTACAAAAACACAGGAAATAGATAATCCCACACCAGCAAATCCTAAAGAAGAGAAATGAACACACAACAACACCACCATCGCCATCAACAACAAAAATAACAGGACCTAGCAATCACTGTTCATTAATATCACTTAATATCAATGTACTCAAATCGCCTATAAAAAGACACAGGATAACAGATTGGATATGAAAACAGAATTTATCCTTCTGCTGCATACAAGAAACACACAACTACAAATATAGACATTACATCAGAGTAAAGGGTTGGGGAAAGATTTTCAAATAAAATGAACCTAAGAAACAAGCTGGTGTAGCTCTATCCTCATATCTAACAAAATAGACCTCAAACTAAAATTAGTCAAAAGAGATAAAGAGGGGCATTTCATATTCATCACAGGAAAAATCCATCAATATGAAGTCTCAATACTGAAATCTATGCCCCAAATACAAGGGCATCCTCATTTGTAAAAGAAAAATTCCTAAATCTTAAATCACACATCAAGTCCCACACACTAAAGAGACTTCAACATCCTACTCACACCACTGGACAGATCTGCCAGACAGAAACTTAACAGAGAGATAAAGGAACTAACAGATCTTAGACCTCAATGGACTTAACAGACAACTATAGAACATTTCACGCAAACACAAAAGAACATAACTTCTTCTCAGCACCTCATGGATCATTCTCTAAAATTGACCACATACTCGGTCACAAAGCAAATCTCAACAGATACAAAAAAAAAAAACTGGAATAACCTCCTGCGTCTTATTGAATCATCAACTCAACAATATCACTAGTTGTAGAAAGCTCACAAACCCATGGAAACTGAACAATGCTCAAATGCATCACTACTGGGTAAAAAAAAAAAAAAAAAAAAAAAAAAAAAAAAAAAAAAAAAAAAAAAAAAAAAAAAAAAAAAAGAAAGAAAGAAAGAAAGAAAGAAAGAAATTAAAGACTTTCCTAAAATTCAATGAAAATGACCGCACAACATACCCAGACTCATGGGACACAATGAAAGCAGTGTTAAGGAGAATGTTCATTAGAGGAATGCTCATAGAACTACATAGAAGAGCTGGAAAAATCCCACAGAAGTGACTTAACAGAACACCTGAAAGCTCTAGACCAAAAAGAAGCAAACTCACCCAGGAGGACTAGACAGGAAATAACCAAATTGAGAGCTGAAATCAACAAAATAGAAACAAAGAAAACAATACAAAGAATCAATGAGACAAAGAGTTGGTTCTTGGAGAAAATCAACAAAATAGACAAACCTTTATACAAAGTAACCAAAAGGCAGAGAGAGAATATTCAAATTAACAAAATCAGAAATGAAAATCCAGAGAATTATCATACTTCAAAAATCTGTACTCCACAAAACTGGAAAACTTAAAGAAAATGAACAATTTTCTGGATAAGCACCACACACAAAAATTAATTCAAGACCAGATAAGCAAATTAAATAGATCTTTGACTGCTAAGGAAATAGAAAAAGTCATTAAAAGTCTCCCAACCAAAAAAAAGTCCAGGACCGGATGGCTACAGCACAGAATTCTACAAGAGCTTCAAAGAAGAACTAATACCAATATGCCTCAAGTTGTTCCACACAATAGAAACAGAAGGAACATTACCAAACTCATTTTATGAAGACTACAATTAGCCTGAAACCCAAACTACACAAAGACACAACTAAGAAAAAGAATTACAGACCAATCTTCCTCATGAATATTGATGCAAAAATGCTCAATAAAATACTGGCAAACTAAGTCCAGAAACATATAAAAAAAAAATCAACCACTGTGACCAAGGAGGCTTCATCCCAGATATACAGAGATGTTTTAAACATATGAAAATCCATCAATGTAATCCACCATATAAACAAACTGAAAGAAAAAAAAAACATGTGATCATCTTATTAGATGCTGAAAAAACCTTCAACAAAATTCAACATCTATTTACGATAAAGGTCTTGGAGAGAGAGCAGGAATACAAGAAACATACCTAAACACAATAATGGCAATATATGTAGCAAGCCAACATCAAACTAAATGAGAGAAACTCAAAGTAATCCCACTGAAATGAGGAACAAGGCAAGGCTGTCCACTCTTCATATTTATTCACTATAGTGCTAAACATACTAGTTAAAGCAATAAGACAAAAAAGGAGATCAAGGGAATATAAATTGGAAAAGAAGTCAAACTCCCACTATTTGCAGATGATATGACAGAATAAATAAGTGCCCCAAAAATTCTACCAGGGAATGCCTTCTGCTGAGAAACACCTTACGTAATGTGGCAGGATACAAGATTAACTAAAAAAAAAAAAAAAACAGTAGATTTCCTATATATACCGATGATAAATGGGCTGAGGAAGAAATCAGAGAAACATCACCCTTTACAATAGCCACAGATAACAGAAAATAACTTGGGATATCTCTAACTAAACAAGTGAAGGACCTTATGACAAGAACTTTAAATCTTTGAAGAAAGAAATCAAACACACCAGAAAATTGAAAAGACCTTGCTCTTGCATAGGTAAGATTAACATCATAGTAAAAATGGCAATCCTACCAAAAGCAATCTACAGATTCAATGCACTATGCATCAAAATCCCAGCAAAATTCTTCATAGACATTGAAAGAACAGTACTCAACTTCATATGGAAAAGCAAAAAACCCAGGGTAGCCAAAACAATCACACTGAACCTGATAAAAGAGAAAGTGGGAAATAGCCTTGAACACATTAGCACAGGAGACCACTTCTGAAATATAACTCCAGTAGTATAAACACTGAGAGCTACAATTAATAAATAGGACCTCTTGAAACTGAAACGCTTCTGTAAAGAAAAGGACACGGTCAACAAGACAAAAAATGACAGCCTACAGAATGGGAAAAGATGTCCACCAACCCCATATCTGACAGAGGACTGATCTCCAAAATATACAGAGAACTCAAGAAGCTAGACATCAAAAGAATAAATAATCCAATTAAAAAATGGAGTACAGACCTAAACAGAGAGCTTTCAACAGAGGAATCTTGAATGGCTGAAAGACACTTAAGGAAATGCTCAACTTCTTTAGCTATCAGAAAAATGCAAATCAAAACAACTCGGAGATTCCATCTTACACCTGTAAGAACAACCAAGAGCAAAAACACTGAGGACAGCTCATGCTGGAGAGAACAGCTGCTTTGTAAATCAGTATGGTGGTTTCTCAGAAAATTGGGAATCAATCTATCTCAAGACCCAGAAAAACCACTTTGGGGCATATACCCAAAGGATGCACACTCATACCACAAGGACATGTGCTCAACTATGGTCATAACAGCATTATTCATAATAACCAGAACCTGGAAACAACCTAGATGCCCTCAACTGAAGAATGGATAAGGAAAATGTGGTACATTTACACAATGGAGTACTACTCAGCGGTAAAAAATAATGACATCTTGTAATTTGCAAGCAAACAGACGGAACTAGAAAAAAAATCCTAAGTGAGGTAACTCAGACCCAGATAGTCAAACATGGCATGTACTCACTCATAAGCGGATATTAGCCATAAATAAAACAAAGGATAACCTACAATCTACAACCCCAGAGAACCTAGACAACAAAGAGGACCCTCAGAGAGACATATATGGGTCCACTTAGGAAGGAGAAAAAGACAAGATCTTTTTCTTTTAGTTGGCAGCGTTGGGAGGCAGAGGGAAGGTGAAAGGGGAGAAGTGGGGAAGGAAGGGGAGTGAGAAAAAAGGTATAGGTCAATAAAGACACCCAAAAAAATTTATATATACATACATACATACATTGGCTGTCATTCCAGAGTACCAGAGTTCAATTCCCAGCACCCACGTGGAAGCTCACAGTCCCAGGGGATCCAGTGCCTTCTTATGCCCTCCAGGAGCACTGGACACATATGGTACACAGACATACATTCAGACAAAGACTCATACACATAAAATAAATAAAACCTATAAAATTTAACTTTTGGCTGCATTTGTTTATATTTTGTGTGTGGGTGGCGCATATGTGGGCATCACAAGACAACTTTGTAGAAACTGGTTGTCTCCTTCCACCAGAGGGGGCCAGGGACGGGGCGCAGGTTGTCAGGCTTGGAGGCAAGAGCCTTAACCCACTGAGTCACCTTGCCAGCCTTCTAATGTCCTTTGGCTGCCTTGCCCTTTGTATTCCTGAAAGAGCTCTCAGTGTGCCACTCTGATGTAAAGCACTGAGTGCTTCTGTCGCTGTCATAGGAGAATGTAAGAACTCTGAGTTCTTGTACAAACACTCAGCATGGCATAAAAGCCCTTCATTGTGGGGTTCTAAATCACTGCAGCGCCTCACAATCCACTCTGTTCCTACTTCCTCTTCAGTCCTTTTCCTCAAGTGTCTTACCAAGTAGGCAAGGAAGACAACTCATGGCTAGCTGGATACTCTGCACACCCACTTCCTTCCGAATACTTCGCTATTTACCAGCATTTAGTTGCATTCCCTAGACACTTGGCCTGCATTGGCCTCCAATCCTAACAAGAACCCCAGAAGGTAAGCCTTTTTTTTTTTTTTTTTTTTTTTTTAAGAGATAAGGAAACTAGCGCAGAGGGGTCCACTTGACAAGACTCACAACTCAGGTACAGGTGGCTTTGCTGACATCAGGAGCATTCCCAGCAGGCTCTCTTCTCCCCTCTGTGGTGATCTAACTCCTCACCGGCTGCCTGGCTGTCTCTTGCCCCGCATTACCAGTTCCCTGCAAGCAGGAGCTGTGCCCCTGTCTGACCTGCACTGGTGGCTTCGAATGTTTGCGCTGAACTTACCAGGCAAGAGCTCCAGGGAAACTGGGCCGCACTAGTTCCACCTAAGGGAAGTTCAGGCAGGGTTCGCTGCTCTCTGGGTCGCTACCAGACTTAAGGGGGACTCGTGGGGACAGCCCCTCTGCTGGAGCCCACTTACCAGAGGTGTTCAGCACCGCAGCTTGTTTCTACTCACACCAGCCCAAGGACTCCGTTTACTA
The DNA here is from genome assembly GCF_903992535.2 of Arvicola amphibius. Classification (NCBI taxonomy): domain Eukaryota; kingdom Metazoa; phylum Chordata; class Mammalia; order Rodentia; family Cricetidae; genus Arvicola; species Arvicola amphibius. The sequence continues at coordinate 45,624,272 of NC_052056.1, read as the reverse complement.
TGGTTGCCACAGCAACGCCACGGGGGGGGGGGCGGCGGAGAGGGCCGCAGGGGCTGGTGCTGTGGGGGAGGGGACCAACAGGCTAAGAAGCGCATGCGTGGCATTACCCCATGGCTTTACCCAAACTGACCAGAGGTGTGTTGTCGGCCAGTCCAGTCTACCCTGGGGAGGTTTTACGACCCACCTCTCTCTTAAAAAAACAAAACAAAACAAAACAAAAAAACCCAGAAGCCCAGCATTCCACCAGTTTATGACCCTAATGACTGAGCACTTTCAGAGGTACGTGCCCCACTTTCCAAAGTGACCACACGGTCCTGAGCCAATTGCTTGTCAATTAAAAACAATTTTTTAAGTGGGTGTGTTCTTAGCGAGGCATGGCAACTTGCCAGAGGCAAAAACACGGAAGACGGATAAGCCAAGGGGTGAGGTAGCATTTTCTAAAGCTACATACCTGATGGCTTTCAGAGAGTAAATAAGGTTTTGTGTTGTGTTTAGAGAGTAAATAAGGCTTTGTGCTCAACCCTCAGGGTTTTTTATTTTAATCTGCAATGCATGTATCAGACAAAGAAACTGTACACAAAATATATAAAGAGCTCTTGCCCTTAATAAAAAAAAAAGCAAATAACCCAACAAAAATTGAACAAAACCTTCTGACGTTTCTTTGTGGAAGAATGGATAGAAATATCAACAGACACTGTACCATATTGGGACAGTTTCAGAATTTTTGCTCTAATGAACAGGGGTGCTAGTTAGGAGCATTCCAGGGGATAGCAAGCTTCCAGGGAGGACTGGATACGTAGAAAAGATTGTCCTCAGAGCATATAGGAAAGTACAAAAAGGAAGTGGATAACTAGAAATTAACGGTGTCCTAAGTGTAATTCCAGCTCAAAGGATTAGATGAAAACAAAGAGGTCTAAAATATTGATAGAATTATTTTTCATGATTTATTAACTTTCTAAATGACTGATTCCTCCATTTGTGTGTGCATACACACGCACTTGTGCAAACGCAACACTAAGAGAAATAAAAATCTAAAGTATTCAGATTGAGAATAATTGCTTTAAAGGTTTTAGGGTGTGGGGGGTAAAGCTAGGAAAACAAAGGAAAATATGTATCAAAGAACGTCCTCAGGGGTAAACAATGCTGTTCCCAGAAGGGAAGAGTTATTAAATGCTAATCTCAGTGCTACGTAGGATAAGCTCTACAGATATTAGTCAGGGAGGTGACAGAGGCCCCTCCCCAACAGACTGTTTCTATGCCATTGTTGATGCACCATAACTAGATGATGAGGCCATATTACTGAAGACTAGTGCTTAAGAGAGTGCTCGGCTTCAAAAGAATCATCTTTGTCAAGCACATGACTCGATCCAAGGCTCAGGGAGCATCACAGAAGAAGGGCAGCAGGATTATTAGGTGGGCAAAGCAGTGAAATGTCCACTTCCAGACATTACATGGCTGCTGCACACATCAGCGCACGGCAGCTGTGGTTACTCATACAAGATCGAGCTAGACAAAATTCCAGCAGAGACAGGGAAGAGGCCCTGAGGTCGGCCCACTCTTGGTGGAGGAACTATGGACAGTTGCTGCCCCTGAGGAAAGGAGCCTAACTCTCCTTTGGGGTTGGTAAAGTGGCCTAGAACCAGTGGACGGCCCCACATTCACGTGCATTTGGGCCACGTTAATTGGCTCAGGTTAGTAATAACAACAACAAAATAAACACGAAGCAGGGAGGAAGACAGGATGAAAGGTACTAGGGAGAGTTGGAAGGAGATAGTGATAGATGGATAAGATCAAAATACATTGTATAAATGTATAAAATTGCTAATATATGTATATATGTATTTCGTTCATGGAGTTGGGAAGATTGCTAAGTGGGTGAAGCATTTGCCATGCAGGCATTAGGAATGGAGTTCAGATCCCCAGCACCACACAGTTACCAGGCACCATGGTGGCTCTCCTGTAATCTCGGTGTGCAGGAGAGGAAGAAAGGGAACCCAGGGACAAGCTGGCTGGCTGGACTAGCCAAATTGGCGAACTCCAAGATCAGCATCAGTATCTTTGGTGAAGAGCAATTAAGAAAGACGCCTGACTTCAATCTCTGGGTCTTCACAGGAACATGAACATGTGCACTTGCACCTGCACACACGCACGTTCACACACACAAGAACGTTCCTATACATTGCCATACACACATAAAAAATACATTTACAGAGAAAGCAGGTGACCTAAATTTTCAGGGAGGTGTAGCACCAAAATGGTTTTATCTTAGGCAAAGAAAGGACTTAAGTAATGAGTTGCAGAACGTACAAAACAAACAGAAGAAATCTGCAAAGATTAAAGCAAATACAGACCTCATACAAATTCATCAGTGTTAGAAGAAAATAATTTTATTTTTTGCTACAACTGAGAAGCCCAGGAGAGAGTTACACAGTGAGATTCCTAGAACATGGTTCTCACCTGCAGTGTAAGGGAAAGGGAACTCTGGGGACTCGGGGTAGCTTCAGAGTGATGTTCCTCTTGCCTCCCCCCCACCCCGCCCCGCCCAAACTCTGAGGTTGGAAATTCCCATCACAGCATAGCAGACATCACTGGAAACAGAAGCCAACACTGAGAACCAGTCAATTCATGAAAGGAAATTCATTTTGGGTAATTTATGGCAAGGAAAATTGAGAACAGTTTTTATATTTCTTTTTCTAACATTATCATTAAATCAATGGACTGCATTTAGACATTTAAACATTATAGTTGGTATTATTATTTAGTAGATGTACATTATCATTTTTGAGATTTTCACACTTAAAACCCACATTAAAAATTTTATTAAACACACAGCCACTGTTACTTGCTTAGGAAAAATAAACATTCCTACACCCACCTCTTGTCCTACATAGTTCAGGCTGTCATGGAACTCATTAAATATTAGAGAGCCCCTGCCTCAAGCTTCTGAATGGTGGGATTATAGGTAGATGCCACAGCCTCAGGCTTTTGCTTTTTAAAGCTGCACGTTTGTTTGGAATGATGGATAGCAGAAAAGAAATTACCATATTTTTCTGATAGCCAGAAAATTTTTATTGTAAGTTATACATAAAGCAATTTAGTTCTTCTGGGAAGCTGATCCACATTTAAGATACACAAAACAAGAACAACAACAAAAATAAAACCTTCAACAGCAATGACAAGAATAACAATATACTACTAAAAAGTTAACAAGGTTAATCAAATAGAAGACTGAAATTTTCCTACAGTCAAAGTTTTATTCACAGGAACTTCATAGGTTAGATGCTTTGTTGAAAAACCTATTTGTAAAGGTAAAATATTAAAAATAATTATTCTTTTCCTTGTTTCTATTAATACAGTATATCTTTGCAGGTTTTTATCTGAAGAAAAATGTCACAACCTGAAAAAGAGGATTCACGAAGAGGGAGGGGAAGGCGGGAAGAAGTCACTGAGGGCACGCTCCAATTTAACTTCTCGACTATGACATGTGGGTAGAAAGAGCGAACCAGCCTTCTTCGCTTTGCTTTTCAGTCTGTTGAACAGAGACACAGAAAGAAGTTAGATACGAGCCCACTAGAGATTCACAGACACTCAGATCAAGTACATACAACAAAGTCACCATGTGTTAAGTGGCTCTGGAGTGTCAGCTCTCCTGCCCTACGGAGATACCACCAAGCAGCTGCCTGCTCAGCGGGCACCCTAAAAGACAACTACCTTTCAAAAGGAAGAAGCCAACATTTATTCAAACCACAGACACAGCTGTAAAGATGATGAAAGAAGGGTTACTGGAGCTCAGTAAACCGAATGATGCTAAGTTCCATGAACATATCAAAAGATAACTTTAAGCTTTTCAGAATTTAAAAATCAGAAAGGACAAATTTTTAATTCTAGGCAACTGGGATAGATAACTAAGGCAGTTAGTTCATCTGGGCCGCTCGTCTCTACTCCCCGTATCTGTTACTGGCTTACCTCTGGAAAATACAACTTTTATGTTTCTAAATATATTCTTACAATTGTCTATGACAAACAGAGAGAAACTGTATTTTTCTGTATTATCAACACACATAAAAATGCCTTCTGTGTTGGGGCTGGAGAGATGGCTCAGAGGTTAAGAGCACTGCCTGCTCTTCCAAAGGTCCTGAGTTCAATTCCCAGCAACCACATGGTGGCTCATAACCATCTATAATGGAGTCTGGTGCCCTCTTCTGGCCTGCGGGCATACACACAGACAGAATATTGTATACATAATAAATAAATATTTTTTAAAAAATGCCTTCTGTGAAAAATCTGATAAACCATAAATGTTTAGCTTCCAAACAGCTCTGGAGCAAACCCGAACACATGAAAATGTACAAGGCATTCATTTACCCCTGTGTTATCACATGTCTAACAAAGGCACCCTCGACAGGGCACACTGGGACAAAGTGCCAGGCTATCCCAAACTCTACCCAGTCACACCACCAACAGCAGGACCAACACCTCATCTCTATAAGCTACTCCAGACCACGGCACTTGGGAAGCAAAATGAAACAAATAATTCCTAGTCTTGGAAGACACTTGGAATCCTATCAAATTTTAACTTATTTCTTAGTTACCCTAGAAAACAAAAGAAATGTATTGTTTTCAAACAGAGATAAGTTACAGTATTTCTTTTCTTTGTAGAATTTTATATCATGTAAAGACAACAGGAATAATAACTAAGAATAGAAGCTAGTCACCCTCCACCCTCACACTCCTGACCCTATGCAGTGATCCTATTTTATAACGTACCTTTGTTCTTGGATTAACAGGTGTGAATCGCCCACTTCCCGAGGTGGCGTTTAGTGGAGAACAAGAATTGCTGGTAGCCCCTGAAGATCTATCCATGAGAAAGAAATGGTCAGAGAGTGGGGTATTACCACTAGCCGTCAACAATTATGGGAACAGCTCTCAATACTGGCAAGAGTTTGAAAAGGTTTGGTGACAGGTCCAAATGAGGTAGATCACTCCTAATACTTCGCCAAAACAAAACTTTGAACTAGGAGTTTACTGCTTCGAGTAGTTTAGCTCTACAGACAGAGAGGAAAGAGCAGAGCTCTCAGGTATCCTCACCTCCGTTCTAACGTCTTGATGGACACGTTACAACTGACCACACAACACTGACTCACTATTAACACAAGACCAGTTTCTGTCAGGGCTGTCTTTGTGTGACAGACACATCCTGTGGTTTTTGACAGATAACTGCACACAATACCATTCGGGTAAGATGTCAAGGCTGTGCAGCAGTGGGAAGGTGGTCAGGGTAGCCTGGTGTGATGAGAACTGGAGCAGCGTGGTACAGTACGAGGATGCCCTTTCCCGATCCACTTACCACTCGAGTGGTTCAGCTAGGCCAATCGGCTTTGTGTTCACTTACTGTAACTGTGAAGTGCTATCCCGGGACACAGTATCTCCTCATTTTGTGCTAAGCAAGCAGCCCTACTTGGCTGAGCTGACTCACTTTACTCTCCCCCAGTTACTTCCTCTGTATGAGTGAATCTGCCTGAACTTAAATTAAGCAGATGCTGGGCACAGAGAGAATGGCACACTGACACTCTTGGTACTTAAATAACAGTGGCCCTGGAGCCCTACCGTCTTGAACTGATCCCGCTGACAGGAGAGATGGTATTGCATTTCGAACTCTCTGGAGCCTCCACTCCTGGAATAGACACCTCGATGGTTCGCTTTCCTTCTTCTAAAATATAAAAGTGTTAGCTTCATTACTTTTCACCAATAAAAGTAGCAATTTTGCTCAATTTCAATACTATTGGAAATTATATATTACAAATTTAGGTGTTTTTATATTTTTATCATGACAGTTCATAGAAGCACTTGAGAGGTGATTTTTAAAAATGAACTTCTAAGACAAGAAACGTCAGCTGTTTCTGCCAATTTCACAGCACGCAAGTTCGCAGGATGCCAGAATGTTCTGACAAGTGCTGTCACACAGAGCAAGAAGTGAGAAACAGAGAGCCCTAAGATACATCAGGGAGCAGGAGGGTGGGTGGAGGGAAGGAACAAGTGGGGGTAACCGTGATTCAAATGCATGTATTTGTGAAATTGTCAAAGAATTTTAAAAATTAAATTTAAAAGCTAAAAGGAGCTAGCCCAAAAGTTTTATTTTTTTTAATTTGATTAAATAGGATTTCATTTCCCCTCATAGTCACGAAATCTCTGCATTTTAAGAAGGATTTACAGGATCCTCTATCAATATGATGGATATAAAGTATTTCACTAGTAAATATTTGTCGATTGCTTGCATATGTATGAAACCCCGAGGTTTCACATAATTAGACTTTGCTCTGGCCAATATGAGAATCCATACCTGGTACTACAAATCTGATCAAAACCCCGTGGCTGGGAGGGTCATAGGCAATGAGCAGAAGATGTTTACCACTGTTGTCTGACTAAATTGTGTGTCAAGGTGCCTTCTAAATACCTGTTTACACCCATGGAGAGATGCTCCTCTCGCCTGACTCAGAGCAGCGTGGTTCTGCAGTGAGCGATGGTGAACGCAGACTCTAGGCTGCTCACGGTGCGAAGACTAAGAGATGCGTGAGTACTCAACTCTCAACGGGACAGTTATCCCCTCCTCTAAGCTCAGGGAAGATCATGGAAAGGGGGCAGAAGGAAGGTAAAAGCAGAAGATAGGAAGCAGTGCTGTCTTCTGAGCGTGACCCAGCCACGGACACCATGAACTCACAGCAGCTGTGGGTGCCTGTCCTGGGCTGCACAAGGGTGGACTTGTCAACGGTCTGTCATGAAGTGGGAGGGGCTTGTGGAGCCATACCCCTCTCTGCAGAACTACTGGCTAATGCTAGATTCTGGGGTATGGGGAGAGGAGGTGTCACCATCTTTAGTTAAATACACTACTCAAGGCCCTGAGGGGATAGTTCCACATCCACGGCCATTCAGACCACCCTAAAAATCAGTGGGTCACAAAACAAAAAGTTATGTGCATGGAAAGGGACCTGTAGGCAGGGGGCTGATGGTGTGACAGAGAAAAGGGAGGAGGGTGAGATGAACCAGAATGCATTCTATACATGTATGGAGTTGTCAAGGAACAAAGCCAATCAATTACTCAGTTACCCTAACAAACAAAAGATTTTTAATTCATGACATATTGTTTATTCTTATTATACCCCACAAGGTTCCTATAAAACCAAGAATCCTATTTTGGGTGTGTGGAGTACTAGATGGGATAACAGAAATAAAGGTAATTTCCAAGAGTCTGCTTTCTTGTCTGTAATTTCAAAAGCTACATAATTTCCAACGGAAGTGAACACTTCCTGTGCCTTTCAGGTACCCGACTTCACCCGAGCACACAGGACACATGGATTCCTAAGCACCAAGGCCCGAGCATCTCAGGGACACCACGAATAGAAGCTTCCAGTGCCTCACAATCTGGGCTTCAGACAGGGCTCCAATCAATACCTCTGATGCAGCGCCATCCTTGAGGGCATAGGTTCACTTCTGGCTAACGGCCAACTTAGAGCTACTTCATTTAATTAACATTCTCTGAATTGCACTACTATAAAACAAACTTTCAGTCACGATTCAATTATTTAAGAGGACCTTCTAGTTTTTCATACTCCTAAACGTAACAAAATAATGGAAAAAATTGACGGGAAATATTTTCCTGGTTTTAAGAGGACAATAATTTGTAATCTGATGTTGATAAAAAATTTAAGTCTAATTTTGACACAATTTTCACAGCATATATCCTAAGCTAAGCATACTGTAATGAATACTCCACTTGGATGGCGCGGCCCTGGACGCCAAAGGCTGTAGGACAAGGGACAGCTTTCCACCACTACTCCTGTCACTCAGTCTCTGACCCAAGCCAGCTTCTCTGCTAAACACAGTGCACTCGGACACCCTTCTTTTGATTCAGTATGAGCTTTCGAAGCTGAGAGTCATGAATGTGTGACCCACCGGCCCAGGCTCTGAGCGGTGACTGAGCAGGCGACACTGGCGAGGAGAGACTCAGGCCAACAAGTCTCTGCTGCTCTATCAGCTGCAGCAGTTTGCCGCGAGCCTCCAGGCTCTGCCGGTTCAACTCTGCAATCCGTTCTTCCATGCTGCTTGGCACTAGAGATGGAACTACTGGAAAATTCTTCAGGGGGAAAAAACGCATAAACTCATTATTAAAAAAAAAATACCAATTCTGATTTTTATTCTAAGTACCAGCAATTTGCTATATACATATATGAAAGATGGGGTAAAATAGTTTATAAATCATTTAACTGAAAAATTAAGACTAAACTAAAGGCATACACAAATTCTTCTACTGCTTCTGCCGCACGAGCACAGTCTAGTGGGGCAGTACTGTCCTGCATCTCTTACTACTCGCCTCAGATGAACCAGAAAGAGAAGATCACATGAGGAAAGATGCCTGCCAGTGAGCCAAATGCCACACTCCTACTGGAGACAGGTCTGAGCGGGGGCAGACTACACAGGAATATCTATCTCTGATATGTTTTTATAAGTTCAGTCTTCAAACACGCTTCATGTCCTGAATTATCTGGCAGACTAAAAATCTGACGAGTTTTTCTGCCCACGTGTCAGCCCCTCCAAGCTGCTTTTAGCTTCGGATATCTGATTTAAAAATATTCATGATTAGAAAGGAACATAAGATACGGAGAGTAAAAGGCAAACAATACAAAACGAAAAGCTACTCCAGAGATATAAGTATAGCTTGAAAGCCCCAAGAGAAATGTACTTTCATCATTCATAATAATTTAATTTAGCTAAATATATCCTTTTGTGGGGGGAAAGCAGTCCCTGATAGAAATGACTAATTTCTACCTATTAGGTTGTGGGGGTTTTGTTTCTTTGTTTGTTTGTTTTTGGAAAAAGGTAAGTAAACCAGTAAGAATCAAAGTCTATTTTGTATTTCCAACTAAAAAAGGGGGTGGGGGGACTAGTAAGGGCAGCAGTATCAGACCTTCCTTTCCAGACTAGTATTTACATCTTCAAACCCATGGCAACCCTGCCTCAGTCCCTTGAGGATTATAGGCATTGAGTCATCATGTTTGGCACTATAGTTACACAGGAAAAAAAATCCTGTTCTATAATATATAAGAGCAATGCTCCTCAGAATGTGACAGACAAGTAGTCCTGGTATCACTGAGGGACATATTAGAAAGACACAAGTCCCACCCCAGACCTACTCAGGCACCACATCCTAGCAAGCTCCTCAGATGGCTCATATGTATATTAAAGTTTAACTAATTCTTTAAATATAATTTCTATAGAAAAACCTATTCTGTGTCCTAGAAAAAAGGTTATTCATCAGTAAAGGGTCAACTACTCTTTAATAGGCCATGTGAAGAGTAAAGCTACTTATAATTACAATCTAGCTACAGTAAGCATTCTATGTCCTCTTAATTCCATGTCATCCGTTCCTAGCTTATCCTTATCCTGCCTAAACATTTTACCTTAATTCTACTTTCTATGTTTTTCCTTCATGTTGTCTTATTGTAGAGTAATATGAACTAACAGGTAAGTTTTGCCTATCCTGTAATGAAGACATGTCAAAGCTATAGTCACTTCTGAAAAGAAATTTCTTTGGATGCCTGTTATGGTTTGAATATGAAACCAACTCACATACTGGAGGCTGCTGGCCAGCTGGTGGGCTTTGGAAGCGACTGGCTCCTGAGGGCTTTACTGACAAGACTGAGCCACCAAAGTAACCATAACATAACAGTATTATGGGGAGGCCATGAAAAGGAGGAGGTAGGGTTTAGCTGGAAGAATTTGGTCACCTGGGACACATCTTAAAGAGATGTACCTTGTCCTCTGACCCTCTGGGCCCCTCAGATAGTAGCCCCTGCCATGTGTTTCTGCCACCACAATGCTCTGCCTAACCTCAAGTCCAGAGCAACAGAGTCTGCCACCTTGAGTAACCCTCTGAAGCCGTAAGTGAAAACAAACCTTCAGTCCCTGTTTAAGTTGCCCCAGCAGTGAAAGGTCTACTGTGCCGAGTCCGCCTGGTACTTACGGCAGCCCCGTCACTGGCACTTCCCTGTTTGCTTGGCTCCCGAAGCCCATCGCCCTGCTCTCCCACGGGCCCGGTAACATTATTCAGGTGTGCCTTGATGGCTGAATTCTGCAGTGTCAACTCAGCAATCCGTGCCATTATGTCCTTCCTCTGTGCCAGTGCCTCACTTGTTCTAAGCTGCTGCCCATCTCCAAGCACTGGGGGCTCCTCTGAGAACACAGGATTTCTCGATTGCTGAGTGGTGGGAAGGGAACTGCAAGGCGGCTGTGACAGGTTAACAAATGGCGTTGGGGTTTTGTTCTCCAGATCTTCTCCCATGTGAGAGACTCTCCATCTCTGAGTGAAGAGGCGATTTTCCTCACTTGAGTTCTGAATGTCTGGATCAACAGGCAAGGTCTTCTTTTCCCAGTTCTGTTCTTTCTCTATGACCTCCACAGTGGGAGGGATTCGTGGGGCAGGACGAGTCTGAACCGTTCTCCTCAATACTGCAGACAAGAATTAAGACAATCATAAGCGCTCCATTTTCCAATAAACTGGCACAATAATCAGCACACTGCTCTGTCATGGTCGTCAGGGAAGTACTTCAGTAGATGGGTTTGGCTTCTGAGTGCCTAAATTATTTTTATGAAGGAATATGTACAATCAAGTATAGAAACTTTCATATTCCTGAGACTGTTTATTAGCTTCTTGCGAATCATGTGTCACAATGCACAATGACACATGTAACTCCTATCAAGGAACAGTGCTGCACGCCTGTGGTCACAAATGATGAGGAATGATCTTGAGTTTGAGGCCAGTGTAAGCTACACAGTCAGATGGGGGGGGGGGGACATGACTGAATTAGTACTATAAGGAATAAAAATCTGATCTGAACAGATGTCACCACTTCCTTAGTCTAGACATAATTAATAACTTCCCAGGCCCCCAAGAAAGAAATATTAAACTACACAATTAGAAAGCACTAAAGAAAAAAATTTTCGCATGCTAGAATAAGAAAGCTGGGGTCCAGAAGAGGAATCTGAGCCCTAACTTCTCCCCCACCAAGTCAATGAGGAGAGGATAAACTGCCAGCACTTGTCCCAGCCCGGCATTGTCTCCATTTTCACCAAGCTGATCTGACAACGCCCTATTTGCCTTACAAATGGTGAAGTACAATTCTAGCAGCAAGGATCTACTGCTCTGTAAGAAAACATTAGTAATTCTTAAACAAAAATCCACACAAAATAGGGATGGAAAAATAACTTCTAAAAAGGATCTGGGAAACTGTCTCAGCAAATAGAGTCACGTGAACACCGGCTGGAGTTCCACTCTGACTCTACAGGGTTGCCCTCTGACCTCCACACATAAGCCAGGGTATCTATATGTCCTCTCTCTCCTTCTCCTTTTCCCTCTCCCTCTCTCTCTCTCTCTCCTCTCTCAGAATTAATTAATAAAATTAACAAAGGAGGTGGAGTGTGATAAGGAACACACTTAGTACTGTCGATTGTTGGCCTCCACACTAGTATACATGGGTGAGTTAAGCCCCCAACACACACACAAAACAAACAAAGAAAGAAAAATAATTAAAAATATTACTTTCAAGGACCAATAACACACAGCTCAGAGGGTAAAAGCACTTGCCACCAAGCCTGATGGCCTGAATTTGATGCCTCAGACCCAGATGGTGGAAGACAAGAATCTACTACCACAAGTTTCCTCTGTGTGCCACGGTACATGTGTGTACACACATACACAGCTGGTCACCAGCTGCATGCCTTTCAAGAGTATTTTCCCAGAGCCCTCTTCTCATTCCGTCTCTGGGATGTCATGATGCCTGACATCCTCTACTGTGTTTTGATCTACCACTGCTTGGAAAGAACAGAGCCAACTGACCATGGACCACTGGACCCATGAATGAAAGTAAGTTACCTAGTTATTTCACAGAGATGGTGGGGGGAAGCGGGGACACACGGACACACGACATGGATGACACTACCCTAAAATACACACACACTATACATACATATATATAATATATCATATGAATCAAGGGCAAAAATCACAGCTTCCATGGAAACATAGAAGAGCCATGCTTACCATCCTGCAGAGGAGAGAATTCCGAGTTGCTCTTCTGCCTGGGTGGTGTTAACATCACAGCTGGCTCAAAAATATGTGCTGGGAAATTATTAGCCAGATTCAAGTTCTCTGTGGGGGTTGGCCCCTGAGACAGTTTAACAGGCAACTCTTCCTGTGGGAATTCAACGGCTCCTTCCCCTCTGAACATCGACGGCATGGAGACATTACTGCTTACAACAGGCCCCTCTGAGAAAGATAAGACAACATGAATTTGAAAGAAACAAAAAGGAATTAATAATGGGTACCTTTTAGGTATTTAGTCTTTTTTTTTTTGTTGTTTTTTTTTTTGGATTTTCGAGACAGGATTTCTCTGTAGCTTTGGAGCCTGTCCTGGAACTAGCTCTTGTAGACCAGGCTGGCCTCGAACTCACAGAGATCTGCCAGCCTCTGCCTCCCAAGTGCTGGGCATTTAGTCTATTTTTTAAAAAAAATATTTATTTATTATGTACACAGCATTCCTTCCATGTATGCCTGCAGGCCAAAAGAGGGCACCAGACCTCATTAAAGATGGTTGTGAGCCACCAAGTGGTTGCTGAGAATTGAACTCAGGACCTTTGGAAGAGCAGGCAATGCTCTTAACTGCTGAGCCATCTCTCCAGCCCCACATTTAGTCTATTTTAAAATTATTTGTTTTTTATTTACATATACACGTGTTTGTGTGTGTGTGTGTGTGTGTGAGAGAGAGAGAGAGAGAGAGAGAGAGAGAGAGAGAGAGAGAGAGAGAGAGAGAGAGAGAGAGAGAGAGAGAGAGAGAGTTTGAATGTACACCATATGCTTTCAGGAGCTCACAGGAGCCAGGAGAAGGCTTCAGACTCCGAGGAACTGGAGTTACAGGCAGTTATGAGCCACCGCAGGGGTGCTGGGAACTGAACTGAACCTGGGTCTTCTGTAAAAGCAGTAAGTGCTCTTAACCACTAAGCCATCTCTCCAGTGCCCAAGTATTTATTTTTAAATGCATTTAAGTAGTGTGAAAGTTCCCAGAGTCCTCAGTCTCTCAGGTATATCCTTGTTTGCCAGTAATTTACACGCAGGCTCTTGTTTTGTGTAGGAAGAGCTCCAAAAGCCACAAAGCTATATAAAGAAAACACTTACAGAGCCCACACCCCACCCTCAGCCTTCCCAATGGTCATGACAAGTAAGGCAACAACAAAACCTTTTAATATGCTGACTTCCAGACACAAGAGTCATTGCAAAACCAGGTAACTTGGTAATTCATCATTAAGAGTGTGGTAAATTCCACGCAATTCTAACAGGGTAGCAAGGCTGAGACATAAAAAGATGTACTGGTTTTCACCTCCATGGCATTTCTGACTTTCCCCAGGCAATGACAAAATTCACAAGAATCTTATAAGGTACTATAACCCCTTGTTTCTCACCCTTGAATAGCTAAAGGTTTCTCAGTAGCAAAGCTTAAGTCACCAACATTATATTAATGAGACAGTAATAGCAAAGCCCACCAGAAGACAGCGATCACCTAAGTTATTTTAGCCTGCCTCTTCTTCGAATCCATCAGTTCCAGCTACTACTCTAAGGCCATCGGGCCATTTAATGACAGTATGAGAATAATAAGACTCCACCTACCTATATTATCCACAAGTCTTCTTCCCATAGCTGCCCTTTCTGATGCTTGACCCTCTTGTCTGGAGTTATTTATCACAGGACAGTTCTTAATGGCATGTGTGAGCGATATAAGCTGCTCATCTGTAGTGACCATGTATTGCTGAAGTCTCGCCTAAAGAAAAGCACACATCACTGGCATAACAAGCATAAAGCCATTACCTAAAGAGTAAGCCATACTGAGATGTGGGTGTGTGTTTGTGTGAGTAAGAGCAGACAGAGAGAGAAAAAGAGAGATCACTATTTTAAATACCCACTCTAAAGCAATGTTATTCATAATTATAAATACTCTAGCAATGTTATTCATAATTATAAATACTCTAAAGGTATCATGATGGTGAAATGATTAGATAAATCATGAACTACTAGATACTAAGTACTCTGCTATAAAATTAAAACTAATGAATAGAGCTTTTAATTTACAAAATCTTTTCATACAGATTATCTCTACTGACTGGCTACAATATAGAGTGACACATTAGGTAAGGGAAACGCAATAGAGCATTCCATGGGATTTTAGGTGGACAAATAAAAAACATAAAATTATATAAGTGAAATAATGTTATGGGCAAAAGAGACAACATTTTCCATGTAGCAATATTACAATTTTATATTTTATTTTTATATGAGCAATAACTATTTTATGTGTACTCAGATTTGTATATGCACGTGCATATCTCTATTAATGTTATATAATTTTAAAATTTAAAATAAATAAAATATCATACCAATGACTTACTTTCTGTCATATAGCTGGATGAGTTTAGAATTCCATTCTTACATTAAAAGTCAACTTACTGCCCAGAAGTTTAGATGGATTTGTTTTTTTCTTTATCTTTTCCATATTGTAGATGTAAATAGGTTATGTGAAATCAATAAATCTGATTAAAACCACAAAATGCAGGTGTTTTGTAAATATTGGCATACGGTTCTTAGGAGCATAGACGATGGCAGTGAAAGGGAAGAAAGAGGAGTTGTAGGAACTGCCAAGACCTTGTAACAAAGACAAAGTAAGAGAAACTAAGGATGACAGCTAGAGACACATGTCACATGTGCGTAGAAACACAGACAACTAATAAAAGTGGGGACGGTCCAGGCATCAGAAATATTACCAATAGAGTAGATGATAAAGCACTGGAGGCACCTTTAGATCACCAGTCATGTTCTCCCCAAATTCCACACTCATATATTCAGTGGTCTTTTGAGTACCCTCATCTAGGACTCCGTATATCTAAAGCCAAGCACCTCTTGAAGCTGCCCATCTACAACATAAACAGCAGCTTCATCTTTTGAATGCTTAATCCCAAACTGCCCAATTACCTTTGGCTCTTTTCTCTTACACCCTTTCTTTCAACCCATTTCCCATGGGACCAGCTGACCTTCAAAGCACACTCTGCATTTGCTCAATCTTCAGTTTCCCATTTCTACTCCAGACCAGGCTGCTATGCCGCATCTGAATCAATCTGACAACTCCTAGCTGCAATGCTCTACTTTCATGGTCTGCTAGCTTTCTCATTCTGCCCTCACACTGCAGTCTGAAACAGCAAGGATTTCACAGGGGCACCAGAGGACGGCTTCAACTCTCAGGAGACACCAGTAAAGACATCATCTCTGCAGAATTAGTCTGTGCAACTATTAACCAGCAGCAGCTCAGTTAAATGGGATTTTGGTATATTCTTTTTGGTAATATTAAATCTGCTTAGACAGGCATTGGCAGCGCACCCTGCAACTTGTTAGCATATAACAAATTGAGATAGGAAGGTCACAAAGTCAAGGCCGCATTATACTATATAGTGAGACCCACTCTCAAACAATAACAGGGAAGCCAACCAAAAGTAATCAAATCTGCTCATGGCTGGGTTTCTGGAAACACCTATGTTAAAAATATAAGTTCAGATGAGAAGATAATGAAATATGACATATACATAATGGAGCATTCAGCTTCAAAGAATGAAGTCATATCATTTGCAAGAAAATGGATAGCGCTAAATAAAATACCCTAGATCAATAACACACACACACACACACACACACACACACACAAAATAAGACAATAAAAACATAAGTTCTTGGTAGAAACACACTGTGGAATAAAAATAAGGACAATGATGTTCAATATAACTCTAAACTTAGGATAGTTAAACAGTATCGGGATGGTACACATATCTCACTGATAAATAATTGTAGTCATTTATCAACAAAGTAAATGTATGACTATTTCTACTTACATATTTATACTTATATATTACATATAATTATATATTATACATTATATAATATATCGTTATATAAATATGTTGTACATCACATATTATATAATATAATGTACATAATATCTATTTCTACTTACATATATATTACACATTTATACATATTAAGCATATGATTGTTCAAACCATCCAAACAGTTGTCAGAACCTGACACTAAGTTAGCCGGCAAAGGCAGCATTCTCGCCATCGCCCCACACAGCACAGTGCAGGCACTTCTCTCCAGCGGTTCCCTTTCACTTGCCTGTGTGAGGCACGCACCCAGTCCTCTCTCTGCTCTCTCTCTCTGCACTTCACTTCCTCCACACGCACCCTTGAGGACTGTGAAGCCCCAGTCACACTTGACCTCAAGGCCTCTGCCTGCATCGCTCTTCTAGCAGTCTGCAGGTATTCGCTCCCCACAACAAGGTGAACAAAACTTTCTGTGTTCTCAAGCAGCAGAGTCTGTGATGATGACTGACATACAATAACATAAGCAATATTGAATTGCTTATTGAATGTGACACAAAATCCAAATGCATCAAAAGTATGCAGAGGAAGACTGCTTACGGGCTAGGCAGGTGGCTCAGTCAGTAAAGTGCCTGCCACACAACCAAGAGGGCCTGAGTTCAAATCCCTAGCACCAATGTAAAATGCAAGATATGGCAGTGTGTGTTTATAAGCCCAGTGCTGGGAGCACAGAGGCAGGTAAGCAGGTAGATTCACTGGCCAGAGTGTAGACAAACTGGTGAGCTCCCCCTTCACTGAGAAAGTGGCCCCAAAAACTAAGATAAAGAGTAACTGAGGCTGACCCCAACATTAGCCTCTGTCCTTGTCACATCACACGCACACACTATAAAAAGCATGCAAGCGGTCAGTTTCTAGAAGAGACAGTGTAAGCCTCTTTGTAGAGCAATTACTCAAGCAGCCAGTCAAATATGAAGTTGCTGAGAACAATCATGAGTAGCATCTGATGTCACTGCAGACAGGCTTAAAGGCTAAGCTATCCTCTGCTCTAAAATGACAACTGGCTACCAGAACACTCCTTCACAATTGTATGAATGGCCACAGTATCGGTAGCTATTTAAATTTAGATCCTGTTATCTCCACTCCATGGCATGTTTCTTAGAAACAGCAAACTTATCCTACATATTATGTGCAGTTTAAGTTTCAAATATGGGATCGTGGCATAACAAATGCCATCAACACCCACTGCTGCTGCTGAGCCTGACCGGTAATGGTATTAGTATTAGCACAGCCAAGCCAGCAGCAGCTCCAGGAGAAACCTTTGTGCATACAGACATGCTCAGTACTAAACATGGAGCCACTGGGAGAGCATGGGAATACCTGTGTGGCACTATGTTCTTCTCGGAGGAGGAGAATTTCAGCTGTCAAAGCATCAATGAGCTCTCGGTGATCACCTAACATCTGCTCCAGCTGCTGCCTTGTCTCTACTTCTTTCCGAAGTTGAATCTCACTCTACAAAACACAAAAAGAAAAACTCCCACCAGTAGGATCACATACTGAAAACTTTGTTTCCACAAAGATAGCAAAGGTAATTACAGAGAAGCATGAACCATGGCAATGATGAGATTTAATTTCACTTTCATTAGAAGGCTCTATTTAACTAATAAAAATGAACCTTTTGTGTAACACATCTTATAAATGGTATATTAAATTAAGGAACTATATTTTTTCATTTAAAAAGTGAAGGGCTGTGCATAAATACTGTTTAAATACACAGACCATCTCTAAAAAGATACATTATTTCTGGCCATAATAGTAGGTTACAAAAAAACAAACAGGTTAGTTACAAGTTAGGAAAGAAAATTAGTACTTCTGTATCTTTGAATTTCATGCTGTGTGATATACTGCCAATCAAAATTTGAATGTTAAATATAACTTAAAACAACTTTTAAAACACATTCAACTTTTCTACTATTAAATGTCATAGCTTTGAAAGCAAGTGAATAGCTAAAAAGCCACTATTACCAAGCCTGCAATGCTTTCTAAGCACTAGCGTACTTTTCAGGACTACAGGCTGAAGGGGAAAGGGTACTGAGAGGTGGAGGATAACAGGAGTGGGAGGGAGATAGGAGAGGACGGGGGTGACAGTAGTCAGAATGTACTATGTATGCGAATAAAATCGTCAAAGAACAAGTCGAATAAATATAAAAGGGGGAAAGAAATCCATTAACTACAATATCATTCACATCATAAAAGGCACATGAAGGAAAGAATGAAATAATCTCAGGCTAAGGATCTACTGAAAACACCTTCGCATGCCTGACAGCACAACAAAGCTTTCATCACAAGGCAGTTTTAGGAAAACACAGGCCGATGACATGTAAATTACAGAGATACATCTATTGCTTAAAGTAAAATTCTCTTAAACATTTTTGTCATATCTGTTCAACAGATTTAAGTACATAGTAAACGAACTGTATGTAGATTTTTAATGGGTATGAGGGTATGCATGCATGCAAACCTCAAGTTCCATTCTCAGAAATACAGTGTCTCTCCCAGACCTAGAGCTCACCAATTAGGCTAGCTAGACTGGCTGGTTAACGAGCCCCAAGGATACTGTCTTCACTTCCCCAGTGCTGGGACAAGCAAGCACACCACCATACCATAAGGGCTTTGGGGACTAAACTCAAGTCCTATGCTGTCGAAGCAAACACTGTAGCAACTGAGCTATCACCCCAGCTCCTTAAGTATATTTATAGAAAATTAAACATCCTACTAATTCTATACCACACAAGGACCAACTATCATTTATAAGCAAACAATTCTTTATTCGACAAGTTATTTTCACAATAATAAGACATCTTCCACTTAGACAACTCCCAGTATACAGAGATCATGAACAGTTTTCTCACCTATAAAACTTACAGATCACAGCAAAGCAACTCTCTAAACTAATATGGGAGCTAATATGGGAGTAGTCAGCAAAGGAAGCAACACAACAAAGATACAGTTAACAGTGCTATTTAAACCTAATTACACTAATAGTAATACTTGCAACTAGCATAATATGTTACTTTATTTATAGCAGGTTTTTTTTACTAATTACATTTTTTCTAAAGTTTAAAGTAATATCAGAATAATTTACCTAAGCAGGTGCCAAATGATAGAGGGAGACTACAACCATAAATTTTATTGCAGATAAATTAACACCGAGTAAGATAAAACTATTCAAATTTAACTTTACTTATTTGGAAGTTACGATAAATGAAGCAAGGAAAGAAACATTCACATGTATTCAGCCGGAAGAGAAGATTCACATAACCTTGTATTCTTACCTCTTTAAGGTACCGAACCAGGCGGCAGAGAGAGCTCACCAGGGACAGAGTGAAGCCTGTGAGCCCCTGACCACCCTGCAGCCCCTTGACCTCACGCCCCGTCCACCGCTCATATTCTTCCATTTCATGTTCCACTTCATGTATCATGTGTTTGAGGACATCCAGGCTGGAGTTGTTACTTGGCAAGTCTGTGGTGGTCGTGCTGGAGGATAACATGTTTTTCTTCTGTTTGGAAGGAGTCCGCATATCTGGTTTTCTTTTCACTGAGAACGACAAAGCCATTCTATTTCAAAACCAGGAAAACCACAACTACAAAACTACCAAGAAAACATTTAGTTGTTCACCATTCACAAAGTTCAAAGTTACCACAGTTTCATAATAAAAACCTACAGTGTTGAAACAAAGTTTACATTATTGAGAGCTAACATAGTATAACTCTCTCTCACACTATGTGCGACAGAAAGGATTTCTTAGCTTTCCCTCAGCAAACTCATACTTAAATATATGCAATTGGATGAGCTTCAGGAAAAAAATATTCACTGGGTAATGAAAAAAGCTTTAGCAGGATGTGTGTTTAAAAATTCATCTTTGTGAACTGAGAAAATGTGGACCTTTATTTAGCAGCTGCTTTTGCTTCCTTGAGTTCAGCACTTGTCCCACCGCGTAGCTGGAGTCTACAGTCTCCGCAGACTCCTCAGCCTGAAGCCCAGCCTGGATTCTCTTGACAGCATCGGTCGCATTCAGAGCAGCTGGACAGGGAGAACATAGCAGAAAGCATTTTAAGGGAATGCAAGTTTTCTCTACAAACATTCCCACCAAAAGATTCTTCAGGATTTTGGTCAATGCGTAAAGACTCCAAAAATAGCATATGAAAATTATTGTGTTCAAAACAAACAGATAAAACCTAAGAAAGTTTGCTACCAGAACTACTACAAAAGAGCAACTAGCCTTTCTGTTCCTCCGCTGAGAGCACCGAGGACGGGGTTCCTGGAGGGGTTCTCTGTGACTGGGTAGCAATTTTCTGCTGAATATCAGTCCACAATTGATTGATTAACTCAGAATTTTCTTCCTTTAGTTGATGAAGAAACCTATAAAGTATGGGACAAATAGAACAGGTGCTATCATTTAAACTGTCCACCTGCATATGTGCTTTATTTGAAAGTTTTTATCAATTCACAGATAAACAATTTTATTGACTTTAGCTGACAATATTGTGACTGAATAAGAAATGTACCCCATAGGCTTACACATTCGAACACTTTGGTCCCAGCCAGTGGTACTGTTTGGGAAGGTTATGGAATCTTTAGGAGAGGTAACCTTGCGGGAGGAAGTCTGTCACTGGGGGGTGAGGCTTGAGGGTGAAGTTTTTATAGCCCGGCCTCATCCCTTCCTCTAGCTCTCTGCTTCCAGACTGCCAACACACTGTGACAGGCGGGCCTCGCTCCTGTCGCCATGCCTCCCTACTGTAATGGACTGTATCCTTAGGCTGCTTTTGTCTGGGTATTTTATCATAGCAGCAGAACAAAAGCTAATACAGACAGGTAGGAAGCAAAAAGGCCCTACATCTTAGGGAAGAAATCAATCCAATTGTCTTTCAGTTCCTGTTCCCCTGTCCCTTTTCAGTTGTGTCGTATGGTCTCACTCTTCTTTCTTTCTCTAAAGTAATTGTGCATACGTGGTTCTGCGCACTGTGGCTTCTCTCCCCTTCAAGAGACCCAGTCTGCACTGCAGACAGTCTGTTCATATTGAAGCAAGAGCTTTACACCAGAGACGCGCAGGAGTCAGAAGAGAAGCTTAGGGATGTCGTACTTGAAAGCCCTTTCATGACAGACATCAGCCTTTTCCACATTCTCACCACTGACAATGAAAAATATTTTATTTCTGAATTGAATTGAGTTTAAGAAGTGGGAAGATAGAAAATAGAAACAACTAAATATCTGCCAGCTAATGAATGCATGTGTAAAATGTGGTGTAGTACTAAGCCAGAGAAAGGAATGAAGCATTGCTATAGACTACAACATGAAAGACACCAGGCACAAAAGACAATGTCTTCCATGATCTGTATATGACATGTCTAAATAGGCAAACCTGTAGAGCAGTAATATATTAGTGCTGAAAGGGTTGGGAGGAAATGTATTTTCTTTCTGAAGTGATGAAAATATCCTAAAATTGATGGCAGTTGTGACCAAATGACTGTTAATGTATTTTTTTAAAAAAATACTGAATAATTACGTTATAAATGAACAGGCTATGTATCTATTGTAGTGAGGAGCTGCGGGCTGCATTACTGCCGCCCAGATCCCCGCCACCTGGCTAGCTTATGCCCTGAAATAACAACACACAAACTGCATTCATTTAAACACTGCCTGGCCCATTAGTTCCAGCCTCTTACTCACATCTTGATTAACCCATATTTAATAATCTGTGTAGCACCACGAAGTGGTGCCTTACTGGGAAGATTCTAGCGTATGTCCATCTTGGGCCGGAGCTTCATCGTGTCTGCCCCAGAGAGGAGAGGCATGGCAATCTGACTGAGCCATCTACCTCACTTCCTTCTTCCTGTTCTTTCTACTCCACCCACCTAAGGGTTGGCCTATTAAATGGGCCAAGGCAGTTTCTTTATTAACGAATGAAATCAACACAAACAGAAGACTCTCCCACATCAATCTATGAACTATAAACTGTTACAAAATTAAAGAGAAAATAGATAATTTCATTAAGTCACTCTATAAATCACAATTTCAAGTAAACTATAAGTAGCACATTAGAACACCATTTACTAAAAGTGTATCTAGCAAAAAGAGCCATGATATACAAAGAGGACGGATGACAAGAAAATGCCCTCTGTAAGGTAACACCAGCTTTAAGTTCAACCTTTAGGATGAATCTCAAGAAGGCTGCTCAACAAGCTGGACATATAAACACCACAATCTCACACCTACATTACCATTTCTGCCATCCGTGCTTCCAGGAGTCAGGCTACACAGTAACCACAAAAAGAATGCAGTATCATCGGTATGCTAAAAGATGGTCTGCCAAAAGACACCCACAACCCATGAATACTATCTTACCACACTAAAAAACGGGGACTTTGAGGATGTGGTCAAGTTAAAGAGCATAAGAGAGGGACGTTTCCTAGATTACTAAGGAGTGCCCTAATTGCTAAACATGTGCATCCACAGAGAGTCTCCACAGTGTGAAGATGGAGGCAGACTGGCGTGATGTAGCCACAGTCCGGGATGTCAACACGACCAAAGGAGAAAAAGGAAAGCAAGAGATTCTCCTCTGTGGCTCTCCCTGGGGGTGGATGTCTCTAAACACACTTGATTTCAGCCTATTGAGACATATTTCAGATTTTAAACCTACAGACATTGAATTTGTACCATCTTAAACTGCCAAGTTTTGTTAATTTGTTACAGTATCGTGAGAAAACTAATACAGACTGTGGACTTGAGTAGAGTGCTAATGTAGACACAGCTCGGAAGTAGTGGTTTAGGGCTAAGCCTCTAAGAATTTTTAGGTGAATGACAGAAGTAGCCTACATTGTCTTAAATGAACAATTGGCAGAAATGGGGATGTTAGTAACTCCTCCAATGAAGACACAGGAAGAGGTGAATTGTAGAGAAGCCCCAACCTGACTTAGAGAATTCCTATGTTGTAAAGAGAAAGATGACAGAAAAATGACTGTTAATGGACTTCTAAAGTCCAAAGGACACATACAAGCCTGCTGCTAGAAAATGGAAACCAGCTAGTGTGTGGGATGGCAGAAAGCTTAGTGGAGCGGCATACAAAGCAGAACTTTGTAAGTGATAAATCAAGAAGTTTCACTGCCGAGATTGCAAAAAAAAAAAAAAAAAGAAGAAGAAGAAGAAAAAAAACAACAACAAAGAGCTAAAAGCTTACAACCTAAGGAAAGAGAAAACCTGAGGACAGACTGTTGAGCAAAATGATTCAGGGTTAAGCGTCAGCTCAGTAGTGGAGTGCTTGCCTAGTAAGCTTGAGGCTGCAAACTCAATCCCGGGCACTGAAAAGAAGAATAAGTAATTAGGACTTGAGAAATGCTTGGGCCTGCTGATCTCAAAAGATATTTAAATTAGCAGAACTACTGCTTAGAAAGCAAGCTCTGAGAAGAAGGTATGTGAGCTGCCACATGTCGGCTAGTTCTGAAGGGGAAGATACAATTTCTAGATTGCCTCAGTGATCTAAGCAGAAGCCAAGGCGAAAAAAGAGATTACCCAAGAAAGATCTGTGAGGACTTCTTGTCTATTAGGTAAAACACAACCATCTTCAAAAGCTCTTGAGAATGTTCTAACAGCAGAAGTATCTCTAGCTTGGACTGATAGGATGAAGTAAAGAGTTGGTGCCAGACCCCTAAAATCCTACAGAGAGGAATACGCTGATAAAGCTAGCCAGCTATAAACGTGAGCTGTCTATCCTTCAGGCAAAAGGATAATGACAGATGTACACATTAAATCCACAAACACAGAGGTGCTATAGAGATCAATACTTTGCACTGGTATGGATCTTGGTTTATTGATACATTTAAGATCAATTTTGTTATATATTTCTGCTTTTGATTAAAGTATTGTTCGAGACCAGCCTGGTCTACAAGAGCTAGTTACAGGACAGGCTCCAAAGCTACAGAGAAACCCTGTCTCGAAAAACCAAAAAAATAAATAAATAAATAAAAATAAATAAATAAAGTATTGTGTTTGTATAGCTCATTTAAAAATGTAATGTATAATTAAGAAATACAGGTTAATAGATAATCATCTATAATAGTCGAGCTTGTAGTCGTGTTAGCTAGGTTATCTAGACATACAGAGATATATTTCAGGTGGATAGTTATTCTTCAAATTTTTCAAAGACTACACAGAATATGGCATTTAAAATGTTTTAAGAACTTAGACTTTTCATGACAATGAGACACATCTGTTCCTGGCCGCACCAATCTACTTCAAGAGGATGATGGACACTGACGAGGGTCCTTATTGTGTTGGTTAGCCATTTGGGCAAGAAATTACTCTTGCCTGGACTACTTGATGTTATACTGAATGAACTGGACATGCAGGACCCACAGAGAAATGACTGCTGAAATCGTGTAAAGGTGAGATGGTCCTTCGAAGTTCTGCAGGACACAGAAGAAAGTGACTGACAAACTGCCAATATAGGTGGAACTGTCTTTGAAATTTCCTGCTTCATGGAAAAGTCTGCTGGATACTATGGGCCAGTAGGCTTAAAATGAATGCCCCAATGGTATAGAAGAACTTTGGATGAGTGTCCAGGTAGTGAAGAGTCTCTGTCAATTCTAGAGTTTTGGAAGTTGCTTACAATGCACTTCTTGTTTACTTAGGTAATATTATATCCTTCTGGAGTCTTTGATGGAGCTGAAGAATAGATAGTTATAGTTTTCCTTAGTTATGATAAAAGATAAAGTAGATATAAATGTTGTAACTGTAATTCTTGCTTGATAATTGTTTTGTTATTTGTAATTTTACTTGTTAAAGTTAAAACCTTCCTTTTTTATTTAAACAAAAAAGAGGAAATGGTGTGGGAGGTCCTTCTGTACATGTTTTGCTTTTATTAGTTAATGAATAAAGAAGCTGCCTTGGCCTGTGATAGGGAAGAATAGAGCTAGGTGGGGAAAACTAAACTGAATGCTGGAAGAAAGAAGGCGAAGTCAGGAGAAGCCATATAGCTTCCACCAGAGACAGATGCTGGACATAACCTTGCAGGTAAGCCACAGCCATGTGGCAATACACAGATTAATGGAGATGAATTAGTTAAGATGTAAGAGCAAGCTACTGTTCAAACAGTATGGCAAATAATATAGTTTCTGTGGGATTATTTTGTGTCTGAGCAGTCGGGAACAAATGAGTGATCTCCCACTACACAGTGGCAAAGAAGAAAGCCTCAGAAATCCTGGGCAGAGTTATGGACCCTGATGATGAAGACTCAGGCCAGAGATGATTATTTCCAGGCTGTGAAACTTAATGGAATTTGTCTGTCTGAATTTCAGTGTCGCCTGTATCTACTGTTACATTCTTCTTTTGATTATTTTTCCTCTTTAAAATGGGAATGTCTATGACTCTTATCCCAGACATGTTCCATCACTGTATTCTGAAAGCAGATCACATTTCCTAATTTCACAGAAATACATATGAAAAAGAATCTGAGGTAGAATGATCATATCCAGAGTCCCCCCATTTATTTAATGATGTTAGGGACTTCTTCACTAGAACTGACAGAAAGGTATGCTCTTAGACTAGGAAGTGCTCAACCATATCACAAAATCCATACATATAATACTGATATTATAAATAGAAAGTTTAAATTCAAATGGTTCAGCTAATGAAGAACTTTCTCTGATAACACAAGGAAGAAGTCAGAATGAAGTTGCAACAACATATAAGATGGAATTGAACTACACAAGCATTTGGAGATATTACACATGTGTGTGCATACTGAGCTATGTATCTACTTCACAGCAGAAGTTAAAAAACAAAAAGGCAGGACATGGTAGCTGTGCATGCTGGTAATTGCAGCACTTGGGAAGCTGAGACAAAAGGATCACAGACTAGAGATCCAGCTGGGCTACAGGGTAAAACTGTGTCTCAAAGAACTAAGGGCTAGAGACAGGACTCCAGTCCTCTGAACTCAAGTCCGAGTTCGAATCTCAGCACAATAAACAAACCTTTAAACACTCTGACAGCAAACAGTTATATGTGAGAGTGAGTGTGTGTGTGTGTGTGTGCGTGTGCATATGTGTACATATTCTTTGGGTAAGAAATTCTAAAAATTATTTTTTTTGTTTTTGTTTGTTTGTTTTTGAAGACAGGGTTTCTTTAGTGGCCTTGCCTGTCCTAGATCTAGCGATGTAGACCACGTTGGCCTTGAATTCATAGAGATCCACTTGCCTCTGCTTCCTGAGTGCTGGGAATAAAGGCATGTGCCACCATGCCTGACCTAAAAATTAAATTTTTAAGTGGATAAGTATCAGGAAAAATGATTTATTGAATGCAGGAAAGAGATTCTTTAAAGAAAATCTACCCGCAAAATAGAGAACAATACTAGGTATCCAACAAAAATTTAATTTCATAACGAACATTGAGAAACTCAAGGAAAGCAACACAAGAATGGAAGATTAGGGAGACAACAAACGGTAAGGAAAACAAACGTAAATGGGAGAGAAGACAACCCTCCATGTCTACAACAATACACCAAACAACAAAGCAGGGCATCAATAGAATCGCTAGCCCTGGCAGTGGGCACAGGGAAAGACAAGCCTACAACTTAAAGGGCAAACCATGTTGGATAAGGGGAAACTGACCTGGACCCACAACTATGGGACATATCTTAGCAACACTTAAGTCTAAAGGCAGAAAAATAAATGTTAAGGTGAAGGTAATCAACACTAAGTTTCCTATAAAAGCAAGAAAATGAGTATAGCATTAGACTTCAGAGAGAACAACATACAAAGCTAACCAAGAGTGAAGAGCATTGCCAAAAAAGCCAGCAGTACATCAAATACAAAAGCTATAGAAAAATGTCTAAATATTATGCAGAGAATGGGAGACCTTAGAGCATTCAGACCTAAACAGGATGTCTCCACCAAATCCCCCCACTCAGGGATCAGGGAACCCTGTAAAACAGGAGGTGGGAAGACCCTCTAAATCCACTTGAGCAAAGCTCATATGAATTCACAAGACTGGGGCACCATGCACTGGGCCTGCATGGATCTGCACCAGGTCCTCTGCATATATATTATGGCTTCCATTTTAGTGTTTTTATGGGATTTTTTGAGTGTGGGAACAAACTTCAATTAAGTATACTAAAAGGAAGTATGAAAAAAACCAAAAAGGAATCTCTGATTTTCGTGCCTTCTCTTGGGCTCTTTTCTTTCTGTTTGCTTTGTCCAAATCAATGTATCGGGTTTTTTTAATCTTATTATATTTTATACAGTATAAATTTTGTATTTAAATTACATATAATATATTATAATTTATAATAATTGTATTATTATCTCTTAGAAGACTGTTTCCTAATGAGAGACAGAAAGAGAGTGAATCCAGTTGGGAGGAGTCGGGGGAGGAGAATCCATAAACAGGATGTACTCTGTGAGGGAAAAAAGGGGGGGAGGGATAAAAATGTCTAAAGAATTCAAGGAACATTCTATTCACAGGCCCAAGAGCATGGGCTTTAACTAAGCAAGATTCAACTACAAAACAATCAAGGAAATATAAAAGGACTGGATGATCACTTAATAATTATTTCATGGCTGTAGGATAAAAAAATCAAGATATAGAGGAAAGCACAGTGTGCAATGCTTTATGCTCTGTCAGTTCAAAACTAAGGATGCAACAACTACAACACGGGGAGAAATGCAGAACAACTCAGTTGAATAGTCACCGTGCAAAGGAAAATCAAGAAAGCACATGGCTATCAGCAAAGAATAAGTAAGAACAGTAAAAAGCAGACCCATAAAGAGGTTCATACACAAAAGTAGCCATCTACAATCTTCCTAAATACCAAGACTTTTAAAGAACAACAATAAATATGTAGAAAAAAAACAGTGTGCAAGCCTGCAATCCTAGCAGGTAGGAGGTTAAGGCCTAAGTTGACAGTTTGAGGCCAGCCTGAGTGTCACAGTAAGATCAAACCAACAACAAAAAGGAAAAACAATAGCTACAGTGAAATGTACAGTACTATGAGAGAATATGGTAAATCTGACATCTAACACACCAACTGTATCAACTGGTGTTACAAGCTTACTTCACCAACTAGAATTTCCAAATTGACTAGGAAGGTCGTACACACTCTCCACTGAATACAAGGAGCACAGGAATATAAAATAATTGTAAAAGGCTAAATATAAATGACTGTACGTAAAAAGCAAAGATAATGGAGACACTCAGAAACAAGAAGTAGAGGTTTTAGTCCCAATCTCAGACAACACAGATTGGACCAAAAGGCATTTAACATGACAATGGAGATTACAATGTTAAAAGCCATTGCTCAAAATAAAGATACAGCATTTATAGACATACATGTTCTATAAGTATAGCAGTCAGTGTCACAAAAAAAGTATTAAACTTCAACTAAGTATACTAAAACAAGAAAAATGAAGAAAAACAGAAGCACACTAAAACTAGGAGTCTTTAATACATCACTCTTGGTATATAATATGGCAAAATTAACTGAAGAGACAGAAGAAATACAACATTCAGCAAGGTTGGTGCTATGATGTACACACAGAATGTTTTACCTTCCAATAGAATCACAGCCACTTCTCAACCGCGTACATGGAATACTCACTGAAATGTGATCATAGACAGCTCATAAAGAAAGCATCACCAAGTTCCACAAGAAGAAAGATGACAGACCACAGCCTGAGCACAGTGTGGTTACACTAGAAATGACTGGGAGGTTCCGCAGTTTTGTTTTGTTTTATCTTTAATTATATAAGTATAGGCAACTCGGGGAAAAGCAGAAATATCAACTAAAATGATCTCGTTTCTAAAATAATCCATTTATTTTTGTCAACTGAAAAAAAAAAACTACAACCCTAAGTCAAGAGGCAACAAAATAAAGCAAAAGGAAAAAAGGTAAAAGGGAAAACTGAGACAGGAGAAATAAACATATTAGCTCAAGTCAATAAGCCAGGAGCCCAATTCTTTGAAAAACTAAGAAAATGGACTATTAACCAATGCAATCTTAAGAGAGGTCAACCAGAAGAAACGATGGGGATGGTCCAGTGCACAAGCCCACACACACCCTACCAAAACAAGCATATTCTTATAAGATGAAGAACGCAGCAGAGACGCCTACCAATTCAGACAGTCCTATACGTAATATACTAAAAAAAGAGGTGTAAGACACAGACCTGGAGAACTGCTTCTAGAACTCATTTCACTACGATCCCGTGAGATAGCTGGACACTGAGGTAAGAAGCAGGAATTAAGGGGCCTGCAGAAACATAAATGCCAACATGCTGGAAGGTAAGGGAAGGGTGCTTAGGACAAAGATCAGGAAAGGGTACCTCCCACAAGGCCCTCAATTCCCCAACCACACAGGGAAAAACAAGATGTAGTGAAATAAAAAATTCCATTTAAAAGAAATAAATAAAAGAATAAGCTGAGCAAGAAATAAATAAGCCCTACATAAGAAAAATTTTAAAACACTCAAAAAAATTTTTAAAAATCCACACATATTAACAAAGGGGGAACATTATGTCCTAACACAAAATATCAATAAGCTTTGTTTTATAAAGTTGAATAAGTTGATAATAATTTTCATGTAAAAATAAACTAAAATTTTTGAGAACACCCTAATTTTTTTCTTTTGTTTTGTTTTACTTTTTGTTTTTTGTTTGTTTTTTGAGACAAGGTGTCCTTTTGTAGCCTTGGCTGTCCTAGAACTAGCTCTGTAGACCAGCCTGGCCTAGAACTCCAAGATCCACCTGCCTCTGCCTCCTAAATGCTGGGATTAGCGGCATATAATACCACTGCCCAGCAAGAACACCCTAAATTTAAGAAAATTTGTAGAAAAGTCAGGTGTGGTGACATACATCTTTAATCCCAGGACTTAGAAGGCAGAGGTAGGCAGATCTCTCTGAGTTCAAGGCCAGCCTGGTCTGCAAAGTGAGTTCTAGGACAGTTAGGATGACTACATAGAGAGATCCTGCCTCAAAACTAAACAACAATAACAAAAATATACGCTGGCATGCCTAGAGTGACTTTTCATGGCCAAGTACCGCCTCCTCTGTGCGAGCCAAATGCACACCCACATACCTCTCTGTGTTCCTGTTAGACTGCGAGCTCGGGGAGTCAGGCAGTTCGCTCTCGCTGTCTTCGGACTGGCTGTGAGCAGGGCTCTCTTCTCCTTCATCATCTACTTCATTAAGAGCCTATCTCAACAATAAAACCAGCAGCACAACTTGATTATATGCTCACTCATCCTTTCGTCATAACAGAAATTTCTCCTCCTAAGGCTAACCTTGATATGTGTGCTAAATACCAAAGCATCTCAGCTCTTCCCCTAATAATAGTCCTTCTAACATCTTTTAGCGGCCCTTGCTCCCTTCAGCTGTCAGTATTTAAATGTAAGAAAACCTTTCCCTTCTTAAAACTAAACCTGGGACCACCCTGAGATACTACCTCCTGTTCGTCTTTTGGTTTTGTTTAGCTCAGGCTAATTCAATCTGTTACATACCTGAGGCTGGCCCCAAATCTACACTTGCTTCTATTTCAGCTGTCTGGTGCTAGCATTGCACACCTGAGCAACCAACAGTGGCAGCACAATCTCTTTAAGGAATCATTTCCCGTTTTGCATGCACCATCTATGCTCTGCAACTTTGCCTGTGTCCTGCCACTCCAATCAAAATGCTTTCTGCAAGCTCAGTGTCAGCACATTTATTCCTAAAAAGACAATTCCATCTTTCCCTCTCCTTCTCTGACTCATTACACCTTACCCATCACAAGTTCCCCTCTTCTACAGTTGATAGGATTTTATGTGCATGAGAAATTTAGTCCAAGACCCAACACACTCACAATGAAGGGCCAGGCATGGCAGTTCATGCTTTTAATCTCAGCACTGTGGAGGCAGAGACAGGGAGATCCCGGGGGCTCCCTGCCAGCCAGTCTAGGCTTAGTTGTTCAATTCCAGACCAATGAGAGACCCTGTCTCAAAGGTGGACAGTATTCTTCAGGATGACAACAAGGTTGTCTTCCCAATCTCCTTTGTCAGTTTTCTTTTTCTACTATCTCTTTATAGCTGACAGGACAAGGTGACGTTTAAGCATTTAAAATGCTTACCATGATGCCTAGATCAAGCTGAACTTCATTTCAGCATAGGTGCTTGGCTAGGAGTGCAATGCATTACCTGAGGCTCGATGAGAGATTCATTAAGGGTAGTCAGGGAGACAGGGTCTTGAATCACTCCAATGGGACTCTGAGAGGAATCCGGAGCCATGGTTACATTTGGAAACCCTGCAGAAGGGACACAAAGCATTATGATTTATTTCATCTTCTTAAACAGGCTTCACAAGTTCTATTCTGCCACAGGTTCCCTTCACTTCACGGAACTCTGAAAGAGCAGCTCCACTTACATGTATGTACATGAACCAAACACATATCTAAACTCATTTTTACCTTCACAAAATTCCATGAGACATAGTCTATTATTTTACAGATCAGTAAACTGAAACTTGGAGAAATTAAGTAAGTAGCCCAGAGATACTCTAATAAATTCAAACTCTACTAAAAATAAATCATGCGTTTCTGAAAGATTAAACAAATTATATACAGATTATGATATAATGTTGAAGCTGAGAATGGTGGTACACGCCTATGATGCCAGCACTCAGGAGTTAAGAGGCAGGAAGATCACGAGTTCAAAGTCAGTCTTGGCTACATGGACCCCGGGGGTGAGGTGGTGGGGGTAGGTATAATCCTATGTAACTAAAGAAAAGCAAAGTTTCCTTGAGCAAGAAACTGAAGTTGCTTTGGATTTTAAGTTAAGCTTATTCAAACTACAAGTAAATACATGCTTTAATTATGTGGCATACTAATAAACTGAAAATTAAGCCATGTTTTATAGTTACAAAACACTGTATTTTATACCATATGTCAATGGATAATTCCCTTAGATGAATAATTTGTAATACTTCATATTCCTAGTGAAGAGCAAACAAATTATGGCTCTAGCCCTTTGATGAATAATTTGTAATACTTCATATTCCTAGTGAAGAGCAAACAAATTATGGCTCTAGCCCTAATAATCTTCATATAGTAGTCAGCTAGAACATGTAGCAGGAACAGGTTGGATCCTTCTAATCACTTACACGCTGGGTTCAAGAGAGAAAAGCAGGTTTGAGTGGTGATCGCTCACCTGTGCGCTTACGAGGAGCATCAACAAACAGACCTTTGGCTGCGGCTATCAGATGATCAGACTTCTCCAGCACATCCTGCGTCTGGTACTGATCGGAAAGAATCTACACACATGTTGAGAAAAATACTGTTCAGAGGAAATACATTTACTTTAAAATCATTAAGGAAAAGGACTAAGGGAAGGCATCGAACACGATGTTTTCAAAGCTTAAATATCAACCTTTATTGGTTGTGGTTACTGGATTTGTTTTTAACCATAGACCATCCTAAAACCCTCCAACAGCAATATCCATTAGATATTAGTAGATGAAGCTATTACAGTAGTCAGTAGCTTCAAAGAAGATATATTACATTGTGCTCTGATACGCACATGGCACACACACTCACACACATGCATATATACACTCATACATGCACACTCACGCACATATACACTCACACACTCATGCTACACAGCACACAAACTTTTTAAACTTTCTTTTGATTTTTTGCATCTTTTACATCATGTGTCTTGATCCCATTCATTTCCCCAACCCTTTGTATCCGAACTCTGCTCTTGCACCCCCCTCCCAAAAAAAAATTAAAATAAAATTTAAGAGGAAAAGGGAAAAATCTTGTCATGGAAGCTGTAGTGTGACACAGTGAGTCACACAGTAAACCCTTTTTTCCATGTATCTTTACTTGCAAGTGTTCTTTGCAAAGAGTCACTGGTCTGGTTTGAGGCCTCTGGCTTCTGCTACACTATCTGGGCCTCACTGGGACTCTGCTTGGATATCCTGTTGTTGCCCTATGTCGTGGAAACCCTGCAGTTTTGGGTCTCCAGGACCGATCCTTTCATGTATTCCAGCAGATCACTGTTGGGGTGGACCAACATTCATACCCTGGTTCTGGGCCTGGGTAGTTGCAGGGTTGGTCAGCCCGCCGCCCATCCCCCTACCCCCCACTCTCCCTCCTCACCACCAGGATGAGCTCTCCAGCACTGCCCTGGCTAGTTCACCCCTCTCCCTCCCCATCCCCCCACTCCCCCTCCTCACCACCAGGATGAGCTCTCCAGTACTGCCCTGGCTAGTTCACCCCTTACAGCAATGAGCAAGGGGAGAGGCTAGTGTGCCTGTTTTCAGGCCCTCAGGGCTGGCTCTCTCACACCTGGACCATCAGGGCCAGCTCCAGTGTGCGCCCAGGTGAGGAGAGGAGGCCACTCTCCCGAGTGTTGTAGCTGGTGAGGGGCAGGGACAACTCTCGTACTTTTATGACCACAGACCCAGTTCTCCCTCCTGTCATAAGCAGCGAGGGGAAGAGGGTCTCTCCCCAACCATTCCTTATCACAGATGAGGGGCAGGGCCACATCTCCTCTCAGTAGGGTCAGTTCCAGTGAGCTGCCCAGGTGAGCAGCAAGGCCTGCTGTCCTGAATGCAGCTGGTAAAGGGGAGGGTCCACTCCCTCACCTGTCACTAGCAGCTAGGGGTGATGGGTAGAAAAGGACACATCTTCCACATCAGAACATGGCAGATGGCTACTAGGGACAGCTCTCCCACACTCAGCTTTGGGGCTGGCTCATCCACACCTCCACCAACAGGGCCTACTATGCTGCCCAGGAGAGATAAAGGGCCAGCTCTCCCAAGACACACACACTTCTTAAAGTGAGACTTTAACATAGGATTTCCACATGAAAATGACTTTAAGTTGTATTCCATTCTAGTTTTAAGTAATAGCTATCGCCCACTTACTTGATTTCATAACCCATTAGTAAATAATAATACACAGTTTAAAAAACACAGATTAAAGATAAGAATCTTTGAGCCATTAACTCAAAGGTGTTCCCATCACTGAAGTACTCTGATGCTCCATTAACAGGTCATACAGGGTCCGTGACTTAAAAATAAAAAACAAGATATAGGTTTAAGGATTAAACAAAAACTGTTATGTTTAGGTATTTGTAAACAAGGTGGAGTTTTATCATAGAGAGATAGCTACACGAAAGCACCATTACAGTCATGCCTCTGATTACACACTTTCTTTTGAAGGACTCTGATACACATATAAGCCAAGTCATGCGCTGAAGAGGAGTCAATTCACTCTACTACCACCAGATGTCACTCTTAAGCTGAAAAGAATGTTAAAATTAAGACAACTCTATTTGAAACACTGACTCGAATCCGCATTTAATAACAAACACTCTGCCTAGATTTTCTCTATAACATAGAAATGATGATATCAATTACTATCTTAAGATGCAAAGAGAAAAGTGAGCTGCATCCTTATGTTATCCTTTCTACTGCTATGGCCAACTGGGTCAGCTGGTCAGTTACTGACAGTAAGTACTGAATTAGCTCCTTCCAGAGTAAACTGTAGAACTAACTGCACAAGGCCAAGTGCATACATGGTGTAGAATACTGGGTTTGAGGTCCACACCAGAAATAGTAAACAAACCCCAACCTCTTTAAACTTAGTTTTCTACTGTGTCAATGAATGATACACAGCATGGGTTTTGTTTGAGATCTCATTATAATTAACACCAGGCATCAATGTGGTTATTTTTGGTTGTAAGCCAAGCCTTTAATGGCTGAGCCATCTCTCCAGCCCCCATGTGATTATTAATAAGATCATTCCTCCAGTTTCTGTCAGTTCTTTATTCTGACAGATAATGACTTAAAAACAAAATGTCATAAACTCTTTTTATTCCATTTGTTGTAGTATAATTTTTTGTAGTGGCATTTCATTTGTATTTTAATAAATAAAGCTTTCCTGAAGATCAGAAAAGTTAAAAAGCCACACTGGCCAGCCTTACAGACCAGGCAGCAACGACACACACCTTTAATCCCAGTAGCCACACTAGCTTGCCATAGAAACCGGGTATTAGTGGTGCACACCCTTAATCCCAGCCATAGAGAGGATTATATGGGAAGAGACAGCTCTCAGGCTCAATCTCATTCTGAGGTTTCCTGTAGGCAGGATCGCCATTTTTGGACTGAGGTTGAGGTAAGAGCTGTGGCTGGCTGCTTTGTTTTTCTGACCTTCAGGTTGAACCCCAATTTCTGTCTCTGAGTTTCTATTAGTCATGCTACAACTTTTCTAGTATGGTAACAACCATACTGTCCCATTGCATCATGGATTTGCCTATGGTCCTATCATATCCTTTAGATACAGACACCATAAACAGAAAAACTTAGTAACTAAAGCCAAAGATGTACATACTCTTTGACTCTTACTTTGCCTTTTTTTTATTCCCAATATTAGGGATTAAAGCCTGAAACATCTTAAGAGCTCTAATACTGAGCTAAAGCCCTTGACTGAGCACTCTGTCAATAATTCATCAACAAACAAGTCTGTACCCCAAACATCCTCAATATCCACTGCATTATTTATAATGGCAAACTAAGATGCAATCTGTGAGTGGCACACACTGCTACTCATCCCCAATATTGCCTTTAAAAGCACAACTCCTAAATTTTAGTCAAGGATACACTAATTTCCCACCCCTCTTTGACTATGGGAACAGCCATGCAATAATGTCTGGGGAACAAGACACAATTCCAGAATCTCAGGCTGGCACAAAGGGAGCAGCAGATACTGTCTACTCCCACTCACTGTTGAGCTGCACAGACCGAAGGATGCTTTACAGCCACTCTGTACTGAGTCACACTAAAGAACGCGGAGCCTCTCCCAGCTGCTGCTGAGTTCTCCCACAGGAGAACTACACCTGTGCTTTCTTAAATTACAGTATTTTGAGTCCTTTTCTTTCCAGAAGCTTAAACTGCACTCTAATGCACATCAGTGTACAAATAAAACAATCAATAGAAAAATTATGGCAAAACTATACCCCGCCTAGACTTTTTTTAAAACGATAAATTTATTTCTACTCATTGTCTTCTGAGATCTACTGACATATCAACAGAGATCTAAGCAACTCCTCGACCCAATAGGAGTGGCAGAAGGGTGTGCACACGCTGAAAACATATATATGCTAGCACTTCTTAGAATGTGATTACGATACAAATTACATTATTTTATGAACCAAAGTTCCATCTTTGGTGAAATATCTTTCAAGTCAATGCAACTAAGAGCTTTGTAAATATAACGTATATTAGACATAATATATAATGGATCAGCACAGCATGGCTACAACAGAAACTGACAAAGGCAGAAAGTAAAGGGAAAATCTTACTGATCATGTTGATACTGGCTATTAATTATGATCAGGTCTCAAGTAAAGCCACTGCTTTGCCCTCCTCCCCTAAGCCTCTGTCACATTTCTTGGAGTAGATTGTGTAGCCACAGATCACTGTAGTAGTCTTACTAAGTGAGATCCATTACTAAAAGGAAACATCTAAGTCTCATCAAAAGCTGTGGCTCTGATGCAGGAAACCATCCTGGGCAGCCAAGGAAACTGTCCACACCCAGCTACTCACTAAATTTGTATCTCTAAGCACTGAGTTCAGGTACAGTGTCTCCCTAGCCTCCTTACGAGCGTGTCAGCCATGATGATGTCTCATGTGCAGTGAGGATTGAGAATCTCCACACTACAGCTGGAGGAAGCAGCATTCTGAGCCCCTTACCCATCCTCTCAGTGCTCTTCTCTCCCCATGTCAGGAGTACTAGAGAGACGGCTCCATGGTTATCAGGGGCTAAGAGTGCTCATGGCTCTTGTTGAGGAAGCAGGCTGGAATCTCAACACTCACATGGTGACTTACAACTCTGTGACTCAGTTCCAGGGGGCCCAACACCCTCTTCTGACCTCCACTAACACCAGACACACAATCATACATGTTCCAGGGAGTCCAACACCCTCTTCTGACCTCCACTGGCACTAGACACACATGCATACATGTTCCAGGGAGTCTAACACCCTCTTCTGGCCTTCACTGTTAACAGACACACGTGCATACATGCAGGGAAATACTCATAGACAAAAAATGAAAATAGGGCTGGAGAGATGGCTCAGTGGTTAAGAGCCCTGACTGCTCTTCCAGAGGTCCCAAGTTCAATTCCCAGAAACCACATGGCTCACAACCATCCATAATGAGATCTAGTGCCCTCTTCTGGCCTGCAGGCATACATGTAGGCAGAACACTGTATACTAAATAAATAAAAATAAATCTTCAAAAAAGAAAAGGAAAAGGAAATTAAAACTAGAGAAAGAAAACCAAATTCCCGAGTTTGACCCCTCCTAAAGAGGCTGGCTGGTTTTCTGGGTCATATCTGTGGTTTGGGGGCCTTTCAATGAGAACTGGCGCACATCAGATGTGTGTGACTGGTCCAAGATCACAAGATGCAATGTCACATTCTCCAAACCACTGTTCCCTTTTCAAGTCATGGAAACATTTATTTGGGAGATACTGCTCTTCCTGATCCATAAGATTTCTGTAAGACAGTGGTCCTCAACCCTCCTGATACTGCAGTCCTTTAATATTGTTCTACTCCTCATGCTGTGGTGACCCCAACCATACAATTATTTTTGTTGCTACTTCATAATTGTAAATTTGCTACTGTTATAAAACATAATGTAAATATCGTGTTCTCCAATGCTCTTAGGTGACCCCTGTGAAAGCACAGTTGACCCAAAGGGACTGAGAACCACTGCTCTAAGGACTCTAAGGAATTTCTCAAAAGGCAGCCTGTGACTTAAAACCACCATGAAAAGTTATGCAGAAAGCACACACATAGCACATTCCTTCACTGTGACTTCAGTTCAAAAAAGAAAGAAAGGTCACTCTGCTATAGTTCCTTCTAACTTCCCAGTCTACCCACCCGACATATCTGATTACTTCTTCAAACACCCAGGCAGGCAAAAGGTTAAGCCAGAGGTAAATGGCTGATGACCTAGACCAACAGTCACACAAAATTAATTTTATTTCATTTTTGCTAGGTAACCCTACTATACTGCTGAACTGAGACATAATACACCAGTTTATGGAGCATTATTTGCCAAAGACTGTAGTAATCTCTTTTAAAGCATTATACCAGGGCTAGAGCAGAGCATTGGTTGCTCTTCCTGAGGACCTGGGTTCAATTTTCAGCACCCACATGGCAGCTCACAGCTGTCTGTGACTCCAGTTCTAGCAGATCTGATACCTTCTTCTGGCCTCCATAAGAACCAGGCATGCACATGATGCACAGACATACATGAAGGCAAAACATCATACATATAAATCTTTTCTTAAAAAAAATTAAAATTCATAGCACAGCCAAGTATTTTGTTGTTGTTTTGGTTTTGGTTTTTGAGACAGAATTTCTCTGTGTAACTGCCCTGGCTGTCCTGGAACTCACTCGGTAGACCAGGCTATCCTCAAACTCAGAGATCTTCCTGTGCCTTCCAAGTGCTATTAAAGACATGCACCCATCACTGCCTGTCAACACAGCCAAGATTTTAAAGATTAAAAAAATCAAGTTAATGTCGGAAAAATGAAGCTACAAAGTTTATAAAAACAAATGAACAGAACTGAAAAATGCTCTATTAAATTAGGTAACCCAGACCCAGATAAATGAGCCCTGCATGTCTCTCTCATTGCTTCTAATTGTTAAGTATGGGAGTAAGTGTGAATGGAGGCTATAAAACTGGAAAAAATGTGAGAAGAATACATGTGATATGAAAACGAAAGGGGAATGCTGGAGGTAGAAGATTCGGTGGGACAGGAGGAACGGGAAATGGGGGAGGTGGGGTGGGAGTCAACAATCCACAACTGAGTAAATATGACAACAGCGGAAGAAACATGCTATTTTGTAAGCTAGTTTTTGAAAGGAAGAAGGAGAAATGGGGAAACCGAAAAATTCCAAGCCAAGAAGTTATACAATCTAAGGCTACAGAGCTAATGAGTTGTGGAGAGAACATTTAAGGCAGCAAACTAGACTCCACCCACCCTGCTGCTCTCTGCACTAGACTCCACCCACCCTGCTGTTTTCTGCAAAGTCCCCAAGGAGCTCACTGTTAAAGGCTGCAGTAAGTACTAGAGTCTCTCATGAAGTCAACCCAAGAACTCTAAAGACAATGAATTTTTACACTACCTCCTTCATGATAGATAATCTTCTTTTTTCAAAATTTGAAGCTTCTGGTTTCTGTTTCTTCCATTTTCTCTTCAAAGCTTTTTCTTGAAGTTCCCAGTGCACCAATGCTCTATTCTTTGACTTATGTATCTCATGACGGCGTACCTATACAGAAGGAAAAACTGTGAAAAATGTTTTCAGTAACAAAGAAGTTGGCTGCTCCTATGTAAGACCACTTACACTAGTTTAGACTTCTTATTCCTCACAGGTTCAACGTGTGTGCGTGCGTGCATGTGTGTACATTCATGGCTAAAACTTTGATAGTCTTCAAAAATGATCTAAAAGAGAAATATCTAGAACTTGGAGGTCTAACCTAAAGCCACACAAAAATATTAACTTCTACTTCAGGTATAGACTACCAATCTTCAATTCGCAAGTTAAAACTCATTCAACAAGTGCTACAACATCAATTCGTGTTCAGTGCAGACACTTTACACATGATATAAAGGGTACCAAATCCAGCACAGCCATCTTTGGCAAAGCACACCCCTTTCATGATAACTGCATCACTTCCAAGTCAAGGATGCACTGTTTGTATAGCTCTGAAGGGGCTTCATGTAGAAGTGAGGTCACAAATGATGCAGTTATCCAGGGAAGGAAAGTTCCTGAGGCAGAGGAGATAGGAACCAGAGCTCCTAAATAGTTGGAAGGGAAGAATCCATAGAGGTGACTGAGGAATAAAGTAGACATTTACCTTTACAAGTATTCTAGTGCTCAGAACTGTAAATATGAACAAAACCTGGGTCATCTAATGAAGTTTTAATCATGCTAACATGCAACTACCCAAAAGATTAGCAATCAAGAATGCAAATCAGAATCATGATGAGACAGTACTTTATACCCATGAGGGGAATTAAAATATAAACTGAAAGTTCCACACAGTCTGGTGGGATTTAAATCATATAAGCACTTCGGAAAACAATTAAGCAGTTATTCATAAAGTCCAATATGAAGATGCAAGACCTAGTCATTCTATTCCAGATATACACAACCGCCTGCATGTGCATATATTCACAGAGACTTGTACATGAACATTCACAATGGTATTACTCGTAATAGATGAGAGGCATAAACCAGATGTACAACTGACTAACAGATAAATCAAATCTGGAATCTCCATTCAATGCAATCCTATTTCACAACAGGAAGGGATGAAGTAGAGATACATACTATAACATGGATGGATCTTTAAAATATGCTAGAAAAAGAGGCTACACATAAGAGCCCACATACTGCATTCTGTTGGTAAGAAAAGTCAAGGCTAGGCAAATCTAGACAGACAGAGAGTATATTAGTCACTGCCATGGAGAGACTAGCCAGGGTTACCCAGTACAGGCCTGCCTTGAAAGTAACAATAAGAGCAATGATAAAATGCTGCAGATATTTCTTGACAGAGAAGACAAACAGACCTACAGGTCAATTCTAGGTAAGTGATAAGACTGTAAACCAAAAATGTTTAGTAAGATTCTAACAGTAGCTAATAAGCCTCAGTAAAATCAGAAATTTCTTAAGATAGACTTTTAGGTTTTACACAGATGTGAACAGATTAAATAAAGCTAATCAACTTCTAATCAACTTCCAGAAGGGGCGGTGGTCTCTGTTCTTCTGAAGGCTAGACACCAGACACCAACTAAAACATAGAGTCCAGGACTTTTTCAGAGTTAAACTTACCAGATCTTCAGGAGTTGCCCGGTGAACTGTTAGATCATTTACAGTATTCTTTAAAAATAAAAAAAAGAGCTTTTAAAATGTAAAATGTTTCCTTATAAGTTATTAATAGTTACTGAGTTTTAGTAGCTGAAAATTGATTCAAAGTCCCAAGACCAAAAGCCTTTTTTTAGGAACCAATATTGTTACTATAACATTAAAACAGATTACTTTTAAATATCTTCTAGAAAATAACCTATTTTTAAGTGTTAAATAAATAAAGCACTCTCTTGTTTTAGAATAAGAACTAAAATGGAGCCGGGCAGTGGTGGCACACGCCTTTAATCCCAGCACTCGGGAGGCAGAGGCAGGTGGATCTCTGTGAGTTCGAGACCAGCCTGGTCTACAAGAGCTAGCTCCAGGACAGGCTCTAAAGCTGCAGAGAAACCCTGTCTTGAAAAACCAAAAAAAAAAAAAAAAAAAAAAAAAAAAAAAAAAAAAAAAAAAAAAAAAAAAAAAAAAAAGAACTAAAATGGAACAGAATATATTCAAAACAAGTCAACTTAACTGAAGCTATAATGCCCACACACTAGGATCCCTCGAGGCAACCTAGAAAGTGTGGTGACTGCAACAAGCTGCAGAGGGACCTTTTCCAAAGACACAGTTTCTATCTCACTAAAACTCTAATTCTTGGAAGGAACTAGAAGTTACTGCCCTTAGTATATGTACTCTTAAGGCGGTGCAAATATCCTGCTCTTCCTTCCAAGATCAAACACATGTCTAGAAACCCCCTGAGCCTACTACAGCTGCGCTCCATCACACCACATGCCAGAGCCACGGCGTCCATCCCCAGAAGACCTTACTCACTGTCCCGAGACTTACACCGCATGCCAGAGCCATGGCGTCCATCCCCAGAAGCCCTTACTCACTGTCCCAAGACTTACATCCCATTCTTGCCTCGCTGCAGCTTTCTTCTTTACTTTCAGAGTTTTTCTTCCAACTCCCCGTGGACCAAAGCGATTCACTCTGATCAATGACATCTAGGAATAGTAATTTTTTTAAATACAAATATTTATGCATCATAGAGAAAGGGACACCTAGGGCAAACAAAATCACTCTCAAAGTAACAAGAATTTAATCATGATGAAAGGAATAAGCTATCAAAATATTTGGTTTTCTCATTTTACAATTAATAGTAAAGTCAAAGCAAAAATCACAATAAAAAGGTCTTAAATAACAAAACTTGTTTCTTAATAAAGAACTTTAGATATATAGAAATTATGACCTAAAATAGAAAACTTAGATGGTTGTATCTGTCATCAGATACAACATTCACAATTAAAAGAAAAACGCCAGGAACTGGGCAACATGAGGAAGGAAAGTGCAGTTGTAAGCATGCTAACGCTCATCCCTACCAGGCACACTCATGCTCACTTCGGAGGAGTACATCCTTAGAGTCTGATTCCACCTCTAACAAACCTTCACACAGCACCCAATGCAAGCGATTTCGTAAATCACCAGCATTAGCCTGACAATCAAAATCGCCATGTGGGACTAAACATCATGAAAAGTTAGGAAAAGACTCACAGTCCACAGTCCTTGAAAACCAAGGTTTTTACAATCAATACATATAACTGTGAAAACAAAACAAAAACAAGCATGACTTCTATTTCACATCCTCTTTACCACTGTGGCAATGCAATATGAAAATATCTTACATTCTAAGAGACTGAAACTTTTACTGGACCTCATAACAAAAGTGAAAGTCACTTAAAGATTGCTATCTTAGGGTGCACTTACCCTGTCTGTTTAATCTGTCTTTAAGAGAACAATGGAATGTCAACCTTAATTGTCTTGGATTTCCCATGTAACCCCTTTTGCAGCCTAAGCTAATGGGAGAGCTATGATCACAAATTATGTACTCTTCATGCCCCTGACCCAGAACAATGAATGTGTACCCTCTGCTGAAAGCATCAAATACTGAGGTTGAAAGCAACCTTCGGAAATGGTAAACAATGGTGTTTGCAACAGTTTCTTACCTGGGTCAGTTCTGATCACTGGGAGCCAGTGATGTAAACCCTTGTAAAAATCTATGTTAAAGATTTCTATAAAGTACCCCATTCTTTCCCCATGTGATACTTTCTGTATTGTTTAGTAAATACAAAACAAAGCCTTCTATTAAAGATAGACACACAGACATACAGACAGATGCAAATGAGTACACAAGAAACACTCACAATCACACACATACATATACACCAAAAACACAAACACAGGGACAGACTTACGAGACAGCCTTCAGGCAGGCACAAATTCACTCATTCAACAGACAGAGGACAGAAGATACAGAGAGCATGAGTAGAGAATTCAAATTTGGCCTTTGCTCTCAGTTAAATGATAAGGGGTAAGAAATGCTTTTCTCTCCTTAATGTGACTCAATCAATCACTAATGTATATAATCCTAACCTACCAAAATAACTACATAACTTTCTGGCTGATCCCATTTCCTACAGTGTTTATTATCACCCCTTCCCCCACTTGCTATAATGGAGACGAGACAGACACGAGGCCTAGCATATGCTAGGCAAGTGTTCTGCCCTTAAGCTCCACTGCCTTCCCCTTTCATTAAGTACTTTTAATAAAATAATCTGCTATACAAAAGACACCTAAACTCCAGTGCTTCTCTACAATAATCTTGCTAGCTCTCTGTATTGTTTTTCTCTTATTACATTTACTCTTTAAACATGTGTCTAATTTCAGAGCTTACAATCCAGCAAAGGAGGTAAGTCACAAACGATTAGAAAACAGCAAGTTATTTTGTCTTTTTCTGTGGTACTGAGCTGATTGATGCCAGATGTAACATATACCAGACAAGTTCCCTTACACTGAGCTCTATTCCCAGTTCAACAATCAGGACTTGTTTTCCCATGATTAGGCCCTTTTTATTTTCCTATTTTTATTTCAAGTTTTATTAACACATACACACATATACATATATAATGATTTGTGTAACATTTTCATTCATGTACATAATGTATTTGATTCTATCACTTCCCAACTGCCCTCTCTTCTCCCCCTCCAACTGGTCCAATCCCTCTTTACAAATAACCTCCCTTCTACTTTCACGTTTTTTTCTTTAAATCTAGAAAGAAAACATATAATATTTATCTTTCTGTATCTATATTTAACATAATTTCTAGTTCTATTTCCCTGCACATATAATTTGATTACATTCTTTTTGTGGCTGAATAACACTCCCTCGCATATATCTTTATCCAATTATCTGTTGATGGGCATCTAGGTAGACCCCATAAGTTTACTACTGAGAACAGTGTCACGATAAACATGGATGCACAGGTATGCTATGGTATCCTTACTTTTGGTATATACCCAAGAGAGGTACAGCTGGATCACAAGATTGAAGAACTTCCATATTGGTTGCACTAATTACATTCCCAACAACCACATATATGGGCTCTTCTCCAGCTCCCAGTGTCCTCACTATTATTTGTTGTTGTTTTCTTGATGACATAGCCATTCTGGTGAGACAGAATCTCAATGTAACTTTGATTTGCATTTCACTGATGGCTGAAGATACTGAACATTTTTTTTAAAAGAACTGTGTGTGTGTGTGTGTGTGTGTGTGTGTATGTGTGTGTGTGTGTGTGAG
This sequence comes from Arvicola amphibius, assembly GCF_903992535.2. NCBI lineage: Eukaryota > Metazoa > Chordata > Mammalia > Rodentia > Cricetidae > Arvicola > Arvicola amphibius. Next base: position 45,579,729 of record NC_052056.1, on the reverse strand, counting down.
AGAGAGAGAGAGAGAGAGAAGAGAGAGAGAGAGACAGAGACAGAGAGAGGGAGGGAGGGAGGGAGAGAGAGAAAGAGAGAGAATGCCAGACGTGCATGGGTGCACACAGAGGCCAGAGAGGGTGTCAGACTTGCTAAAGCTGGAGTTATGGGTGATCATGAACCACCCCACATGGATGCTAGGAACCAAACGCAGTACTCTAGAAGAACAGTACACAGGTCTTAATGACTGAACCATCTCTCTAGTTCCTGAACATTATTCTCATGTATTTTTGGTCATGGGTACTTGTTTTGAAAACTGTCTGTTCAGTTCATTTGACCGACAATTAGTCAATGTCTTCTTTTGGTGATTAGATTTTTGAAGTTTTACATTTCTGGGTATCAATCCCTTGTTAAATAACTGAAATACACTAGGGAAACAGACTTCTACTGTAAGCTGTTCTTCACTCTGAGTTCCAACTGTGCAGCTTTTTAATGGGTACAGCATCATTTTTCAATTCCTTTACTGCAGTATTATTGCCCTCTGGGGGAGAGGAAGGAGCACATGACACAGTACATGTATGAGGCCCAAGAACAACTTGAAGGAGTTGGCTTCCTCCTTCCTCCGCATGGGCCTCAGGGATAAACTCAGGTGTTAGGTTTGGCTCTAACCCACTGAACCCCTCATCAGCCCACACTGATCAACAGCCTTATACAGAAAGACTTTGCCTGTGCCCATATCCTGTTTCCCTGGTTTCCTCGAGGAGGTTCGTGTCTTTCATTAAGGTCTCTGATCAATTTTGGATTGAAGTTTTACAAACTGAAAAGAAAGGGATATGGTTTCAGTCTTGTACTTATGAGCACAATCTTCTCAACGCCATCTGTCACCAACAATTAAGTTTTATGATGGTGATGGCAATAACAGCGGCAGTGGAGGTAATGAGAGCATCAGTAAGACAGTCTGAGTACTTGCTATAGGCTGGCTACTATTCTAAGCTCTTTCGCATCTTAGTTTCTTTAATACAAGGGGCTCAGCCGGGCAGTAGTGGCACACACCTTTAATCCCAGCACTCAGGAGGCAGAGGCAGGTGGATCTCGGTGAGTTCAAGACCAGTTTGGTCTAGAGTTAGTTCCAGGACAACCAGGGATACACAAAGGAAACCCCATCTCAAAACAACAACAAAACAAACAAAAACCAAGAACTCCATAAAGTAATTAATATTATGATTAATTTTAAAGATGAGAAAACTAAGGGGCCAAGAGTTAACCAACTGTGACGTTCACTTGTAATAGACATAACCAACACTTAACAAGACATGGAACAGGCAAAAGTCTAAATGGACCACTACAATTACAGTTATTTTCCATAAAAGGAGTCAAAATAATTTAATTCAATGATTATTGTTTTCATTACTTCTGTGAAAAAAATCAGTTTCCTACCTCATATAGGGTATAAAAGTTAGCTTAAAACTAGCCATATTAAGCCGGGCAGTGGTGGCGCACGCCTTTAATCCCAGCACTCGGGAGGCAGAGGCAGGCGGATCTCTGTGAGTTCAAGACCAGCCTGGTCTACAAGAGCTAGCTCCAGGACAGGCTCTAAAGCTGCAGAGAAACCCTGTCTCGAAAAACAAAACAAACAAACAAACAAAAAAACCCTAGCCGTATTAAAATGTTAGAGCTAAACCTACAGAACTCTTAGAAGAAAACCTGAGTATAAATAGCTGTGAACCTCGGTCAAGCAACAGTTTCTGGAGTAAAACCAAGATGTGGGGAGGATGGCGTGGTTTACCAAATTTTTAAAGACTACTCAAAGGTACAATCAAGAAAATGAAAAGATAACTAATGAGTGGCAAAGGTATTTGCAAATCATTTACCTTGTATCTAGACTATACAAAGAAACTTCATAACAGGACTACTCAAACAACCCAATTTAAAGCGAACATAGGTCTTGAATAGACATCTTCAACTAAGATACTAGATGGTCAATAAACACATAAGAAGTTCATCAAGATAGGGGCTGGTGGGATGACTCAACGGTTAAGAATACCTGCTGCTCTTTCAGAGAATCACAGTTCGATTCCCACCACGTACATGATGGCTCACAACCACTTGTAATTCCAGTTCCAGGGATCTAACACCATCTTTTGACCTCCAAAGGCACCAGGTGGCATGTGGTGAACATACAGACATGCAGGCTAAACATTCACACGCAAAGTAAAAGGACCTTTTTCATAAAATGATCAACATAATTAAATATGAGTCAAAAATCACTCTAGGGTGATTTTTTTTTTAAAAAAAGGACCAGACCAGTACTGACTATGGAGAAAGTGGAATCTTCATGTATTTGTTGATTGGAACATAAATTTATATAGGCATTTTGGAAGACCAGTGGGAAATTATTCAGAAATTTAAACCACATGACTTAGCAATTCTCCCACCTACATACTCAAGGGAATTAAAAACATTAGTTCACAGAAAAATTTGAAAATGAATGTCCATAACAATATATTTTATAGACAAAAGCGGAAATATTTCAAAATACCCATTAACCGATCAGTGTATAAATGTGACATAGCTATACAATGGGATATTGTTTAGCAATAAGGAATAAAGTACTGATGTATGCTACAATGTGGATGAAGTTTGAATATATTAACTATGAGAAAACTAAGCACAAAAGCCACATATCACACGATACCATTTAATCTAGTATAGACTAAGCACATACAGAAATATCAAGTACACTGGCTGCCTGGAAGAAGACAGGCGTAGAGTTTGTTTTTCTCCTGGGATGGGAGGAGAGATGAAATGTTCCGGGATTCGCTGATGATGGCTGTACAACTGTAAATGTACTTACGTAAAGGATGGGTTTTATGGCACATGAATTATATCTCAAAGCTGTTGTTTTCTAAAGGAGGAAGAGGTAGGCAATCCCCAAACAGGCTAATTATATTACCAAATCAGCACATTCTAGATTCAAGGAAAAGACCCTACTTCAAGGTAAAGAAAAAGTGACAAAGACACCCGACTGATATCAAACTCACTCTCTCTCTCTCTCTCTCTCTCTCTCTCTCTCTCTCTCTCTCTCTCTCTCTCTCTCACACACACACACACACACACACGCACATACACATTTGCAAAAAGAAAAAGTTCAATGTAAAAAAGTGATCTATAGAACTGCATGCACAACCTCAGTGATGTTAACACGTGCAGCATGAAGAGCCACACCACTAACCCCACAGCTCCAGGAGGCACACACTGGCTTAAAGACAACATGGTACAGTGGCTAAGAGTAGAGCCTGGAAGCAGACTGTCTAGATTCGCCCATGAGCTTTATCACTGACTCTAAAATGAAACTGATTAAATATGTGAGCAGCTTGGAAACCCCCGCCTGACACATACTAAGTCTCATTTAAGTGTTGATGACATCCGTGACACTTTTGAATTCTCTCACATGACTTGAATAACACTTAGCGAATGTAACAGCATTGTTCAAAGTGACACAAATAATAACGAAGAGAGCAAAAAACTGTCACAGAGAGTGTGACTGACTATAAAGAACATGCTAGGAAACCACTAAAAAGGGATTAGCTCTGCTTGGCTCAAAACATGCAATTCTTTAAAAGGGAGGAAATTTTTATTTCAAATTATATTTAAAACATTACAGTTATTCACAAGCTAATGCTATCCACTCCGCTCCATCTCAACTAGGAACAGTTTTGTTATTAAATTCCTTAAGGTTTCTTTTTCCCTCATTCATCCACTGCATTCATCAAATAACTTAAGAGTACTTGCTAAGAGCCAGGCATCGATAAAACAAGAGAAACAGTCACAGAGGTGGGATTCTCAAAGGACCATAACTAAACCACTTGTTAAAAATAGAAAAAGCAAGTATAGATAGCTGATTCTTTATGTCAACGAAGTACCTAGTACACGTGATGAAAAGCTACCTCCTCTCCTCAATTCCCTCCACAAAGTCGAGGCTGAAGATACAGCATGAATAAGAGGAGCGGAAAGAAAATGTTCTGTGCAAGGGGGGAAGACCATTTTCAGAACTGTGTTCATTCTCAACAGCAACGTCTTTAAAGGGAGGCAAGCTCGAGAAAAGTCAAGAAGGCCGAGGGCCACAGCAATGTGTGCGCTATACTAAAGATCACGGGAAGCCCTTCCGGGCTTTGGGGGAGCGAGGGGGGTGGAATTCTACCAGATTCACCTTAAGTGGTATGAAAAATTGGGAGGGCAACCAGAACACTGTCCCTGCCATCAATTTTACCCAGCTACGGGGAGACAGATCATCTCATTTTCCTTCCTCCTAAGATCTTAATGGAGCCCACTCTTTAGGGCCCTCCCACACGAAAGCGAAGCTCTGATCTCACACAACGCCAAGCGCCCTTTGGAGCAACTTCAGACCTCCAAATCCCAAGCCTGCCCCAAACTCTCCAGCGGCCCTTTCTTCGAAACCCAGTCCTAACCGCTGTGCTGAAAGGACACGCCCTGTCCCAACACCCCGAGTACTCCGCCACGCCCTGGCAGGACTATAAACACCTGGAACACCGGACAGCCTCCGGGTTTTGCCGCCTGCGGGGCGCCCGAACGATCGCGCGTGCGCATTGAAGGGCGCCCCCGCAGAGGGAGCACCGGGCCCGCCCCGGAAACGCGCTCCGGCTCTGCGAGGAGAGCAGCCTCCGGCGCTGAGTGCCCGGAAGACGGAGGCGCCGGCCGCTTCCCCTCGCCTTGCGCGCGGACGTGAGGCCTGCCCCCTTCACCCAACCTGCCTTGCCACTGGCCGACGGCTGCCTCCACCCCGACTAAAACTTCAGCCTCCTGAACCGCAGAGCCCGCCACAGGGGAAGGCGGAAAGTGGCTTCCGGAATGTTGCCAGGGTTACCAGAGCCCCGCCCCCACGCCGTTGCGTATATCCGGCGAGCCCCTCGGAGGCGTTCCAGAGCCCGTGCCTGTGGCTGGCTGGGACGGTGTTTTAGCTTGTCCTGCCTCCGTCCGGGGCGGGTCTACATAGCGCACTTACTTGTTTTCACTTTTGTTCGTTTACTTAAAAATATTTCTTATCATCTACCTGTGTGCCAGACACGCTGGGTTCACTAGGAACTAAGAACAGGCCCGGCCCTCCGGAAGTTTATAGCACCGTCGCAGAAAGCTATTGACGACAGAAACGGTTACGGTGAAAACACTGGCAAATGCTAAGAAAGAGCCGCACAAATTAGATAATGCCCTTACAGGAATATTTTAATTTCTCAGAAAAGCTGAAATTCAAGGAGGAGTAGATCATCAAAGGAGAAAGAGCATTTCTACCGAGGAAATTAGCTCCGCAAGGATGTATGTCAAATTGCAACGAATGCTTAAGAAGTTGCGAAGAGTGGTTGTGCTTGGCGGACTGGAGCCAGGATGCGTATAACTTCGCTGATTGTGTTAAGGACTTTACAATGAACTTATTCTTGGTAACTTCCTTTGTAGCCCCTGACTTTTCATGGTTAAGAAAAAGCTACACATGGATCAATAGGTGTGTATATTCAGTCATCTAGGTGCAAGGAACCGCCCTCTGAGACTCCAAACTCTTGTTTTGATGTGGATGTGTTAGTCAACATAACCATCCCTTCCTCTCCAAATTTTAGGTAGGCACCTATTGATTGAACATTTTGTTACAGGTCCCTGCTTCATTAATTCTCTCACTCCCCTAGGTGACAGTGGTATACTTTCTTATTTATCTCCTCTATCCTCATAGCAGCCTATGGTCTTGCTTCTTATTTCATTGGTAATTTTAAGAAAATTTCCAGGCGGATCTCCGTGAGTTCAAGGCCAGCCTGATCTACAAGAGCTAGTTCCAGGATAGCTAGGACTGTTGCACAGAGAAACCCTGTCTCAAAAAAATAAAAAGAGAAAGAGAGAAGGAGGAGTAGGAGGAGGAAGAAAAGAAAACTTCTGTCAGCTTCCATCACTCCTTCAGTCCTCCGACAGACATATTTATCCACAGACTTCCTCTTTTCCTTCGGCTTCAGAAGCTCAAAGAAACGGGAGCACACACGCATAAAAGAAAACTACAAAGTGGATAATAATCAAATTGATCAAAAGCAGTGATGCAGAAAAAAATCAAAAATTAGACGCGCCTAAAGACAAAAATAAAGATACTAACAATTTCTCTTTAGAAACAAAACTAGACATTAGGACAATAACGTGTCGTTCCATCTACTTCCTCCTTAGTTTTACGGTTTTCTTTATAGATATATAACAAAATTGTATATCTATATGATATAGTAAATTTTGTCTTGTTTGACTTTATATAGTTTATACATATTAAAGAAAAATACATTTCCTTTAGAAAAATAACAAACTGATTCTGAAATTCTGGTGAAAATATGGAAATACCTAGAATAGCCAAACAAAAACAAAATAAAGGAACAAAATTTGATTTTGATTTTATGCCTGATTTTATTTAAGACTTATCATAAAGCTTTTAGTAATCATAATGTCATGATATTTGTAGACAGTTAATTCAAATATCCCAATGAAGTAAAACAAAACTCAAACTCACACAAAGGTGGAAAATTAGTGTTTCACAAAAGTAACACAGTGGAGAAAGGATAGCTTTTTAAAATGAATCTTTCTGGCATTGTTTTATCTCCATATGAAAAAATGGAACTAGGCATTATACCTACCACATTCAAGAAATTACCTGAAAAATAGTTATAGGGTTGTGCTACGCCCATGGCTGTCACGCCTGCGTAGCAGACAAATGCCGCTAAGGTGGACCGACGCTGAAGGGTTGGGGTCTGCGCTCCCAGGAGCTGAGCCCCAGGCGGTTCCCTGGCAATCAGCCACAGTCATGATTCTGGATCAGCAAACTCGCCTTCGCTGGCCCTGACGCCATATTGAGCTTTCTGTTCTTTGTTTCTGTATTCTGTGTAGTTCTTTTATCTTGCCAGCAGATCAAGATGCTCTAGGACATTACCAATGATAACAAAACTACTGAGGACATACTGGATTCTGGATCGCTCTCTGGGAGGAACTTATGTATACCCTAGAACAGAAAGAGCTCATGATAGGAGAAGATGAGTAAATGATGAAGGAAAACGTATGGAGTGACATGAGTTACCATCTATGGAGAGGCTAGCCAGAATGAGAAAACCCCTGGTGCATTTTAGATAGGAAAAAAAGGCAGGCTATTCTTGACAATATGAAACCAGCCATTCAATATTGAAGCAAGCCTTGGGAGTGGAATCCTAAAGAATGGTGTTTGGGTTACCATGGGAACAGATACGATTTAGGGCCATGAGAAAGCAGTTGGTTAATGGTGTGAGACGAGTTTCAAAGGAAAACTTTGCCCACTTGGTCCTAACCACAGAACATACTGAAAACAATCAATTGCCTGTAATCATTCTTTTCATGAAAAGCTTTTTGTTTGCCAACTTCCTTCTGTAATCCCAAAAAAGTGATGCTTGAATTTTAGTAAATTTGCAGCAGCATATTCAACCCTATTGAGTGTGTCTGTCTGTCATTTCCTCGCCGATTCCTGATTTCCCCTAGCCTTCACCCCTGTTCTCCCTCAGTCTCCGATCTCCAAGAGAGTCGGTCCGTGGCAGGGTTGAAGATATGGCTTCACTGGTAAAGTACCTCCTGCCTAGAAATGAAGACCCAAGTTCCATCTCCAAGCCAGGCATAGTGGTGTGCACTTGTAATCTGTGCTGGTTAATTTTAATTGTCATCTTGTCACAACCTAGTATCACCTGAGAACAAACAGAGCCTCAACTGAGGGATTACCTAGATCAAAATTGCCTGTTGGCAGTCTGTGGGGTATTGCCTTGATTATTAATTGGCATAGACAGGCCCAACCCACTCTGGGTAGCACCATACCTAGGCAAGTGGTCCTGAACTGTATGAAAAAGATAGAGTAGTATAAGCCAGCCTGCAAGCCAGCCAACAAGCAGCATGTCAATGTCCCTGCTGTGGCTCTTGGCTAGAAAGTGAGTTCCACGGTCTGAGACTGTGCCGTGTGGAAGAGCAAGAATGTCAGCCTTCAAGGTTCTGTCTTGAATTCCTACCGTGACTTCCCTCGATGGTGAGATGTAATCGGGAACTAGAAACCAAACAAACCCTTTCTTCCTCTATGTTACTTTCAATTAGGGTATCTTATCAAAGTAAGGACAATGGAAACTAGAACATAATCCTAGTGCTGGGGAGGCAAAGACAGGTGGACCCCTGGAGCTCATTAGCTAGCCAGTCCAATTGAATAGGGCTCCAGGTTCAGTGAGAAATCCTGCACGTCTTTACTCCCATTATTCAGGAGGCAGAGACAGGCAGATCTCTGTGAGTTCAAGGCCAATCTGATCTACCGAGCCAGTTCCAGGACAGCCAGTGACACACAGAAAAACCCTGTCTTGAAAACAAATGTGGATAAAGATGCCTGACATTGACCTCTGGCCTCCACATGTACAGACATGTACACATGCATGCACACAGACACACAGTTATGCATACACACAATTTATTGTAAAACTAAACATAAAATCTAAAACTGTAAGCCAGAAAACATTGAAGAAAATATGTGGATTGGGCAAACATAATCCACGAAAGATAATTTGAATTTCATCAAAATTTAATTTTTCTTTCCACACTTTTTTTTCTTTTTTCTCAATTAAACTTGTTTTAATGGGTCTCAAAATTCTGACAGATTTTTGGTCAAGTTGTTTCCATTAAAAAGTACTGATTTTGAAAACTAATAACTTAAAACTGCCACACACACACACACACACACACACACACACACACAAAAATGGTCCACAAAACATTCTCCTTTCCTTCTGAAGGTTTTACGATGCAATGTTATCATTAACCAGTCTTTTACTATTAAACTTAAATGGCCAATTGAGACAAACAATGCTGAGACCGTTCTTCCACCACTGATTAAGACTGGGGTGGCAGGTGTTAGGGATAATATTCATTTAGCCTTCTGAGCTTTCTGGGCAGACTTGGTGACCTTGCCAGCTCCAGCAGCCTTCTTGTCTACAGCTTTGATGACAGCCACAGCAACTGTCTGCCTCATGTCACAAACAGCAAAGCAACACAGTGGAGGATAGTCAGAGAAGCTCTCAACACACACGGGCTTGCCAGGAACCATAACACCAATGGCTGCATCACCGGATTTCAAGAATTTAGGACCATCTTCCAGCTTCTTGCCAGAACAACAATCAGTCTTTTCTTTAAGCTCAGCAAATTTGCATACTGTATGAGCTGTGTGACAATCTAGTACAGGGGCATAGTCAGCACTAATTTGGCCTGGGTGGTTCAGAATAATCACCTGAGTAGTGAGGCCAGCAGCTTCCATTGGTGGGTCATTTTTGCCGTCACCACCAATGTTGCCATATCTAATGTCTTTGACAGACACATTCTTCACATTGAAGCCTACATTGTCCCCAGGAAGAGCTTCACTCAAAGCTTCATTGTGCATTTCAACAGACTTTACTTCTGCCGTCACATTGACTAGAGCAAAGGTCACAACCATGCCAGGTTTTAAAACATCGGTCTCCACTCGGCCCACAGGAACAGTCCCAATACCACCAATTTTATAGACGTCCTGGAGAGTCAGTCGAAGAGGCTTGTCAGTTGGATGAGTTGGTGGCAGGACACCAATCCAAAAGCTTCCAACAGGGTGTTCCCACTGGCACTACCATCTGGATGCACTTTTGCCTTACACCCTGGGAGTGAAACAGCTAATTGTTGGTGTCAACAAAATGGATTCCACCGAGCCACCCTACAGCCAGAAGAGATACGAGGAAATTGTTAAGGAAGTCAGCACCTACATTAAGAAAATTGGCTACAACCCTGACACAGTAGCATTTGTGCCAATTTCTGGTTGGAATGGTGACAACATGCTGGAGCCAAGTGCTAATATGCCTTGGTTCAAGGGATCCACACTTTTTCTTAAGAAATCAAAAAGTCCACAGACTGGGTTTTTTAAAAAAATCTTTCCAAAGAATATATCAATTAAAGACATATTTTAGTACATATTAAGAGCTCTCTGAAACTCAACAATAATAAACAGATAAGGTGTCTGGAGCCTACTGTGTGATCCAATCATTCTAATTCTGTATCTTTACCAAAAAGGGAGAAAATATGTGGTTACGAAGATTTATGCATGCAACAGCTTTATTTGCCATAGCCAAATGCTGTTATCCCAGATAAACACTCACCAACAGGTGAATGCAAAAACAGATTATTGTATATCTATACAAGGAAACACCGCTCAGCAAGAAATATTATCAAACCATTGCTACAATAGCCTTGATGCATCTCATTTTATTATGCTGAGTGAAAGAAGCCAAATAAATAACGTAGACTGTGTGGTTCCCTGTTGGCTGAGTTTTCTGTCCTGCCCAATTCCCACTGCCATTAAGTCCCAAAGAAATCACAGAGAGGCCTACATTAATCATAAACTGATTGGTCTAGTAGCTCAGGCTTCTTATTAATTAATTCTTATAACTTGTATCAGCCCATAATTCTTGTCTGTGTTAGTCACATGGCTCGGTACCTTATTCAGCAGGGCTACTGATTTTTTTGAGTTAATCTTTTATCCTGCTATATTACTGAACGTATTTATGAGTTGAAGAAGTTCCTTGGTAACATTTTTGGGATGGCTTAGGAAAACTATCATATCATCAACAAATAGTGAGAGTCTGACTTCATCTTTTCTGATTTGTATCCCCTTGATCTCCTTTTGTTGTCTTATTGCTCTAGCAAGGACCTCAAGAACTATATTGAATAGATATAGAGAGATTGGACAACCTTGTTTTGAGATTACTGGGAATTTCTATCCATTTAGTTTGATGTTGGCTGTTCCCTTGGTGTGTACTGCCTTTATTATGTTCAGATATATTCCTTGTATCCCTGCTCTCTCCAAGACCTTTATCATGAAGGGATGTTGTATTTTGTCAGATGCTTTTTCGGCATCTAATGAGATGATCATGTGGTTTTTATTTTTCAGCTTGTTTATATGGTGGATTACGTTGACAGATTTTCATATGTTGAACCATCCCTGTATGTCTGGGATGAAGCCGACTTGATCATGGTGGATGATGGTTCTGATGTGTTCTTGGATTCGATTTGCCAGTATTTTATTTAGTATTTTTGAATCAATGTTCATGAGTGAGCTTGGTCTGTAATTCTCTTTCTTAGTAATGTCTTTCTGTGGTTTAGGTATCAGCATAATTGCAGCCTCATAAAAAGTTTGGCAATGTTCCTTCTGTTTCTATTGTGTGGAATAATTTGAGGAGTATTGGTATTAGTTCTTCTTTGAAAATCTTGTAGAATTCTGAACGGAAACCATTTGGTCCTGGGCTTTTTTTGGGGGTGGGGGGGTTGGGAGACTTTTGATGACTGTTTTTGTTTCTTCAGCAGTTATAGGTCTGTTTAATTTGCTTATTTGGTCTTGATTTAATTTTGTTAAGTGATATTTATCCAGAAATTTGTCCATTTCCTTTCAGTTTTCCAGTTTTGTGGAGTACAGGCTTTTAAAATATGACCTGATGATTCTCTGTATTTCCTGTGTGTCTGTTGTTATGTCCACTTTTTCCTTTCTGATTTTGTTAATTTGGATATTCTTTCTCTGCCTTTTGGTTAGTTTGCATAAAGTTTTGCCTATTTTGTTTATTTTCTCGAAGAAACAACTCTTTGTCTCATTGATTCTTTGTATTGTTTTCTTTGTTTCTATTTGTTTGTTGATTTCAGCTCTCAATTTGATTATTTGCTTCTGTCTAGTTCTCTTGGGTGAGTTTGCTTCTTTTTGTTCTAAAGTTTTCAGATGTTCTGTTAACTCACTAGTGTGGGATTTTTCCAGATTCATTATGTAGGCATTTAGTGCTATGAACTTTCCTCTTAACACTGCTTTCATTATGCCCCATAAATTTGGGTATGTTGTGTGGTCATTTTCATTTAATTTTAGGAAGTCTTTAATTTCTCCCTTTATTTCTTCCTTGACCCATTGATGATTCAGGTGAGCAGTTTAATTTCCATGTGTTTGTGTGCTTTCTGGAATTAGTATTGCTCTTGATTTCTAGTTTTAAGCCATGGTGATCTGATAAGATACATGTGGTTTTTCCAATTTTTTTATCTGTTGAGGTTTGGTTTGTTACAGAGTATGTGGTCAGTTTTTGAGAAGGTTCCATGAGGTGCTGAGAAGAAGGTATATTCTTTTCTGTTTGGATGGAATATTCTATAGATGTCTGTTAAGTCCATTTGAGTCATAACATCTGTTAGTTCCGTTATTTCTCTGTAAATTTTTTGCCTGACTGACCAGTCCACTGGTGAGAGGGGATTGTTGAAGTCTCTCACTCTTAGTGTGTGGGATTTAATGTAGATTTAGGCTTTAGAAGTGTTTCTTTTACATATGTGGGTGATCTTGTATTAGGGGCATATATGTTCAGTATTGAGATTTTCTGTTGATGGATTTTTCCTGTGACTAATATGAAATGTCCTTCTTTGTCTCTTTTGGTTGATTTTAGTTTGAAGTCTATTTTGTTAGATATTAGGATAGCTACACCAGCTTGTTTCTTAGGTCCATTTGATTGGAAAAAATTTCCCCAACCCTTTACTCAAAGGCGATATCTGTCTTTGAGGTTGAGGTGTGTTTCTTGCATGCAGAAGAAGGATGGATTCTTTTTTCGTATCAATCTGTTTGCCTGTGTCTTTTTATAGGTGAGTTGAGTCCATTTATATTAAGGGATATTAATGACCAGTGATTGCTATCTCCTATAAATTTGGTTTTTGTTGTTAGTGATGTTAATTTGTGTATTTTCCCATTCTTTGGGATTTGCTGCTATGAGACCACCAATTGTCTATGTTTTGTTGATGTAGCAAACTTCCTTGGGTTGGAGTTCTCCTTCTAGTATTTTGAGTAGGGCTGGGTTCATGGCTAAATATTGGTTAAATCTGGCTTTGTCATGGAATAACTTGTTTTGTCCTTCTATGGTGATTGATAGTTTTGCTGGGTATAGTAGTCTGGGCTGGCATCTGTGGTCTTTTAATGTCTGCATAACGGTTGAACATGACCTTCTAGCTTTCATTGTCTCCAATAAAAAGTCAGGTGTAATTTTGATAGGTCTGCCTTTATATGTTACTTGGCCTTTTTCCTTTGCAGCTCTGAATATTCTTTCTTTATTCTGTATGTCTAGTGTTTTGATTACTACATGGCAAGGGGACTTTTTTTTGATCAGTCTGTTTGGTGTTCTGTACACTTCTTGTATCTTCACAGAAATATCTTTCTTTAGGTTGGGAAAGTTTTCTTCTATGATTTTGCTAAATATATTTTCTGTGCTTTTGAGGTGAACAACTTCTCCTTCTTCTATACCTATTCTTTTTTATTTTTATTTTTTTTGGTTTATTTTTTTATTTTAAAATTTCCATCTCCTCCCCTAATCCTCCCCCTTCCCTCCTCTCTCCTCCACCCATAACCCCCCTTCCTCCCTCTCCAGGCCAAGGAGCCATCAGGGTTCCCTACTCTATGTTAAGTCCAAGGTTCTCCCAACTCCTCCCAGGTCCAGGAAGGTGATCAGCCAAGCTGACAAGGCTCCCATAGAGCCCGTCCATGCAGAAGAATCAAAGCCCAGCGCCATTGTCCTTGGCTTCTCAGGCAGCCTCCACCGTAGGCCACATTCAGAGAGTCCGCATTGGTCGCATGTTCCATCAGTCCCAATCCAACTGGAGTTGGTGATCTCCTGTTAGTTATGTCCCACTGTCTCCATGGGTGAACGCACCCCTCACGATCCTGACTTTCTTTCTCATGTTCTCGCTCCTTCTGCTCCTCATCAGGACCTTGGGAGCTCAGTCCGATGCTCCAATGTGGGGCTCAGTCATTTTCTTCATCCATCGCCAGGTGGAGGTTCTATGGTGATATGCAAGAAATTCATCAGTATGGCTATAAGATCTGGCCTTTTCCGGCTCCCTCTCCTCAGCTGCCCAAGGAACTAGCTGGGGGCATCTCCCTGGAAACCGGGGAACCCCTCTAGAGTCAAGTCTCTTGACAACCCTCAGATGGCTCCCTTAATTAAGATATATGCTTCCCTGCTCCCATATCCACCCTTCCTGTATCCCAAGCATCCCATTCCTCCGAGCTCTCCCTATTCTCCCCTTCACACTTTTCTCTCCCCATTTCCTCTTGGCCCCGTCCCACCCCACCCCCAAGTTCCCAATTTTTGCCCGGTGATCTTGTCTACTTCCAATATCCAGGAGGATTACTATATGTTTTTCTTTGGGTTCACCTTCTTATTAACTTCTCAAGGATCCCGAATTATAGGCTCGATGTCCTTTAATTATGGCTAGATACCGATTATGAGTGAGTACATCCCATGTTCATCTTTTTTTGGTCTGGATTACCTCACTCAGAATAGTGTTTTCTATTTTCATCCATTTGCATGCAAAATTAAAGATGTCATTGTTTTTTACCGCTGAGTAGTATTCTAACATGTATATATTCCACAGTTTCTTCATCCATTCTTCCACTGAAGGGCATCTAGGTTGTTTCCAGGATCTGGCTATTACAAATAATGCTGTTATGAACATAGTTGAGCAGATGCTTTTGTTGTATGATTGGGCATCTCTTGGGTAAATTCCCAAGAGTGGAATTACTGGGTCCTGGGGTAGGTTGATCCCAAATTTCCTGAGAAGCCGCCACACTGCTTTCCAAAGTGGTTGCACATTGCTCCCACCAGCAATAGATGAGTGTACCCCTTACCCCACAACCTCTCCAGCAAAGGTTATCATTGGTGTTTTTGATTTTAGCCAATCTGACAGGTGTAAGATGGTATCTCAAAGTTGTTTTGATTTGCATTTCCCTGATAGCTAAGGAGGTTGAGCATAATCTTAAGTGTCTTATGGCCATTTGAACTTCTTCTGTTGAGAATTCTCTGTTCAGTTCAGCGCCCCATTTTTTAATTGGGTTAACTGGCATTTTAAAGTCTAGTCTCTTGAGTTCCTTATATATTTTAGAGATCAGACCTTTGTCAGTTGCAGGGTTGGTGAAGATCTTTTCCCAGTCAGTAGGCTGCCTTTGTGTCATAGTGACAGTGTCCTTTGCTTTACAGAAGCTGCTCAGCTTCAGGAGGTCCCATTTATTCAATGTTGCCCTTAATGTCTGTGCAGCTGGGGTTATACGTAGGAAATGGTCTCCTGTGCCCATTTGTTGTAGAGTACTTCCCACTTTCTCCTCTATCCCACTCAGTGTGTTCAGATTAATATTGAGGTCTTTAATCCATTTGGACTTGAGTTTTGTGCATGATGATAGATATGGATCTACTTTCATTCTTCTACAGGTTGACATCCAGTTATGCCAGCACCATTTGTTCAAGATGCCCTCTTTCTTCCATTGTGTACTTTTGGCTACTTTATCAAAAATCAGGTGTTCATAGGTTTGTGGTTTAAGATCCGGGTCTTCTATACGATTCCATTGGTTGACTTCTCTGTTTTTATGCCAATACCAAGCAGTTTTCAATACTATAGCTCTGTAATAGAGTTTGAAGTCAGGGATGGTAATGCCTCCAGAAGTACCTTTATTGTATAAGATTGTTTTGGCTATCCTGGGTTTCTTGCTTTTCCATATAAAGTTGATTATTGTCCTCTCAAGATCTGATTTTTTTTGGAGTTGATCTTGTATTCTGCCACGTAACTGAAGGAGTTTAGCAGCTGTATGAGTACTTTTGTGGAGATTTTGGGGTTGCTTACGTATACTATCATATCATCTGCAAATAACGAAAGTTTAACTTCTTCCTTTCCTAATCGAATCCCCTTGATTCCTTTATGTTGTCTTATTGCTATTGCTAGAACTTCAAGCACTATATTGAAGAGATAAGGAGAGAGTGGACAGCCTTGTCGTGTTCCTGAATTTAGTGGGATGGCCTTGAGTTTCTCTCCGTTTAATTTGTTGTTAGCTGTTGGCTTGCTGTAAATAGCCTTTATTGTATTTAAGAATGACCCTTGTATCTCTAATCTCTCTAAGACCTTTATCTTAAAGGGGTGTTGAACTTTGTCAAATGCTTTTTCAGCATCTAATGAGATGATCATATGGTTTTTTTCCTTCAGTTTATTTATATGATGGATTACATTGATAGATTTTCATATGTTGAACCAGCCCTGCATCTCTGGGATAAAGCCTACTTGATCGTAATGGATAATTTTTCTAATGTGTTCTTGGATTCGGTTTGCCAGTATTTTATTGAGAATTTTTGCATCAATGTTCATGAGTGAGATTGGCCTGTAATTCTCTTTCTTGGTTGACTCTTTGTGTGGTTTAGGTATCAGGGTAACTGTAGCTTCATAAAAGGAATTTGGCAGTGACTCTTCTGTTTCTATATTATGAAATACCTTAAGGAGTATAGGTATTAGGTCTTCTTGAAAGTTCTGGTAGAATTCTGCATTGAAACCATCTGGTCCTGGGCTCTTTTTGGTAGGGAGGTTTTTGATAACTGTTTCTAATTCTTCACGACTAACAGGACTACTTAGAGCATTTACCTGGTCCTGGTTTAACTTTGGTATATGGTACTTATCTAAAAAAAATGTCCATTTCTTTTACATTTTCCAATTTTGTGGCATACAGGCTTTTGTAGTAAGGTCTAATGATTCTCTGAATTTCCTCTGTGTCTGTGGTTATATCCCCCTTTTCATTTCTGATCTTATTAATTTGTGTGTTCTCTCTCTGCCGTTTGATTAGTTTGGATAGGGGTTTGTCAATCTTGTTGATTTTCTCCAAGAACCAGCTTTTTGTTTCATTGATTCTTTGGATTGTTTTCTGTGTTTCTATTTTGTTGATTTCTGTCCTCAGTTTGATTATTTCCAGTCTTCTACTCCTCCTAGGTGAGTCTGCTTCTTTTTTTTCCAGAGCTTTCAGGTGTGCTGTTAAGTCACCAATGAGTGCTTTCTCCGTTTTCTTTAAGTGGGAACTTAGTGCTATGAACTTTCCTCTTAGCACTGCTTTCATTGTGTCCCATAGGTTTGAGTATGTTGTGTCTTTGTTTTCATTAAATTCAAGAAAGACTTTAATTTCTTTCTTTATTTCTTCCTTGACCCAGGTGTGGTTCAGTAGTTGACTGTTCAGTTTCCATGAGTTTGTGGGCTTTCTGGGGGTAGCATTGTTGTTGAATTCTAATTTTAATCCATGGTGATCTGATAAGACACAGGTGGTTACTAATATTTTTTTGTAACTGTGGAAGTTTGCTTTGTTACCAAGTATATGGTCAATTTTCGAAAAGGTTCCATGAGCCACAGAGAAGAAGGTATATTCTTTCCTATTTGGGTGGAATGTTCTATAGATGTCTGTTAAGTCCATTTGGTTCATTACCTCCATTAAGTCTTTCAATTCTCTGTTAGGTTTCTGTCTGATTGACCTGTCCATTGGTGAGGGAGGAGTGTTGAAGTCTCCTACTATTAGTGTGTGTGGTTTGATGGCTGCCTTGAGTTCTAGAAGTGTTTCTTTTACATAAGTGGGTGCTTTTATATTAGGGGCATAGATATTCAGGATTGAGACTTCATTCTGAAGGATTTTTCCTGTTATGAGTATAAAGTGTCCCTTTCCATCTCTTCTGATTGATTTTAGTTTGAAGTCAACTTTGTTAGAAATTAATATGGCCACACCGGCTTGTTTCTTAGGTCCATTTTCTTGATAAACCTTTTCCCAACCCTTTACTCTGAGTAGGTGTCTGTCTTTGTGGTTGAGGTGTGTTTCTTGTAAACAGCAGAATGTTGGATCCTGTTTTCGTATCCAATCTCTTAGCCTGTGCCTTTTTATAGGTGAATTGAGTCCATTGATATTAAGTGATATTAATGACCAGTGGTTGTTAACTCTGGTCATTTTTTCGTAGTAGAGTTTGTGTGTTTCCCTTCTTCTAGTTGTGCTGGTGAAGGGTCGCTAGATGCCTGAGTTATTGTGGGTGTTGTTGGACTCCTTGGTTTGTGATTTTCCTTCTATTACTTTCTGCAAGGCTGGATTTGTGGCTACGTATTGTTTAAATCTGTTTTTGTCCTGGAATATCTTGTTTTCTCCATTGATGGTGAATGCTAGCTTTGCCAGGTATAGTAGTCTGGGCTTGCATCCATGTTCCCTTTGTGTCTGTAGCACATCTATCCAAGACCTTCTGGCTTTCATGGTTTCCAGTGAGAAGTCAGGAGTAATTCTGATAGGTTTCCCTTTGTATGTTACTTGACCTTTTTCCTTTGCAGCTCTTAATATCTGTTCTTTATTCTGTATGTTTTGTGTTTTGATTATTATATGGCACGGGGATGCTTTCTTTTGATCCAGTCTATTTGATGTTCTTTAGGCTTCTTGTAGCTTCATAGGAATATCCTTCTTTAGGTTGGGGGAATTTTCTTCTATAATTTTGTTTAATATCTTTTCTGGGCCTTTGAGTTGTAATTCTCCTTCTTCTACCCCAATTATTCTTAAGTTTGGTCTTTTCATGGTGTCCCAAATTTCCTGGATGTTTTGTGTTAAGAATTTGTTGGATTTGTTTTGTTCTTTAATCTGTGAGTTTATTTCCTCTATAGTATCTTCAGAGTCCTAGATTCTTTCTTCCATCTCTTGTATTTGGTTGGAAATACTTGTCTCTGAAGTTTCTGTTCATTTACTCAGAATTTCCATTTCCAGTCTTCCCTCGGATTGTGTTTTCCTCATTACCTCCATTTCATTTTTCAGGTCTTGTACTGTTTCCCTTACCTGTTTGATTGCTTTTTCTTGTTTTTCTTGTTTTTCTTGGGTATCTTGAGAGATTTATTTATTTCGTCTACCTTTTTGTTTGTCATCTCCATTTCTTTATGGCAGTTTTTTACCTCCTGTTTAAGGTCCTCTATTATTTTCATAAAGTACTGTTTAAGGTCAATTTCTTCTATTTCTTCTGGAGTAGGGTGTTCAATTCTTGTTGTTTCGGGATGACTGGATTCTGATGATGTCATGTTGCCTTTCGGGTTGTTGGATGAGTTCTTGCATTGGCGCCTGCTTATTTCTTCCTTCAAATGGAGCTAGGAGAGACTTGGTGACTTGTTCCAGTCCTTGCTCTGACTGAATCTGGGTGGATCTCCTCAGTACCAGAGCAGGAACTATTCCTTGCAGCACAATCTGAAGGAGCCTGCACTCCCTTGCCGGGCTCCTCAGACCTGCCTGGAGGGCAGCCTCTCCCCAGTCTGGTTAGGTGGCCTTGATACAAGGTCAGGACACTTGAATACACTAGGGAAGGCCATCCAGATGGGACTCCACAGCACTGAATCAGGGATTCCTGGTAGCTGAGGGACGCCTCCCAGATGTGTCTTTCGGTTTTAAGATCTGGTGTCTTTGCTCCCAGATGTGTCTTCTGGTACGAATATCGGTGTCTTTGCTCCCAGATGAGTCTTCTGGTGCTAGTATCTGGTGTCTTTGCTCCCAGATGTGTCTTCTGGTCCTCCCAGATGTGTCTTCTGGCCCTCCCAGATGTGTTTTCTGGTCCTAATATCCAGTGTCTTTGCTGGCCAGGGAGTTCCGGAGAGGGCCTACCTTGCTGCAGGCAGGCTAATGAAACAAAGAAGCTCCTGCCCGCTGGTTGCACTCCCTACGCAGTCCCAGCGCCCTGATCCAGCTCTATACCTATTCTTCTTAGGTTTGGCCTTTCATGGTGTCCCATATTTCCTGGATATTTTGGGTTAAGCCTTTGTTAGATTTAATGTTTTCTTTGACTGACGAGTCTATTTTCTCTATTGTATCTTCAGCGCTTGAGATTCTCTCTTTTTTCTTTTGTATTCTGCTGTTTATGCTTGCGTTTGTGGTTCTTGATCATTTTCTCATGATTTGTTTCTATAATTCCCTCAGCTTGTGTTTTCTTTATTGTCTCTATTTCAGTTTTCAAGTCTTAAATAGTTTCTTTTATATATTTGATTGTTTTTCTTTCTTGGTTTTCTTTAAGGGATTTGCTGATGTCCTTCAATTTTTTTTTGTTTGTCTTTTCCTCCATTTTTTGAGGGAATTTTTCATTTCCTCTTCAAGTATTTCAAACATTCTCCTGAAGTTATTTTTTAGGTCATTTTCTTCTGCTTCATCTATATTTGGTTGTTCTAGCCTTGCTGTTGTAGGGTCCCTAGATTTTACTGGCGAGAAAAATGCCAGTATGTGTATGTTATCTCAGACATTTCATTAAAGAAAACGCTACTTGCAGTTGTAAAACATGAAGTCAGTAATGGGATGCTGGAGTTTCACTGCTGCGTTTCCTGATGACAGTACCTAGTAAGAGTTCTTCCAATGAGGCCCAAGAGCAGTTTGGTTTCGTTTTTTGTTTTGTTTTGCTTTACACTGGGCATAGCTTACCTATTAAAAAAAACTTTTATTGATTCTTTGTGGCTCTCTCATCATGCATTCTAATCCCACTTAGCTTCCTGTCTCCTCACATTTGCCCTTGGCCCTTGCAACCTCCCCCTCCCCCACCTCAAATCAAAACCAAATTTAAGAGAAAAGCCAAAACCAAACCAAACAAAACAAAACCAAAAATAAAATTTTAAATAGAAGAGGAAGAATCTTGTCATGGAAGCTGTAATGGCCCGTTGAGTCCATTCATCTTTGCTTGCAAGTGTTCATTACCTTGATTCATTGATCTGGCATGAGGCCTTTGGTTTTTGCTACACCAACAATAATGGACTCTCACTGGGGCTCCTCTTGGCTATCCTGTTGCTGTCCTGTACCGAGAAGATCTTGCTGTTTTGGATCTGTAGATTCATCTTTTTTACATGTTCCAACAGTTCATAGACTCTGAGTGTTGGGGTAGGCAAACTCATAGCCCTGATTCTGGACCTGAGTGATAGTTGGGTTGGTAGCTGACTGGCTTTCCCTTATTGTCACTGCTGGCTCGAGCTGTCCAGCACTGCCTTGGTAACTCACCCAGTACAGACTACAGCAAGGAGCGGGACCAATTCTCACGACCTTGGGGCCCTCAGATCCAGGTCCCCCTCACTCACATCACCAGGGACAGCTCTACTGTTCTGCCCAGGCTAGCTGCAGGGCCCTCTCTCCTGATTGCTGTAGAAGGAATACAATACGAGGGGGTGTTAGGGTCAACTCTCCAGACAAGAGCAGTTTTTATCCACCGTCTCTGTTAATTATGAAGTTACCTAATCTGCTTCCAACAGAGTCTAATATTAGGGGAGAAGTGTCTAAATGCATAGACATACTGGTTCCCAGAAGGATAGCCAGAGTGTCCTCAAATGAATAGACCATAATGTTGTAAGAACCAGCCTTTGGAAGTTAGTAGTTGTGGCTACATACTTATTTGGAAGCATGTAGTTTTGTCATAGCAGTTCTGGTAAATTATGCCCCTGAATCATTCATCCAACAGTTGGGACACCCCAGATTTAGAGGCCTGGAGAGTTTCAGCCTGGAGTCATTCAACATACCATTCCTAAAAATAAATAAGGCCAACCCAAAGGAGGTAAAGGATTCCCTAGGAATCTGCCTCTCAACCAGGCTTCATCTTTTGATTTTCTAGGATTGTTATATTCACAAGTAAGTCATGCCCCGAAATAATCTTTCTAAATGTTTTCCCAGCACTGTATCCAGAAAGCTCACAGATCCCTGTAACTCCAGCTCCAGGGGGGGTCCGATGTCCTCTTCCGGCCTCCATGGGCACCCACACTCATGAGATCACACCCCTCCACACACATAAGCATACATGTAATGAAAAATAAAATAAAATATCTCAACTTGTTCATTTCTCTGTGTGTATTTGTGACGGTCTGCTTTCTTATCTAGCCCAGGCGGCCCTCAAGTTTTTGGTTCTCATGGCTCAGCCTACAGAGTGCTTGGATTCCGGGTGTGAGCCACCACACCTACCTTCTTGTTTCTGATGGGAGTCCTAGCAGAAGTGAGAAAAAACTCATTTCTCTACCACTCCAGAAGTAAACCTCCTCTCTGCTACAATTCTATTCCCCTGCCTTCAGGGAGTGGGGCTGGGGACTTCAAAAATGTGATGAGTTCTGCAATCTGAGCTGGTTTTGCTTCATTTACAGGAATATAGTTTAACAAAAACTCATGTAGTGACAGGATTTTTAACTTCCACCTCCAATTTCAATTGTAACACGTGATTCCTCTTCAAGTGACAAAAAGATTCTCTGTGGGAGTTACTAAAGGTTCTGTGGGAAGCAGACATTCACGAGGTTCCCCTTCTACTGGAAGCTTTCAAAGGATACTAGCAAGGCTCCTCCCTTCTTCAAGGCTACATGGGAGGCAAATACTTGACTGGACTGTAGTGTAACTGCCTATCCTCACCCACGGGTCTTTTTATTTTATTTTATTTTTTAAAATGTATATTAGCATGGGTTTCAGATCCTCTGAAACTGAAATTACAGACAGCTATGAGCTGCTATGTGGGTTCTGGGAATTGAACCCTGGTCCTCTAGAAGAGCAGTCAGTATTCTTAACCATTGATCCATCTCTCCAGCTCCCTTCCCCACAGGAGTCTTTTCAATACTGCGATTTCTCATGCTTTATCTTTTGTGGTGTGGCTTCCTGTGTGTGACCTGAGAGACTTCCTGGTGATAGAGCTGCTTTTCTGTCACTGCTGCTCATCTACATGTCCCCACCAAACTCTTTGGCTCAGCAAACTGGGCTCAGACTGAATCCTTTCCTGACTTGTTGGTGTCCTCTCTGACTGAGCTGTCTCTTCAATCCCAAATCCAAATAATTTTTAGTGGAATATACGTACACAGCATGACTTTGCTGGGCCTTTAACCTATTTTTGTTTTCGTGTGTTTTATTTGATCGTGGAAAGAAACATCCTGCAGGTTCCTCTCTGGGTCAGTCCAATAATAAACCTTTGCCACCCAGCGTTAGCATTGGGGTTCTTAGCAACATATGTACAAGTTGATAAAGGTTGGCGTCTTAGTCTCTTTCCCTGTTGCCATGATAAAATGCTCTTACAAAAGCCATTTAGGGGAGAAAGGGCTGGTTCTGCCTCACAGTTCGAGGTTGCAGTCCATCATGGCCGGGAAATGGAGGCAGCAGGTGCTTGAAGCAGCTGGGCACACCACATTCACAATCAGGAAACAGGCAACGATGGATGCACGCTAGCGCTGGGCCCACACTTTCCTTGAAACATTTCAGAACCCACATTCAAAGAGTGGCCTTTCCCACCATAAAGATCTCACAATCAATTAATGTAATCAAGATAATTCCCCACAAGCCTGTGGAGCGGCCAGTCTCCTCCACGAGCCTAGATCCTATCGAGTTGACAGGTTAGCACAAACCATCACAGAGTGGTGCTCCTTGTCCAAAGAATTTCAAGTTTTCCTGTGCATATTTGCTCCTCTGTTGGGGCCTTGGGGGCTCTTTCATTATAACTCTGAATTGGTCTTGGGACAGAGGTTTAAATCCTACAGTTGTCTGCATGCCTGACTTCTAAAGGGAAGGCTCGCCAGAAGCAGATAACATTCGGCATTTTAAGAGAGTTGTTGGGAGAAGACAAGAACTCTGAAGAAGGGGGAGAAAAGAAAGAAAGGAGGGAAAAACATAATCAAAAAGCTACAAGGGGAAGGGAGGCACGAATGTCGAGTGGAGAACAAAAGGAGAATTGACTGTGTGATGGCTCTACTTGGGTGTTCTTTTAGTCAAGCTGATTACAGGCTATCTGTCCAAAGAATCTTTTAGTGAAGCCACTTGCGTATAAGGTTTTCACCTGGAGGCCTCTATATTGCATAGTCTCAGATCTGACAGAGGACACAGACAGCTTGTTCATTGAGGCCGCAAGATTTATCCAATACTGTGGACAGACAAACAGCATGTTGAGGGCTCTGACCACCAGAGACACAGTTTGGTGATGATTCTGAAAAGAAGAATGCAGGGCCCATGGAACAGAAGTGTTCTCTCTCCTCTCTCTCTCTCTCTCTCTCATCATCCCTCCTCTCTCGCTCTGCGATATATCAGAGATATCTCCTACGTACTCAAGAACACTCCAATCCCTCCCTCCCTCCCTCCCTCCCTCTCTCTCTCTCTCTCTCTCTCTCTCTCTCTCTCTCTCTCTCTCTCTCTCTCGATGGGTAGTTTCACAACACAGATCTGCATCCAAGCCCTCTGATTCCTAGCAAGGAGGGCAGGTGGTCGGGACCAATACCACTACCGCCCCCCTGCCACCCCATTCCCCACCCCTTTGATGTAAGCTCACTTTCCAGGTGGGAGATCCTGGCACCTGGAAGTCTGTTAGCTGGGGACTCATGGACAATGTCCTGCCAGGGTGTCTGTCTGTCAGTACCTGTGAAAGAGAAAGAGCTGCTGCAAAGCACTGTGGTTCAAACAGCCACTGGATTCTGACATGACCCTGACATACACACCAATCAAAAAATTGTCCCCTCCCCCTGGGTCCCAGAGATTATACTCCACTTGCTTTCTAAAGTGCCTCTCAAATAAGTTTTGTTGAAGTGAATATTTCCTAGGGTGGTCACTGAAGGCCCAAATCATATTTAATAAAACTGTGCCATTTAGCAAGGTAGACATGAGGATTAGAATCAGACTGAGTATGCACACAAGAAGGCGGAAAGCATCACTTAGATGGCCGTCTAAGAGCCGGCAGAAGGTGGCTGAAAGTAAACCTTGGGGTGGTGGTGTGGCTTGACTGTTAAGATCACCTGCTGCTCTTGTGGAGACCTGGGTTCCATTCCCAGCAACCACTTGGTGACTCACAACCAACCAAGTCCAGTTCCAGGGGATCTGATGCCTTCTTCTGACCTCCATGGGCACCAGACACAGACGTGGCACACATACACACAGAGAGTCAAAACACTCAACACATAAATCCTAAAAACCTTTCCTAAAAGGTGGTGCGTGCATGCTTTGCATCTCTAGCCCTGACTGGATGCTTAACTGCTTCCCCATGAAGACCAGAAACCTGTGCTTCCAGGAGGTAGAATACCACAGAGAATGTTCCTTGTGGATTGAAGTCAAATTCCAGATGGAAGGATGACTTGATCTGGTTTGTGCAAATGAATGTGGTAGAGGGGGAACTATGTCTGAGAAGGCATCTCAGCTCAAGCAGCCCACATATATGTTCTACTCCATGGCAAACACTTTTAGACAACACAGCACAGAATAGAATGAGAGCAAAGAACAAAAAGGGTAAAAATGATCGGTATAACTCTAACAAAGACTCTAAACAATGGAAACTGGTAAGAAAACCTAGGGACTCTGATAGCCAAATAACCCAAAGACAAATGCATCCTGGTTCAGGAGTCATACTGACCTCGCACATGTCTGTGCAGACAGAAAGTCGTGAGCAGTAACAAGGGACTTTAGTGAGACCTATCTGGTAGGTAACTCGAACTCACAGTGATAGATGGTGCCAATCATTTTTCTGTGGGATCTTCAGGAAAACATGGGAATCAAAGCAAACATACCCAGGAACATGTTATATAGATAGATACCAGATAGGCTTGGTGGGTCTTTTTCTCAGACAGTTAAAGAAAAGATGGGAACAGAACTGAGAGCCGAAGAGGGACATTCAGCTAAGTGCTGTTACCTCTAGCAGTATTCAGAATTGTATTGGCTTTAGAGTGTCCCAACAGGTTACGTCTCCCACTTCTCTCCATCTGGTAGACTACAATGATCTGTACAGCCCTTCTATGGCAGGGATTAAGTACTGCTCTTGTCCATGAGAATGAAGAGAGAAGTTCTCCACAGTTTGCTATGACCAGTGATTCATCTACTAAACATGAAGGCAGAGGTTTAAAGACAGGCAGGGAAGTGAGAAAGTTTTATAGTGAAAAAAAGTGAAGGCTTTGGAAGGTTCTGATTGGATCCTGGTACAGAGACTCTGAGGGCAGGTGAGCAGCAGGGTAACTCATGTTGGGGAGCTTGCCTGGCCTCTGATGAGCCCATGTGGAAATCAGGACAAAAGCCAACTGACTCACTGTACCAGTTCCCAGTGTCTGCACCACTTGCTGCCAAGGTTATGGTTTTGGCCTTCTGGGATGCTTGCTGTTAAGGCTGGCTTCCTGAGCTGACTGCTACTGAAAGTATTCTCCAAGTTACACAGCCAATGGCCGATTGGACATTCTGTCTTCACTGTGAGGTTTTAGCATTGCTAATATTAAAAACGATGGGGCTGAAGAGATGGCTCAGAAGTTAAGAGCACTGACTACTCTTCCAGAGGCCCTGGGTTTGAGTCCCAGCACCCACATGACCGCTCATAAGGGTCTGGAACTCCACTGTCAGAAGACCAGGCACCAGGAGAGCACATGGTGCACAGACATACATGAAGACAAAGCACCCAAACACAGAAGAGTGAATAAATAATTTTAAGTGACTGCCTGCTAGGATACATTTTTTTTAAATACTGGCCTGGCACTCATACAATAATATTCACAGAATAATATTTGTTCATACACCTTTCTATTTTTAAATATACTGTTAAGTGCATTCTTCCTCCTTCTCCTTATGACAACTTGTAATGATTCTGAGAAGATGATTAGCCTAGTTCGTTCAGTGGATTGTTGTGGTCCAGCCTCGACGGGTTCCAGGGCAGGGCGTGTAGATTAGAAACGTTAGGCAGAGACGCGGAGTAGAGTTGGGAGGGCAACCCAGTGCATACTGAACCTGCCCAGTTTTATTTTCCATATGCATTAAACACCCCAAACCAAAAGGGGGAGGAAGGCAGAAGACCGCTTTACCAAGACACAAAGAACAAACAGTAATTACTCTTCAATACCAGAAACATCAAGTAACTACATCCTGAGCTAAGTATTCTGTTGTTTAGGCAGGAAATGAAGCAACCACACCTTAGGCCAAGCATCCTGTAGGCAGCCACACCCTGGGTCAAACCTCCTGTCATAACCTTGAAGGGGCAAGAGTAGGTCTGAATTCTCTGACCTTTAGTTGAGGTAGAACGGATCCACTTCTGTGGATAATGGCTAGACTCAGGATTAATCATAGTACAGAATGCTACATCATCTGTATCTCCATTTTCTAGTACACAGACCACCTATATTAATTTCAAAAAAGTACTTTTTATTTAGTACTAACTTCATACGATGATCCAAAGATCTTTTCAGTTGCGTCTAATTGTAGAGCTGTTCTCCGCGACTCAAAGTCAGATTCCAGAAGGAAGGATGATTTTACCTGGTTTGTCCAAACGAATGTGGTGGAAGGAGAACCATGATGGCAGGCGACTCAAGCTAAGGGCTTGCGGAGGCCACATCCGCATTCTCCTCTATTAGGATAAAACAGAATCTTTTTAGTTGCATTTAATTGTATAGCTGTTTTCTGTGGATAAAAGCCAAATTCTAGATGGGTAAAACCTTGAAAGATCCTATGAAAGGTCATAGTTCCCTTTGCATACTTGCAAAGCCGTCATGTGGAAGAATTAGCTTTATTCCCATGGCTCTAGAGAGCAGGACTTGTGCAAGTGAGTGGAAGGAAGGCTGATTACATCTGAAAGTATGAATTATCTTTCTAATAAGGAGATGTTTGACCGCAAAAGAACCCATGAGATGCAGGTTTCCAGGTCCCATAAAGTTTGAGGCGGAGTCCTCAAATCAAAGACTGCCTGAACTGGCTACTGCAGCAAACCTCAAAGACCTTCAGATTAAATTTCATTTAACTTTGCAGAAATGGCATAAATATTTTCAACGCTGCAGTTTAAAGTCACCCCAATTCTGGCTCATTGTGCGGTGCTTCTCAAAAACTTCAGGGGTTTATTTGGCACACCATTGAAATCGCAGCACTTGGAAGATTGAGGAGGAAAGATCTCGAGTTCAAGGCCAGTATGGACTATACAGTAAGACCCTACCTCAAAAAAAGGAAAGAAAGAAAGAAAAGAAAAAGAAAAAAAATTAAATTAAATTAAAAAGAACAAATATGCAACTTAGAATTCTGAAAATTCTTCCAGAATCTGAAAGAAAATATTGCCGAATTCAAAGGCTCAAGAGGTTTGGGTGGAAAGAAAAGGTATCTGCCTAAATATGGCCACTAAATCCTGGTTGATCCCTTACGGAAGCAGTCTTGAGGCTGAGCTGTGGACTGTTCTCTTAATCATATATTTTTTTTTGTAACTGTGCATATTTACATACATGCACATATGGCAAGGGAGAGATGACGTTGAGTCTCTGTGGAGTGCAAGAGTAATAAGGAAATAACAGGTGTCTGAGAAGGGCTTCTGTGGGAGCAGGGCGGATAGCCAGACATTTCACACCTGCAAGAGTCCTGCAGGTAGAGCTGAAAGGCAAACCGGGGCACCCCCTCGAGAGGGCACACTATTTTGCTTTCTGTTCGCATGCCTGCAGCTAGAGAGCATATTCATTATATCTTGCACCCGATTTCCTCCTTGATGGCTGGTCACAGAGATTCTTCTAGACTAGCAGCTACTTCTCTGAGAGGTTTGTTACTGTTTTGCGGTTAAGAGGGAAGAGATCAGTGATAATTCTCTCTGGTAAGTGGAGGGTTCTCAGCGATGAGAAGAGGAAGACTTCAAAACCGAAGGGGAAAGCAGCCTTCGCTGGTCCCCACGTCTCGCGGTACCCCTATCCCACACGCGTGACCTCCTTTGGAGACCCCAGGTGGCACATCAGTATTTGATCTGCTCTTCTCCAGACTGCTGCGGGCGTTCGGTCACACACTACCCAGCTGCTAAAGCCGGAGCACAGCTCCGCAGGCGACTTTGGAAGGACCATCTCCGTGCTCGCCCCCTGCTCGGGCTG
The DNA here is from genome assembly GCF_903992535.2 of Arvicola amphibius. Taxonomy (NCBI): domain Eukaryota; kingdom Metazoa; phylum Chordata; class Mammalia; order Rodentia; family Cricetidae; genus Arvicola; species Arvicola amphibius. The sequence goes on along the minus strand of NC_052056.1, from coordinate 45,551,068 downwards.
CTTGTGTTTCCGGGCCCCCGGGGCGCGGCACCCACCATGCCCGGTTGCCCACGGCTGGCGCTGCTCTGCGCGCTGCCCTGGCTCCTGAGGGCGGGGGTCCCCGGCCACCCAGCAGAGCCCTTTGCCCAGTCTACAGAGCTGCTCCATGATCCCCGCGACCCCGCCAGGGCCGCCGACTTTGATCACATCTACAACGGGGTGGTGAACCTCAGCACCGAGCACATCTACTCCTTCAACCACACCAGCCACCCTGGCCAGGTAAGAAGCTCGCTCCCTCGGCTGACTCAAACTTCCGAGATCGCCGAGCCCCCTCGGTACCTCTGGCTGCACCCAGGATGAACCAAGGGAGACTTCGGGGACCTGAAAACCCCTCTCCCTGCCTCTCTCCTGTGAGGCAATCGCTACCCTGCCCCAGCGTCGGCACCAGCTTCGGGCTAGGTTTCACCTCGCTCCCACCACAGCCTGATCCGGGCCATTCTTGAGCTTTGCAGAGGCGCGGGGACCCGCATCCTCTGCGGATTCTGGCTCAGGCTTGGCCTTTTTCCAGGATGTTTGGGTGGCTATGTTCGCGGGAGGACGGAGGAGGGCGGGGGAGGACAAACCTGTTTCTAATCCCGTGCGGACCCTTCTGTTTTATGGCACACGGGGAAGGAACCTAAAATGGAAAGCGTGTGAGAGTAAACAGGTCTCCTGCGTTCCACTACCATTGCCACACTGTGTACTTGGTTTTTTGTTGTTGTTGTTTTTTGAGAGTCAAAGACGTTGGAACGGCGATGCTCACTCAGGTGATCTGTGCAGGCTTTGATTATTCGTAAGGGTGAAAATTGATGTGAAAGTTCTAGATCCGTTTGACAAGAGTTATGTTGGGGCAAGGAGGGAAGAGAATTATTTCATCAACCATGCCTCTGACTTAGGTGATTATATAATGTAAGACAATGCACATAATTCACATTGTCCTTCAAATAAGATACCTTTCGGAGGGGTGACTGTCCAGTGTACCTCCTTTCGTGTCTTCTCCCCGTATAAAAACAATTATGCGTTCCTCACTAAGGCGCATTCGCTGCCCCCTTGGGGACATTTCAGAACCAGATGATAGGAATACCTCTGTACCTTTTTGTCCCCGAGCTTCATTCAGGGTCACAATCCAGAAACTTCCTTCCTTAGGACTGCCATTGTTCTCCAGCGCCTTTCTGCTGTGTGTCTTGAGAAAGTGCCCCAAGTTCCCCCATCTCCTGCCTGACACCAAATCCTATGGTATTGTCCCCATGGCAGTAGAGCCCTCGCCATGCTCGACTCCTGCAACTCCTACACGTGTGCGAAGCCATTCAGTCACATACCCCACACAAGGGACTCCTGCCTGCCAAGTGTGGGGTGCCCACCAGCTGGTTGATGTATTACACGTAAGATAGGACCCTAGTCCTGTGGTTTCCTGTAACTAGATGAGAGTCTTGAAAACCGCAGGGTCTCCGAGGTATAGCGCCAGCTTCGTCCTAAATCAAATAGCATGTGCAAAGAACATGACAGGCTGTGGTGTTCCTTGCAGTTCTGCTGAGAAACAAATGAGATTTTGTTTTTCTTTGTTTTTATTTTATCTGGATGAGTGTGTGTGTGTGTGTGTGTGAGAGAGAGAGAGAGAGAGAGAGAGAGAGAGAGAGAGAGAGAGAGAGAGAGAGAGAGAGTGTGTGTGTGTGTGTGTGTGTGTGTGTGTGTTTATACCAAGGTACTTGTGTGGTGCCCATAGAGGCCAGAAGAGGGCGCCAGACCCCTCAGGAACTGGAGTTATAGGCAATTGTGAGCCTAGAAGCAGGTGCTGGGAACTGACTTGAGGTCTTCCAGAAGGGCAGCATGCGCTCCTATTGGCTGAGCCCTCTTTGCAGTTTGCTTGCTGAGATAGAGTCCCATTATGTAGACCAAGCTGGCCTAGATTGCATCATCCTCTGCCTCAGCATCCTCAATGCTGAGATTACAGGCATGCACCATTCCTTCTGGAGGACTAACCGCTGTTTTATGTTGCTTCTGCCTTTCCCGCTTATTATTACAAAAGTCCCTTTACCCTACACAAGTTGTTCCGTCTGTACTTGAGATCATCTGCTTGACTTTTCTTGGACATTTGAGATATTGAGGCCAGGAGCACAATCATCTGTTCCTAATTTCAGAACTTTATAAATGTTTTCTGCAGGGGCTGGAGAGATGGCTCAGAGGTTAAGAGCATTGCCTGCTCTTCCAAAAATCCTGAGTTCAATTCCCAGCAACCACATGGTGGCTCACAACCATCTGTAATGAGGTCTGGTGCCCTCTTCTGGGCAGCAGGCAGACACACAGACAGAATATTGTGTACATGATAAATAAATATTTTTAAAAATGTTTTCTGCAAAACTAAATGGAAAAAATGAATAAAAGCCTAAGAAATAGTTAAGATGAAATCAAATAAGATTAAGTATTGGAAAAAATATTCCATTGTGTCCTTTGTATTTTGCATATGCATGCATTAAAGCGCTTTTCGTTTTATGAAACAATGGTGATTGTTTAAAGAACGTCTCCTTCAGCACAATTAAAAAAAAATCAAGAACTGTAAGTTTTACTAAAATGTTCCTAGTCCTAGGAAAGAAAGCATAAAATAAGTGGTGGGTTAAACCAGAAAGACCAGGATAAGGATTGTACTAACTCACCAGAGATCCCCCATGGAGGGCAGGAAGGATTCCCGGGGAGACCGCTTTCTTCCATTCCTCTTCTTGGCCACTCCCTCTCCCCACAGCCCCAAATGCTGGCCACCACTATCTAAATTTTTATTGCTGCTCCATATTGAACAACTTGTACCTCCACTTCCAACTCCGAACTCACTGAGGAGCTAAACAGAGATCAGTCGAGTGGAGAGGAGAAGCCTGGCTGTTTGGTAAGGCAGGCCTTTGGGATCGTTTCCCACTACCCTCCTATGGTCAAGATTTTAGTTTGCGCGGGGCGGGGTGGGGGTGGGTCCAGGTTTTTCGTTTGTTTGTTTAAGTTTGTATCTTTTGTTCTTTTGAAGTCATTCTTGTTTGTCGTTGTGTTTTCCTTTGTCTGGAAGAAGGAAGCCTAAAATTCAGGCTTTAGTAAGAGGTGAGGGGGCAGGAGCCTTTGCTCTGGGCCTTTCCCATCAGCCACTGCGTCTCCACATGGATCCACATAGAATGATGTCACCTGGCTTGTGTCACTCTAGCTGAACTCGGCACCAGGAAAAGTCTGATATGCCTTGAGGCCGGGACTAGTGTAAACATGAAGTTGACATTTAAAAGAAAAAAAAAAAGTCACCGAAAGGATGGACTGACCAGTTTCTAGACAAATAAAGGAATCAGTGGCTAACCGTTCAGGCTGAGCCAGGTAAGCTTCATGGCGTGTCTCTGGAGAGGAAGTGTTAGAGTTAGACTGTGCAAACAGGGGCTGAACCATACTGCTCAGTCCACCAAACAGGAAATCACCTTGCAGGGAAGTCACTGGGGATAAATTGACTGGGACAAGGATGCAAACACTAGTCTGCAGGGAAATGAGAACACCATCGTGGGGACTGGGAGGAACAATCTGTGTGCCCACTGAGGCTGGTCACCATCGAAAACCCATACAGAAAAGGGGAACCTGTGCACAGCAGGCGGCCTTCTCTGAGGCTTGCAGGGACAGAATTCCATATAGGCTACAGCATTTGGGAAACATTGCTTTTGTTTACTAAGCTGAAGCCTTTATCTCTTTTTGTTACCTGCCCACCCTTTGCTTGTTTTTAAACCAGCGTACAGAGTGATTGGTTTCATTGTGTTGTTTCAAACTTAGCTTTTTTTTTTTTTTTTTTTTTTTTTTTTTTTTTTTTTTTTTTTTTTTTGGTTTTTCGAGACAGGGTAGAGAGCTGGTCCATCCTCCTGCCTCTCTGCTGTCTCCTGGCTGCACCCCCATCCTGCCCTTCTCCTGTTCAGTCCCCAATAGCCCCTTTCTACTTTCAGATCACAGACTCTGTTATCCTTCTTCCTTAAAACCTCTTCTCTTTTATGGTCCCTTTCTGGGCTCAGGACCTATATCTACACCCACTCCACATCTAAAAAATAAAATCCTGGACATGCCTATGAAAAGTTAATGCAGTATTTGTCTTTCTGAGTCTGAGTTGTTTACTTAATGTAACAGTTTCCAAATCCACCCATTTTTCTGCAAGTTCCATAATTTTATTTTTCTTTACCCATGAGTAAATTTTACTGTGTGTATGAATCGTATGCTCATTACTCATTCATCTGTTGATGGACCTCTAATCCAAGTCCATTTTCTTATCGTGAACTGAGCATCTATGTATGTGGACGCAAGCGAATCTCTGCCTAACTTACAGAGTTCTTTGGATATATGCCCAGGAGCAGTATAGTTGGGCCGTATGACAGCTCTATTTGTACTTTTTGGAGAAACCTTCATACTGATCTCCATAGTGGACGCCCAGTTTATACTCACACCAGCAATAAATAAGGCTCCTCTTTTTCTTGTACCCTTTGCATTTATGTTCTGTTTTGTTTTTTGAGACAGGGTTTCTCTAAGTAGCTTTAGAGCCCGTCTTAGAACTTGCTCTGTAGACCAGGCTGGCCTCAAACTCACAGAGATCTGCCTGTCCCTACCTCCTGAGTGCTACCACCTGGCATTGCATTAGTGCTTTGAACAGCAATCATTCTGACTCGGGTAATTGGGAATCTCAACTGTAACGAGTCTTTCTCTGTCCCACCAGCCAGCTCCCAAACGATGGCACTGAAACACCTAATTAATTATGAATGTCGGCCTTAGCTTAGATTTGTTTCTAACTAGCTCTTATAGCTTAAATTAACCCATTTCTATGAATCTACATGCTGCCACATGGCTTGTGGCTTTTACCTCTCCCCCTGCATGTTCTGCTTCCTCTGCATCTGTCTGGCAATTCCACCTTTTTTCTTCCCAGAGTTCTCTTTCTGCCCTGAAGTTCTGCCTGTATCTCCTGCCAAATGTTGGCCAACTTTTTATTACACCTATCACAGCAATACATTTTCACACAGTGTGTAGGAATATTCAACAACACTCAACCTGTGCTTTAATATTTATTTCTTTGATGGTTAAGGATGCCAAACAATTTATTGGCCATTCGTATTTCTTTTTTTGAGGAGTGTCTGTTTGGTTCATTAGCCCATTTGTTGACTGGCAGGGGTCATTTTCTGTTTAAATTTTTACAATCTTTGTATGCTCTACACACAAAGACCTCTTTCCCTGATCTGAAATATAAATAGCAAGTATGTCCTTCTATTCTGTGTCTGACTGTTCACTCTGCTGATAGCTTCCTTTGCTGTATAGAAACCTTAATTTAATTCTGTCTGATTTGTTGATTCTTAGGGTTATCCTCTGTTACTAGAGTCCTATTTGAAAAGTTCTTGTCTATGGCTATGTCTGGAGGTGTCTTCTCTATGTTATCCATGAATGGTTTCAGAATTTGGGGTTTTAAATCACGGGCTTTGGTCCATTTGAGTTGATTTTTGTGCAGGGTGAGTGATGTGAACATAATTTTACTCTTCTGCAGGTAGATATCGAGTTTTGCCAACACCACTTGTTAACCAGGCTGTCTTTTTTTTCAGTGTATGTTTTTAATGCCTTTTTCAAAATGAATGGCCATAAGACATGTGGGTGCACGTCTGGGTTTCTGTTATGTTCTATCTATCTACACCTCTCTTTTTTGTTTGGGCATCATACTTTCTTTGTCACTATGGCTCTGTAGTGTAATTTGAGATTTGGTATTCTTAGTCACTATGGCACTGTAGTATAATTTGAGATCTGGTATTCTTTGTCAGACACCTCCAGCTATTCTCTCTCTGCACTGGATTGTTTTGGTTATCTGTGGTCTTTTGTTTTACCATATACCTTTCACCATTTTTTTTCTAGTTCTTCAAAGAATGTCATTGAAATTTTCATGGATAGTCTATTGACTCTACAGATGACATATTGGTAATATAGCAATTTTCACCAAGTTAACTCTGCCTATCCAGGAGATAGACATAAGCATCTACCTATGTATAGTGTCTTCTTCAATTTGTTTTTCGGTTTCTTACTTTTGGGAGGAGGAAGAATCTAGAAATGCTTTGTATGTAAGTTGTTTGAGGATTTCATACACAAGTACTCATTTACATCATTCCCAACCCTTCTTTTCCCTCTAGAACTACTCTCTTGTATACCTTCTCCCTCTTCCCCTTAGTTTCACTACATTTTTTGTTTGGTTGGTTTTTGTTTATTTGTTTGTTTTTCTCAAGAGAGGGTTTCTCTGTGTAATAGTCATGACTGTCCTGAAACTAATTCTCTAAACCAGGCTGGTCTCAAACTCACAGAGATCTGCCTGCCTCTGCCTCCTAAGTGCTGGAATTAAATGTGTGCACTGCCACCACCCGGCTCATTTCTTCTTCTTTAATTGGTGTGTGTGTGTGTGTGTGTGTGTGTGTGTTTGTGTGTGTGTGTTTTTGTGTGTGTGTGTAGAGCTGAAAACGTAGGAATGGATAATCTACCAGGGGTGTTTATCTCAGGAGAAGACTAATTCTTCTTTTGTCAGCAGAAATTAATTAGTTGATCCATTAATTGTAGCTCTTCATCTAGAGGTGGGGCCTTGTGAGAGTCTATCTCCATGGTGTCATTGTACTGGTCTTACTTAGGCAACTATATTTCAAAAGTTTCACGGGTTCAGCTTCCCTGTCATATGTAAGGACACTGCCTCATGGTAGACATCATGATTCTTTGGCTCTTACAATCTTTCTGCCTCCTTTTCCTTAATGTTCCCTGACCCTTAGGTACAGGGATGTTGTTGTCTATAAATCAACTAGTGTGGGACACCTGACACAGTCAGTTGTCTTCTGCGTTTTGACCAGTTGAGGCTTTATGTAATGGCCTCCATCTGCTGGGAAAAAAGAGCTTCTTCCATGAGGGGTGAGGACTAGGCTTACCTGTGAGTATAAGAATCAATATTTATAATGCAATTGAGAGAGTGTCAGCAGTGAGTCCTCTGGGGTCCATGACCAGGTAGCTGTCTGCATTTACAGGGCCAAGCATACATTTTTCCTATTGAGTGGACCCTAAGTCCACTTAGATGCCTGTTAAGTCCAATCAGATGCCCCAAGGATTAAGTACCACTCTTGTACCCTTGGGGACATTTGCTATGATGTAATTATTGTGGTTCATAGACTTTGCAGCTGGGTAGAACTGTTGTTTTCTTTCTACCCTCACAGATTGTATAGCATCTTCTAATGCTATGGAGCTAATCCTCAGGGAGATAGCTTCCAGAGCAGTTTCAGTTCCAACTGGATTCCTCCAAGTCACTTGTCCAAAGTATGTGGTGTCTTCAGCACTAGGGTCTTACCTTCAAGTTTTGGGAGGCAGCCAAGGGCAACAGCAGTGGGGCATGTTATTTGAGGAGTGTCTTTAAGTCCCCTAACCAGCGACTTGAAGGGAGGTTCTCCCATGCCTGGCACTGGAGTTGTTAGATAGTCTATGGCTCTTGGTGGTGGTAGTGGTGGGGGGTTTCAACTCAAACAGCATAATTTTCATTAAAACTACATAGTGTGTGTGTGTGTGTGTGTGTGTGTGTGTGTGTGTGTGTAGGTCTCTTATGTTCTTGTTTAGGTATTTTTAAGCTGTGGTGAATGGAATATTTTCCCACTTTTTTTTTTATCAAGTTTGTTATTGACATATAGAAAAACTACCATTTTGTTGTTGATTTCGTATCCTTCATCTTTACTGATAAAGTGTTCTAAAAGCTTTCACCAAAGTACAAAACCATATTGCTTGCAGTAGAGATAATTTGACTCGCTTTTCTGGTTTGTACCCCTCTTTTTGTCTTCCTCTTCTCTAGGTAAGACTTCAAGCACTATATTGAATAAGGGTGAAAACACTGGAAACCTGTTTCTAGGTCTATATTTTAAAGAAAATTATTTCAGTTTTTTTCAGTTTAGTATAATTTTGTCCATTACTATTTTGTTCCGCATTGACAATTCTAAGTAATGCAGAGGTGATTCCAAAAATACATAAGTGATGTGGGATTCCCCTCTGTATACTGTGATTACCATTAATGAATAAAGAAACTGTCTTGAGCTTGCACAGAGAATAGAGGTAGGTGGGGGGAAACTAAACTGAATGCTGGGAGAAAGGAGGTGGAGTTTAGAGAGAAGCCATGTAGGGCCGCCAGAGACAGACATGCTGAAACTTTGCCGGTAGGCCACTGCCACATGGCGATACACAAATTAATGGAGATGGGTTAAATTAACATGTAAGAGTTAGCCAGTAAGAAGCTAGAGCTAATGGGCCAAGCAGTGATTTAATTAATACAGTTCTGTGTGATTATTTCAGGAGTCTGAGCAGGTGGGAAATGAACAAGCAGCCTCCCTACTACACATAGGGATGCACATGAGCCATAGGAAATGCTGTGGATATTCTATATGGTGCTCAAGCATCTGCAGAATGTGGTACCCCTGGGGTCTGTGTATCCGTAGCAAGGGTGCTGACACACAACTGCAGAACACATTAAAACCTGATGTGATAGCCTCAGTTCTCCCTTTCTTGGAATGAGCCAGGGCATGCTGTTTCATTGTGTACTGAGGCCAAGAAACCTTTGCTGTCCGCCTACAGTCTCCTAAACAGAACCTCTGCTTGTTGGAGGGAGGACTATCTCATTAACATGTTATCTGGACCAACGGCCCTGCAGCAGAACGTACCACTGGCAAATCTGGAGTCTGAGAAAAGCTTGTTTCCTAGCCTGCAGAGGGCCACTCCCTTGCTGCATCCACAAAGGGGCAAGAGTGCAGAGAGGCAAGCCTCCTGCGAAGCAAGGTCTCAAGGTCTTTTCTCATAAAGCCGCGGATTTTATCCTGTGACCTAAATACTTCCCCCAAAGCTCTGTTTCAGACATCATTTGGAGGGATTAAGCTTCAACCTGTGAAGAACTGGAGTGAGGTGCCAGACATAAGTGTCCAGTCCATAGAAATCCCCTCCATTTCTCTTTCACTGTGAAAATGACGTCAGTAGGCCATGAGGGTGCTTTAGGGGCTGACATCACTTCAGTTACGGAGCTGATATTGTGGCAGGCACAGCCTGATTCCAGACCGAGTCGTAGAATGGAGTCTGTATGTTTGTGGAATCACGTGTACATGGCATGACTAGTGAACTGATATATAAAGCACACACCAGATTTCAAAGACCAGATAAAACCAATATCAGAAGTTTTGCTGATTTGTGTGTGTGTGTGTGTGTGTGTGTGTGTTTAAATGGGATTATTTTTAGATATTTAAGACTGAATTGGCCAGGTGGTGGTAGTGCATATCTTTAATCCCAGCGCTTGGAAGGCAGAGGCAGGCTGATCTCTGTGAGTCTGAGGCCAGCCTGGTGTACTGAGCTAGTTCCAGGACAGCCAAGGCTAAACAGAGAAACCCTGTCTCAACAAAACCCACCCCCAAATGAATTGCTTTTATAAAGTTAATTTCACTTATCTGTTTTTGCCTTTTCAACCTAGCTTCTAGCAGATATTTAAACAGGCATATATCTCATATTTTAGCTTTATTGGACGTCCCTGAGCCAAGAACTACTAAGTTCTAGAGACATCTTACATCCTGCATGCAGTTCAGTTGGAGGAAACTGAGCTTCAAAAAGTTATGATCTGGGAGCAGAAAGAAGGGGAAAGGCGTTTTGGACACAGATGAGTAACCTGATTTCTTTTCTGACAAGATTCTTTATCATGAGCAGTAGGCCTATAATGGGCAGCTTCTCGTTGGCTGTTTGGTTAGCTTAAGTTGCGGCTTATAAAGAAAGCACGAGACAAGAGCTTCATTCTTCACTTGCCAAATCTGAGAATATTGCATTGTTCCCTCGCACCCCTTAAGGGCTGCACAGATATCAGTTATTGGTTTAGATGTACGTACTTGATGCATTTTGGGTCATTGTTACTTTTATTTTTTCCTTAAGGTAAAAAAAAAAAATAGCCCATCCTTTGGGATTGAAGTCCAGCTCAAGTTAGTTTCTGACAGGTCTTTTTGTTCGTTTGCTTGTTGCTTTGATTTTTAAAAAGAAGTCTCCCATAGCCCAGGCTGGCTTTGAAATCACTATGCAGGCAAAAGTAACCTGAAGCTACAGATGCTCCAAGTGCTGAGATTGCAAGCGCGAGCCATCACACCTGGCTGATCTCTTGCTTGTTTTCATGAAAGTTGCTCTTGTTCTTAACCTGCCATCGGGCACAGGCTCAAGAAGGCCAAGTCAGAGTGAGAACTAGTTTTCGGAGGGCAGGGTACAAGAACTAGAGTTCCTCATTGCTCACGGTCAGTAATGACTTTTCTAAGCCCTCTCCGTGGGAAGATCTAAGGATGCGTTGTATTGTGGACCAATATCATGACTTCCAAGTCAGATCTAAGGGATTCATTGTTATCGTGGACCAATATCGTGACTTCCGAGTCAGATCTAAGGAATACATTTTGTCATGGACCAATATCGCGACTTCCGTGTCAGGTTTGGAAACCTGAGGTTTCATTTGCTCTCACTGATATCCCATCTACCTCCCCTTTCAGACTCCAAATCCCGGTTCTCAACAGGCTAAGCTTGGCTACACATCCACTTTCTCCCACAGTGAGAGAGCATCTGTTTTAAATAGGGATATTAATATTACCACAAACCATACAGCTCCTAGGAACAGTCTGTTTGTGTAATTCCTTGTAAACTGTAGCACCACCCAGCTGCTGTGCCGAAGGTCACATGGCAAGTTCTTTGGTGACAAGATACTATTAAAGTGTTAGGCTCTTTCTGAAGTTTAAGAATTGATTCACTTTGTTAGTTTTTTTTTTTTTTTTTAATCTATAGAGCGTGTGGCAGTGAAGGTCTAGCCGATGAGTTTCAAACCTTGGGACAAATGGCTGAGGTACTGATTTAACATATCAAAGTGGATGCTGGCTACCAGGTTCTCCCAGCATCCCTCAGTTCCAACCTCTTAGGGGGCCCTCACGGCTGGCACACACACTCCCTCTCCCCTAAACTTCTCCAACCTAGAGGCTGGGCTGCCCTTCCCTATATAATCTGATCATTTTGGTTACCTGGTCCCTTTTGTTTAATCTCTTTTGGGACTCCTGGCTGTCGCCCCTAGTTCCCCTCTCTCCCCTCTCTTTGTCCCTCCCGCCTCTCCTCATATGGCACAGCCCAGCTGGTCCTGTTCACTCTGGACTTCCCAGGTGTCCCTACCTCTGGCCATGCTCTCCCTTTTATCTACAATAAACCTTCTCCTCCACCACACCCAGGAGGAGAAGCCATGTCCTTTCCTTTTTATTTGTTTTTTCATTCACTACCTTCTGTTTCTGTCCTCTGCGCATTCTCCCTCTTCTTTTTCTTTATTGGTAGTAATGTATAAATTTATGACCTTTCATAAAAGTTTGTTTTTTAATTAAAAATTTATTTTGGAATTTTTTATGTATTTGGAATACATAAGCACTGTATTTACATCATCTCCACCCCCTCCAACTCTTCCCATGCCCCCCCATGCTTTTCAATTTCATGACCTCTTCTTCTTTAATTATTATACATAAGTACACACACACACACACACACACACACACACACACATAAATACAACCTGCTGAGCCCATTTAGTGTTGCTCATGTGTATGTGTTTAGGCCTGACCACTAGGGATTAGATAACCTGCCGGGGGTGAGGGGGGGCGCCCCTCCCTTCGTGAGCAGCCATCAATTGTCTGTATGTAGCTCCTTATCAAGGGATGTGGCCTAGTCAGGTTTACCCCATTCATGCTGGTTTGTCAAATGCTCTTGTCATTGTGCCAGTTTTGAGATTTCAATGGTTTAAAAGGAATCACCCAAAAGATTCCCATTACCAGTTATCATTGAGATTATCTTTGCGTCTTGACCTCCAGGTCAGCTGCCAGTTGTACCGAGTTGTAGCTCCTTGTACTCTTTGTTGTACTTGGGATTTGGTAGCTAGCCTGCAGGGTGAGCATGGAGGTTGGCTCACCACTTAGCATGGTAAGCTTCAGTTTTGAATGTGCAGTTAAAAAGACAAGCACTTCCTCCCCCGCCCCCCCAGGAGAATCTGAAAGCCAGACTAGTGCACCTAATCCTTCTTGTGACCACTGAGGCAAGGATTCCCCAACTAGTTCAGATGCACAGTTTTACCTAGTCAAGTCATGGATTACGGAATTCTCAGAATTCTTTTGATATCAGTCTTTATTAGTGGTCTCTGAAATACAATAAACTTTGCATTTTTTCTAGGAGATACTAAGGCTGTAGCTATTTTTTTTAATGTATCTTCTAAACATTGAACAGTGAAAATACTTTCACTTACACCTAAAGATAATAAATGACTAAAAAAGCAATAGTCTTGGGGAAAACATAGAGTTTGGGAGATGCGTCTTTATAAACCCTTTCACTACCCTCAAAAACCTCTCTTTGTTTTATCAATCAAACAAATGTAAAGTTGACTGCTTTCTAACTTTTGTGTTCCAGTTTGGAATGCTTCCTATAGGTCTTCCCACTGCTCAGAAAGCTTGGTTCCCAACCACTGTGTTCCCTCTGGGCGTCCCTGCCATGTGCACGTGCGCTGAACTTGGCTTCCAGTCCCTTTGTTCTTTCTTGCTATCAGTCCTGCTGAGCAGCACATCAATAGGAGTGCGTGGTGTGGGTTTGTTTGGGGCTTTGCTCTTTGTTTTATCCTCACTGTTGTGATGGTGTCTTCTGAGAATGTATTTTAAACATCTGAAACAATATGCAAAGATTTACCGCCCCGTCCCCAGCTGTGGTCTCAGCTGGCTGCTTTGGGTATCTTTTCTACGTCCTCCCTGGCTGACTTCAGTCTAAAAGACCTGGAGGGACATGTGGCGCCTTGAAATCTCTTTGCTGTTGGAAGATGTCAGTGTTTCTGTCTCCTTTTCAAATAGAGCTAACCCCTTGATGTTAATATTATTACGGGCTGTCATGCAGCGGCATCCCAGAGTATGTTGGCTGGCTCTTCTCGCACTGTTTAGCTTGGGGCCTAACAGAAGTTCCATGTACACAGTAGGAACATGGTGCAGTAATGGCTCCAAGGCAGAGCTAACATCCTATCTGAGTGAGAGCATCTGCATAGAGAAGTATCAACCATCTCACGAGACCGCCAGAACAGAATGCAAAAGAATCACAGCCATCCATTTCACCAGATTTACAAAAGCATTTTTGATAAGCATTATATTTTTTCTTGGAATTTTTGAAAATGGAAAAATTTAAAGTTTTTCTTAATGAATTACGTGGCTATTTAAGGGGTCGGGGAGGCCCACTGGGAATATATTTTGCTTAAAAATTAGAGTCAGTAGTAAGAACATAAAACTCTATCAGATCCTCCGTGTAAGATCCTTTGGCTTAGATAAGCCAGTTTCTAGGAATGTATATAAAACTTACTCACACAAAAGCAGTAGATCTGTATTTTCAAAAGGAGTGTTTGGCACTGGTGAGATGGCTCAGTAGGTAAAGGCTCTTGTGTCGAGCATGAGAACCTGTGATCAATTCTGGGGACCCACGTGGTAGAAGGAGAGAATCTGCTCTCCAAAGTGGTCCCTGGCCTCCACAAGCCCTCTACAGCCTGTGCATGCCCAAACCACCAGGCAAATAAATCAATGTAAAGATAGTTTTTCATATCTGAAAAAGGAAAACTGAATGGCAGTCTTATGCAGCAGATTTGCATTATATTTTAAATGCTAACTGGCCTCTAGCAGCACTTAAATATAATCTCCATCCTTGAAAGGCAAAAGCAGGAGGATTGCTACAAATTCAAAGCCTGCCTCAGCTACAGATGGTGTTCTAGCCCAGCCAGGGATACAGAACGAAACCCTGTCTCAAAAGTCCAGGCAAACAACAAACTGTTAGTGATAAGATGAACAAAAGAATTATTTGCTGAAGTTTTTACCCCTTCAGTCCGTTTGCGTGATAACAGAAGACAAAGAAACAGATTCTATTAGGAGGAAGGACGTGGAGATTCTGATCTTGTACAATATTGAACAGGGCCTTTTTCAACTGACCGTTTAACAGGCGTGGAGCTGGAGTAGAGGTGGTTTTTATTGCAAATGTGGTCTGAGGATGCTGAAAATAATCTGTCTTTACTGATAAGAAAGCTGTAGTAATTCACTTCCGTGACCCAGCTGCCAGGACTGGGACATTTCCTTTCTCTTTAGATGACCGAAAAGCTTTCTTAGCAGCTAATACTCAGACCACCATTTTCAAGAACTCTCTTTCGGACCCCCGCTCTCTATAGTTAGTCTCAAGGCTGGTCAGAAGTGACAGCATATGCTTAGGAGAGAATTGCCATAGCAAGTGGTGCAGATCGCCTATGGTTTGGGAATATTCCAAGTGCTTTGCTAAAAGATTTTATTTCTAAAACTGGTTGATGATGAGATTATCTAGCATTATTAAGTGAATAGAAGCCGTCTCTAGCTATGGGAACTTGCAGTTTGTATCCCCGACCTGCAAGAATAGAAATGAGTCAGGCGGTGGTGATGCTCGTCTTTAATCCCAGCCCTTGGGAGGCAGACACAGGGGCATCTCAGTGAGTTCGAGGCCAGCATGATCTACAAAGTGAGCTTCAGGACAGCCAGGACTGTTACACAGAGAAACCCTGTCTGGACAACAACAACAAAATAAAAATCAAATAAAAATGAAAGCCGGAACACATGCATTCTTCCTAGTTCCTTTCTCACTGACATCTTCTGTTAATAACCTGCAGTGATGTGTTGCACGGGTGACGGCCAATATTGCTACATCACTGCACTGGCTGTCCACTGATCCATAGCTTACATCAGTGTCCCTCCCCTCAGTCCGAAATGTCATGATCCACTGCTGTGTTATCACACACAATTCTTTTTTCTCCTAAGAAATATCCCCTGTGTCTTGACAATTTATAGCTTTCTTTTCTTCCTTTAAACTCCTGGAATCCTGGCATATTTCCCCCAAATATCTCTAAAGTTTAACAACCCCAGAGCATCATTTTGAAAGGAGGGCCAAACACATTACCTTAAAATATGCGTCTTCGGCATGCTGTCCCTTTCTTTCCAGTTAGAGGCCCTTGAGAAACAGCGGATGCACGATCACCAGGACTCTGAACCCTCATTCTATTTTGTAAAAGCAGGAAATGAAATCCCACGGGAAATATACCCTCATCGTATTTAAAATCATCAAGGATGGAAGGTGAAGCAGGAAGAATTTTGTACAAATATTGTAGACAAACCCTTCCCTTCCTATCCACTAGTCTGTTAGAACAACTAGCTACCCAAACCCAATCGGTTTCAGTTTACCTATTCACTCAGCTGTGTGTCTTCAGAACTTTGTGTATTCATGGGGCCCTTCATACGTCACTGGATGCAATTGACTGTGTGCTTTTCTACTACTAATCTATATGTCCATTTAATTCTTGAACCCACCCAGGACCCCAAAATGTCAAAGGTAGACTTTGGCATCTACAGTTGCAACCACACAATGTATAGGCTTCCAGACTCACTTCCTTCGCTCAGCAGCACGCATTGAGGGTTTCCCCATATCTTTCTTGGCTTTCTTGTGCTAAACAATACTCTGTTATCTAGAAAAACCATAGTCCATTTATCTGTGGTCTCATTGAAGGGCATATTGATCGCTCCCAATTTGGGCCAATTATGAATAAAGTGTTTGTAAATATTTGTGTAGATCTAAGTGTTCAACTCAATTTGTTTTGCTTTTGTTGTTGTTGTTTGGAGACAGGGTTTCTCTGTGTAGCCCTGGTTGCCCTGGAACTCACTCTATAAACCAGGCTGGCTTTGAGCTTGGAGATCCACCAGCCTCTGCCTCCCCGGTGCTGGGATTAAAGGCAGGCACCACCACTACCTGGCCAGCTCATTTTTTTTAAATACCTAGACGTGTGAGCTGGATCAGCCAGACTATGTTTAGCTTTGAAAAATCTGTGAACATCATCTTCCAAAGTGATCACTTTGTGCTCCCCCCAGTGCAGAACAAGAGCCCCCGATGCCCCACACCAGGCCGTTTGCGGCCAGTGTTGTGAAGTCCAGTCCTCCCATAGATGTGCGGTGCCGCCCATCATTTTCATCGGCAGCTAATTCAGAACAAGTGCTGTTGAGCAGTTTCTAAGCCTGGATACCATATGGTTAACGTCTTTGGTGAGGTGATGCTTTAGACCTTTCGACTATTTTTGAATTGAAATTTTCAATTCATTATTGTTGAGCTTTATTTTATGTATGTTAGATACCAACCCTTTGATAAAAACGTGTTTTGTAATATTTTCTCCTGGCTTGTGACTTGTCATTTTATGTCCTCAACATTGTCATCTTCAGGGCATGCATTTTAAATTTTAATGGTGTACCATTTATCAAAACCTTTATTTTTGGCCAAGTATCCTACTTTCGTTGTCATATCTAAAAAGCTGTCATCAAAGCAAAACACACCTAGATTTTACCCTGTGTTATCTTCTGGAAGTTTTATAATTTTGCATTTTACATTTAGCTATATGACCCAAGCGACTTAATTCTTATGAAAGATATAATAAGGGCTCTGTCTAGTAGTGGTTCTCAAACTGTGGGTCACAACCCGTTGGGGCTGAACGACCCTTTCCCAGGGATCGCCTAAGACCACCAGAAAGCACAGATGTTTACATTATGATTTATAACATTAGCAAAATACAGTTCTGAAGTATCGGTGAAATGATTTTATGGTTGGGGGTTATCCCAACATGAGGGGCTGTATTAAAGTGAAACAATTTTAGGAAGGTTGAGAACCACTGCTCTGGATTACCTTGCCCACGTTGCCCAGTTGTTCCAACACTGTTTACTGCAAAAGATGCTGAACCAGCACTTGCTGCTTGGGGTCTTCCTCATCATCCTCAGCCTCCTCCGCTGCCGCTACCTCTGAGCGCTAATACTCTCTAGTTTCTCTTTTTCCCCTATGTGTCTTATGTCCATATATTGCTCATCCTTCTTGGCTTTTACACTGTTCCTTAGCAAGGTCAGCCATGGAGGTGCCACCTCTTCTCTGGGTGTGCTTTCCAGTGGGTGAGGCTTTCTTAGAGATCTTCTGTCTCACTCATCCCAGGAGATAAGTGTTGTTCCTTCTTTATCTTTTTCCTTTTTTGGTTTTTTGAGACAGGGTTTTTCTGTAGCTTTTGGAGCCTGCCTTGGAACTTGATCTATAGACCATGATGGCCTCAACTCACAGAGATCCACGTACTTCTTCTGCCTCCTGGGTGCTGGAATTAAAGGCGTGCGCCAGCGCCACTTAGCTGTTCCTTACTTCTTTATTCACTTTCATGGTGAATGGCTCTGTTTCTACAGAGCGGGTCTCCCAGTTGTTGAGAGTTTCAATCACAGCCATGACAGAGGAGGGAAATGAGTTTTTCTTTTCAGTCAGGAAGTGTCTGTGTTGATTTCAGACATTGTTTCTTCCTTTCTTCAATTTGGTTATCTGTTAGGTATGTTTAGCTTCAGAAATGTCATTGGACTTGCATTTGAGGCTTTTCTTTTTTCTGCTTTTTAAAAAAAATTATTTATTTATTTAGTTTTTTAAATATATATGCTTTGTTTACATGTTCACCTACATGCCAAAAGAAGACATCAGATCCCTTTATAGATATGAGATACTGTGTGGGGTTGTTGGGAATTGAACTCAGGACCTCTGGAAGAGCAATCAGTCCTCTTAACTATTGAACCATCTCTCCAGCTTTTCTCTGTTCTTACTAAGACCATCTTTTAAATCTTAAGAAAAATGTTTTAGCCTAATGGCTCAAAGGATCTTTTAAGTCATCCAATCTCTTCCCATTTGACATGGATGAAGACTAAAGCAAGCAAGATATTAATAACTTCTTATCCAAAACGATGTGCTATCTGTGGTGGTTCGTGTCTGCAATCCCACCTCTTGGAGAGCTGAGGTAAGAACTGAGGCCACTTGGGGCTTCATATAGACACCGCCCCCTCCAAAAATGAAAAAGAAAATCATTTAACTAGTTTGAAATCCAAGAATGTAACTCGAATTCTTGAGAGCATTTCTTCAGCATCTTTCCACAGAATCTTCCCAACTCCCAGAAGAGCGCAGCTGCTACATTGATCGTTAAAAACAGAAATAACTTGGAAATACCACGGTCAGGCTTTCCTTCCCATCTCTTCATTACGCAACTTAAAAACCTTGTGTCTGACTTCCTGGCATTCACTAGAATATGAAGCCAGAGGCTTTTGGCTATTGATTTCCCGCATGGATTGTTTGGACACTTCTACGAGCAGGGTAGACACTAATTCAAACTGTGAAAACGGCAGATTTTCTTCAGTGTTTCAGAGAACCATGGCTGGCATCATCTGCGCCCTTCTGCTGCCTCCTATAGAGCTTAGAAGGGCAGTTTTCAGCCATCCCGCGCTTTCCCCTCCAGTGAAGGCCTGTGAGGTTTGTTGTAGGCATGCGCGCTCAGCCTGTGATGTCAGCGCAATTGTTATTTCTAAGAACTAGTATTTCTAGATCCTCACTGAGCAGCTATGAAGACAACCCATAACAAACAGTACTGACCCAGTGTTCCCGTCCCTCTAGATGAACGTGGACAGTGCATCTCAAGTCTGTTTTGATTAGCTTCCTGGCTGGGAGCATTTTATGAGTGCTGACATAGGAATGTCACAATTTTATTTTATTTTTCTCCACCATTTGTTAAAAGAAACACATGCTTGTTTTCCCTCTGATTCCGCAGTATCTCTACCAAAAGGGAAGAATTACAGGTTTCAGAAGAAAAGCATTGTTTATTTGGGTAACAAAGGGCCACGCTTGAGGGATAAAGAGAGCTAAACAGTGGGCAGTCCAGGCATACTGAAGTTTGGAGAGATTTATAGATAGAGGAGTTCCAAAGTATCTGTGAGGTGTCAGGGGAATGACATGGGAGAAAGGTGACATGGGAGAGAGAGCAAGATTCTTAGCTAAAAGAAAAGAACCAACTGACTAGCACCGCAGAGAGCTTAGTAGTAAGGTTGGACCAGGGCAATAGCTCAGTCTCCAAAGCATTTGTCATGCAAACATGAGGTCTTGACTTCAGACACCCAGCACCAATGTGAAGGATGGGGGTAGCAGGAAGTATCGGAAAGCCCAGGGCTGAGAGGGAGCAGAGACAAGCAGATCCCGAGCTCACTGGCCAGCCATTCTAGCTGATTGTTGGGCTCCAGGTTCAGTAAAAATCCATCTCAAAAAAGAAGGTAGAGGGTGACAGAGGAAGACATTCAATGTTGACCTTTGGCCTCCATACCCATGTCTCTCACACACACACACACACACACACACACACACACACACACACACGATTTGAATAGGTCATGAACCTGACTTTATTTGACATCATTTGAGACCAAAAAAGACTAAGTTTCAAGATATTACAGCAACCATCATGAAGAAGAATAATGGTTTAAGTGGGAAGCTCAGCTTGGCAAGACCTTCCCTGTTTTTAGATGCTGTCACCACAATGTACTCTGTTGCTGTCATTGTCACCAGCACACTACAAACTCTCTTTTCATTGTGGTATCATTTGCTCAGAGTTGAAAGTACCAAGCAGGTGCATCTGGCTACTGAGCATGGGCCATGCATCTGCCCTTTTGGCAACCTAGGTAACCTAGGCCACCCACAAAATCCATGCGATGTTATGCCATCAAAACACTCAGTGGTTTGGGATGCCGTATTGGCTTGAAGCCAGCTCTATCACCAGTCCTCATGGATCGTGCTCAGGCTAGAACATTTGCTCTATTGTGGAACTGAGAAACTCATGCAGAACCTGTGAGGGAGCCTGGCGGGGACGGAGAGGTGTAGCTGTTGGAGTGGGAGGGGCAGGTGGCCCATGACAGGTTTCAGTCTTCTGGACATAATTTCTTTCTGGACCCAGCATAGAGAGAGATTCAGATGGCAAGGAAGGGAGCTAAGGTGCCACAACCTTATCTATGACCAACTAAAGACATGGCTTTCATCTGATAGTAAGAGAAGAATCCAAGAATGGTGTGTTATCACTGCCCCAATGTTGCTGCACAATTAGAAATGATTGTGGCCTTTCTAAGGTCCCTTCTGAAGAGGAAGCTATTTGTAGATGGTCAGTTCCATATTATTTAGAAAGATGTCGATTTCCATAGTAATACTAACATTTGCAAATACTTATTGGAAGTTATAAATGACATCCATTGAGCAGTTCTACTATAGAATAAAAAGACAATAGACATCATCATCTCACCACTCTTACGATCATAACAGTAGTTTTCTATCAGGTTCTGTTTTCAGAGCATTAATTAAGTAGGCCTTCAAATAGTTCTAGAAGGAATTTGTCTATAATATAACCAAGCAGTATAGGAAAAAAAATCCAGAGGATAGATCCCTGGGTTTAGTTATTTTTACCTCTTTATCACCATCACAAGACCAAGGCGAAGAAAGGAGCAGGGAAAACGAAAATGTGAAAAAGCCATGTGCAGATAAACAAATTTAGCTCGGTGAGAGGATGTCCAGCCAGCATGGGCTGCTGGCTCTCAAGCAGAAATGGAGATTGGAGATGCCAACGGCAGCGGGAAGCCACCGGAACTGAGAAACTCATGCAGAACCTGCGAGGGAGCCTGGCGGGGACGGAGAGGTGTAGCTGTTGGAGTGGGAGGGGCAGGTGGCCCATGACAGGTTTCAGTCTTCTGGACATAATTTCTTTGATACCAGTTCCTGGAAAAATATCCAGAAATGATTTCCCAAGTGTGCTCCATGGAGCAACAGTTCTGGTGTTGCACGCAAAGGAGGTACCAAGTACAGGGCAACTTAGCTCCATACTGACCACCCAGCATCCACGTTTTGCTTGGGGCATTCTCTGTTGGGGACACATCTAGAGGAAAGCGCCCTTCCTCTGCACGAGTCGAAGACAGGTACCCGACTTCTCATGGCCCCCTTGCCGTCCGGCTAGACTCTTTCGGCACATGCCCACACCCTTGGTGCTGTCAGCCAGCTCTGCCCTGCCCACTCTTCCACTTGAAAACTGAGACCGCTACAAAGCAGCTCTTGAGCAGCAGTAGAGCCCACGGTGCTTCTCCAGAGGGTCGGGGGCTACAGGACAGTGACATTTGAAACCTTTCACAGTCTTTCAATTCTTAGGGTAATGCTCCAGCCTTCTTCACAAGATAAACTCCACTAGTACCCATTGTGATAGCCCTGCTTACACCTCAAGCCCCAGACAAATGAATTTGCTCTTAATTCTTCTGCTTCTCACCCTCCTTTTTCTCCTCTCTTACCTCTATCAACAATGTCATTCCCTTTATTTGGCCATTTTTTTCCTGCTCTGCTCCCTCCCCACTTTTCTGGCTTTTAGAAAACATCCTTCCCAAAGTCCCTTCTGTACTCTTCCCTAGATACCTCCAAGTAAATCCAGTGACTTGTTGAATTAACACTCCATACAAACGAAGAGGGTAACTGTGTCTACACTGCTATCCAAACAATGCCTCACACAGAAAGGAATCAAATATTTGCAGAATGAACTAAGACAGTCTCAAAGCTGCCAGCTTGCCTGCGTTGTGCAGTGTTCCTGGCCCGCCCACAGTCCCACATCTCTTTAATAGCTTCCCTGAGTGTGCTGAACTGACGCTTCTAATATAACATTTTGACCATAAATCAAATGATGAAGGCTTATAGAAATGTTTTCCTATCTAGGTTATTGATGGCATGGTGAAACCAGAATGACATGGTTTATACAGTAATCTTCCTAGAGACAGGCTCTGGATCGAAAACATTAAGAATCTGAAAGTGGAAGAAGTAAGTGGGCCCCAAGGGATAAGCTGCTCTTTTCAATGAGATGAATGAGCTGTTCCTAGAAGCCAGGCCGTAAAAGGAAACTGAAATTCTCTGTGGGATGGCTCTTTCTCCTTTGCTATTTGGGCTTGTAAGCCTGTCTCCACTCGGCAACAGATAGTCAATCGTGAGTGACAGATGGCCCAGAGCTCCTCTGCATCTGAGCCCAAGCACCAGTGGAGTGTCTCTCCTCCTCCTGCTCCTGCTCCCCCTCCCCCTCCTCCTCCCCCTCCTGCTCCCCCTCCTGCTCCTCCTCGGGTTCCTCCTCCCCTCCTTCTCCCCCTCCTCCTCCCCCTCCTGCTCCCGCTCCCCCTCCTCCTCCTACTCCTCCTCTCCTCCTCCTGCTCCCCCTCATTCTCCTGCTCCTCCTGATCCCGCTCCCCTTCCTCCTCCTGCTCCTCCTCCCCCTCCTGCTCCCCTCCTCCTCCTGCTCCTCCTCCTCTCCTCCTCCTGCTCCTCCTTGTCCCCCTCCTCCTCCTGCTCCTCCTCTCCTCCTCCTGCTCCTCCTCCTCCTCCTGCTCCCCCTCCTCCTGCTGCTCCTCCTCTTCCTGCTCCCCTTCCTCCTCCTGCTCCTCCTCCCCCTCCTGCTTCTCCTCCTCCTCCTCCTCCTGCTTCTCCTCCTCCCCCTCCTCCTCCTTCTCTGGGTGTCCTATGGGTCAGACACACTGCCTCACACCGTCTGACATGCGATTGGTGACACCACCCAGGGAAGTGAAGAGTCTGGCTGCCATGGTTCTCATGCTATATTTGAGGAGTCCAAGGCCCATCCAGAAATTTGAAAGCAGTTTGTTCAAGGCCACACAGATGTTAGTGCCATAAAAATAAATACATAAATAAAACCCAGCTCTCCACATCTTTCTTCACTGCACCCCAAGAGTAGAAAAGATAGTTGTCCAAAGCTGAATTGGGCTTGCAGACTTTTAACAAGTTTTACATAACCGTCACAGGGGTCGGTTTGACACTGAAGCTCACTGTGACTGAGGCAGTGGGTCCGACCACAGGTAAGGGAAGCGTGGCAAGGACACCCTCCGAAGGGGAACAGGACTCGGGCCTGAGGCTGAATTACTTGGGGTGAGCCTTCTCATACAAATCACATATGAACTGTCTCAGGGGTCTTGTCTTCATCAGCCAGCTGTGACGCTCCAAGAGTGTTGGTCATGTTGCTGGGCAAACTGAGACACAAAACAGGACTAGAGAGGTTATCGAAGCTGATGGCTGTTTCCAATTCGCCGGATCCAAAGTAGAAGTGGTTCAGGTGCTCCGTCAAAGGACCCGAGGAAGGAAAGGAAACACTTGACAGATTGCTGCTTCTTCTATGAGTTAGTTTGTAGCTCTTGACTGATCATCTTTAAGTTTCCTTTTTCTTTCATATAGTCAACTACAGCAAACAGCTTAAAAACTAAGGGAGTGTAAGGTCGCATATACCATCTACCTGGCTGTGTCTGCCCAGGGCTCCTTTAGGTGTGGGGTCCATCTTAATTTCTTATAACAACGGATGAGTACAAGCTGACGGTCAGGATTAAAGGTGAAGTCTGGAGAAAAGACTTGCTGCTTTTAAATTCCATGAATCTAAAGTGCTGGGTTGATCTGTTGTTCCAGAAAATTATGTTGTGATCTCCTGGCCAAGGAACCTGTGAGCCTGAACTTAATTGGAAGTAGATCTTGGCCTGTGTGGTCAGTTAAGATGACGTCATTAGGATGGGACCTACCCCAGGACGGCTGGGACCCCTAGAGAAGAGGAAAATGTGAACAGAAAGCAAAACAGTACATGAAGGTATGGAGGCGTGGAGAGTCTGCCAGCTGAGGAGAGGGGTGCAGGAAGATCATGGAGCTACAAATGAAGGGATGGCAAAGAAGGACTCGACCTGCCTCTCAGAGGAAGCATGGCCCTGCTGCCTCCTTCACTTCAGTCTTCAGGTCCCCGGAAATGGGAAAGAATAAATCCCTATTATCTGAAGCACCTGGTTTGCGATAATTTTTTTTTATGGTCATCCCAGGACTGGAATCTATCCGTGCCGAATCCAGCCTAAGCCGCTGCTGCTGCATCCACTCCAAGCTTCATCTGGGGCTCTTTTGCTCAGCTGGCAGCAAACACAAAGGCCAGAATGTCAGGCTCCTTTCTGTTATTACAAAGCACAGTAGGTAGACATTCAAGTAGAGAAAAGAACAAGACAGACATTTGTGCGAAGGCTCAGTGTGAGACAGGGACTAGAATGACTTTGCTTACCATCACTTTTCTCCTCTTCAAAGCAGTTGCTTTAAGCCACTGCTGTGTGGGACAGTCCTTCGTGGGTCTCTAGCACCAAAGAGTTGGTTGAAAATTTTCCTCCTTTTTTCGTGATTTTAAAGGATATTTGCTTAGCAAACAACATCATAAAGCTCATCATGCCTCCCTCTAGAGCTAAACAAAGGCAAGCAGGTTTCTTGCCTGTTGTAAAATATTGAGACACTCTAATCACGGGGCTCCTCTCCTGTAGAGCAACTTGTTGCATGCACATAGGCATCCATTTGGGCTACTCTGTCTCGTTCCGAATACTGGGCAAGAAGCAGTAATGCTAATATTGTGTGTGGTGACAGGTCATTTATGTTCAACTGTGACATTCTGTCTTTTCCTAGTATTGTTGAACATGGCCAATGGGGTAAAGTCTCAGATGCTTTCAAGTTTATGGACTCTAGCATCTCACATTTTATCTTTCTTCTCCTCATGTAGGAATGTTTTATTAAATGCACACATACACACACACACACATATATATATATACATATACATACATGTAGCATAGCTTTCCTTACCCTCAAAGTTCACCTCAAAGGGATTAGGCAATGTGTCTCCCTTGTCCACCTGCTCTCTCTCAGTTCATCTCTGTGAGCATTGTCCACACTGACCCGTATTCCTGTCATTCACATTTAACCACTGTCTAGCCTCCTCTTGCAGTTTATTTTTTCTTTCCTCTGTTACATAGCTTACTTCTGTTTCATTTGCTTGCAGGGAACCTTCTTATTCAAGATTTCATGTGTGGGTGTGTGTGCACTTGTGTTGGAGTTCTTGTCTATAAACTTAGGAGTGGGAAGATAATTCATCTTCAACTCTGATTCCTATTTTCGACTTGCTTCATGAAGTGGTTGTTATGGCACAAAACTTTTATTAGCAGCATGCAAGAGTTCTTGACTTTCTCAATAGCCTTGCAAGCCTGGTAAGGGCATACATTTGAGACTTTGCCTCTGTGAGGAGTCTAAAGTGTTGAATGTGTTTTCATATGTTCTTAGGGCATTCATCTTTCTTTAGAAGCTGCTTACATCCTGTTTTAGTCAGTGTTCTATTGCCGTGAAGAAACATCATGACCACGGCAATTCTTATAAAGGAAAGCATTTAACTGGGGCAGGCTTACAGTTCAGAGGTTTAGTTCTTTGTTATCATGGCAGCATGCAGGCAGGCATGGTGTTGGGGAGGAGCAGAGAGTTCTATATCTGGACCTAAAGGCAGTAGAAAGACAGAGAGAAATGAGCTGCGCTTGAGCATTTGAAACCCCAAAGTCCACCCAACAAGGCCACACCTACTCCAAGAAGGTCACCTCTCCTAACCTCTGTCATTAGACAGCATCCCATAATAACCAAGCATTCAAATAAATGAACCTACGCTATGGGGTCATTTCTATTCAAAACACCACACAACCTTACTCCAATTTTCTATTGCTTAGGTTTTGTTTATTATGAGTTCTTTATCTATTTAAAATATTAGTCTGTTGCAAATGTGTAGTGAGGAGCTGCAGGACCGACTGAGCTAGCCGGGCGGCCAGGAGCCAGGTGGGAATGCAGCCCGCAGCTCCTCACTACACAAATGTACATGTATGTCCTAGCGTGCAGCTCTTTTCATCATCTATAGTTCCTCTATAACATCTTGGTTTTCTAGTGGAATAATACAAGAGTCACAGTGGTGCTTGCCAGAGTGGATGATTAAAAACAGTGAAGGCAGTATATACTGACTAAGCATTTGTGGCAGCTGAGTCGCAGGAAAGTTGGTTGCTGCCATGCTTCTTCCGCACTTGAGTATCTTTGGCAAAGTCACAGCACCTCTGTGTCTCCGGATTCTCAGTTATAAGTGACAGAGCTGGATCGATGATCTCCCTGTCATCTGCCCAGACCGATGGTTTCTAACACTGAACATAAAAATTGTATATACCAGTCAGGCAATAGCAGAGCTTGTGTGGAAGAGCCACCTTCATTGATTCAAAAGTGACTAGCCTGCCTTTAGTCTTGGTTGACTTACCCATTGGGTAGGTGTTGTATGAGCCCACAGCTCATTACCACACTCTGACGAGCCGGCATGCCCTCTTTTTGGAAAGATTTCCTTGGGTATATCTTCAGTCCCTACTGGGGCTCCTGGGTCAGTGTCTGTAAGCAGACACTGCTCATTCATTTCCCAGATCCAAATAATCACCCAGAAACTGTATTATATTAATTATAACACTTTTTGGCCAATGGCTCAAGCTTATTACTAGCTACCTCTTATCTCTTATATTAACCCATTTCTATTCATCTATGTATCACCACAAGGCTGTGGCTTACCAATAAGCTTCTAGCATCCTTCTCCTTTGGCAGATACATGGTGTCTCCCTGACTCCATCTACTCTCTCTGTATATCTCTGTTTGGATTTCCCACCTGGCTTTATTCTGCCCTGCCATAGGCTGAAGAAGCTTCTTTATTAACCAATGGTAATAAGACATCCACAACATACAGAGGGTTATCGCTCATCAAGTGTCTATGCTGAGTGACTATTGGGAACATGGGCGGAAAGGGAGAACAGGAGAATGGGAGTAGCTGAACACCAGCAGATAAAACCTGGTGAGCACAACAGAGCTGGCAAAGCAGTTACACATTAGCAAACTATCCACAAACACTTGATAGCCGTTTTACAAGTAGAACCTGATGTTCAAGGTCGGAGGGGCATACACTGGTATGTTTAATGATGGAAGCCAACAGCCTCTATGTCTGAACCTGAGATTTCGTGCAATAGATCTGCAGTCTCGTTACTTTAGCAAAAACAAAGTCAAATTAGAATTAAAGTCACTTTTATCCTTTATATGCAAGAAAAACGTACCACCTCAAAATTTGAGCTTTCCCCTGCTGACATAGAAGATTAAAAAGGGGGTCTCAGAGCTTCCATAAACATGATCTGTATACTACCAGAGGCAGAAATTCTTGCACAATTCTCCTGCCTATAATGTGATTCCCTGCTTGTAGCAAACACAGGAAGAAACACGATCTTTGTAATAAAAGCACTCTTTTTGTAATGGAAACAAGTGGAAGCAGAAGGAGAAAATCGTAGGCTTTGAGAATGCTCTATTCCAGGGTGTCAGGGTCCATTCAGCACGGTCAGTGTCCACTCTTCATTGGGCTTTATCCTCACACAGCCTACCTCCCTGCAGTAGGCATAATCCAATTTTCTCAGCTGCTCATTAGCTTTCGGAAAGGCAGAGCAGATTTTGAGCAAGGCTCTTGATCCACTCCTCTGGGTATGTGTTATCTGTTCGTCTTGCAAAGCTGCCCAGTATCACGCAACTCCCACTCTGTTATCTTTTGTGGAGTTTATTGTGTCAGTATCTCTGAGTTTGTTTTTATCACGGCTGGTAAGGCCATTATTAAATAATGGGAAAAAGTAAGTGGATTACGAAAGCTAGACCAGGACGATCAGGACTTGGAGATGGTTGAGCGCTGGAGGGGCATAATACAGCCAAGATGCATCTGTTGTGCTGGACGCTTAGTCCCAACAACTACAGCTTCCAGGCTGCTATAACAATGCTGAGCTCATGTTGGGCATCTCACCATGACATAGGCTCATGCAGTAGGTCAGTAGATGGCTTTGGAATAGCGCCTCCAAAGGGTAGGCCCCGTGCCACGTACTCCACCCACCAGTATTTGCCAGAAACGTATGGCCTTAGGCTTGTTCTTCCATCAGCAGAATTAGAAACCTCCTTCGGTTGAAAGGATGTTAGAGTTGCTGCTTTACAATGAAGCGTGAAAAATCAATTTCTGAAACAATTAAAAAGCTACAAACACCCCATAGATATCAGATAAATTAAAAGAATTAAAATGGGATCATACTGTTTACATTTTTTAAATGTGAGATCATACTGTTTACATTTTTTAAAGATTTAGTAATTTTTAATTGTGTATAAATGTTTCTCTACATGTATGTGTATCATGTGCATGCCTGGTACACTTGGAGGCCAGAAGAGGGCATTGATTGTGAAGTTACAGACAGTTGTGAGCTACCATATGTGTGCTGGGAACCATACCTGGGTCCTCTACAAGAGCATCAAGTGCTCTTAACTGCTGAGCGTCTCTCTGGCCCTGTTTATGGATTCTGTTAAGGAGGCTCTAATCTCTTAGAGATATTCCTTAAGCTATTTGATGATTAAGTAATGTGTGTGTGTGTGTGTGTGTGTTTCAGAATACAGTGAAGGAATGTGTGGAAATAGAAAGCATGAATAAAATAAAATACATTTGTCAGTAGTTATCAAAGCTGAATGATTCATAGCTATTTATTATAGTTTTCTTGTTATATTAGAAGGAGGGACTGTTTGTTCATCCCGGCCACCCAGCTAGCTTAGCCCCGAAATAACCACACAGAAATTGTATTCATTAAAACACTGTTTGGCCCATTAGCTCTAGTTTCTTATTGGCTAATTCTTACATCTTAATTTAGCCCATTTCTATTAATCTATTTATCACCACGTGGCAGTGGCTTACTGGGAAAGATTCAGCATGTCTGACTCTGGCGGTTCTATGGCATCTCTCTCTCTCTCTCTGCCCTTCTTTCTCCCAGCATTCAGTTCTGTTTTCCCTGCCTACCTAAGTTCTGCCCTATCAAAAGGCCCAAAGCAGTTTCTTTATTAACCAATGAAAGTAGCACAAAGACAGAAGGACCTCTACACCACTGTTACTTTGGCATAAGACTGAAAAATTTTTCAGAGCCATTGAAGGTCTTTGACATGGAGAATGACAGGTGACACTGACATCGTAAGGGATGCAGCACTGAAGGACTCAAATCAATAGAGAAAGGAGGCTGTCAAGAGGGCCTGGAGGGCTGAGCTTAGCATCGCAGGGAGGGAGGCCTGCATAAGAACAGAAGGAAGGAGTTAGAAGTGGCAGAAGTAGGGACCGAGCAGGACCTCCGGGTTTCAAGCTTGGATGAATAGCTGCATGATGGAGCCATTCATTAAAATAAGAAAATAAAATAAAGTTAGGAGTGAAGGGAGTGGGAGATTCCATGCAGCCATGTGGCATTTAAGAGGCCTGTGGGAGTTCCAGAGTTTAACAAAGAGGAGGGCTGCCCTAGAAGTACAGCATCAGCTGCAACACTATTTCCATGGAAACAGTGTAGGCACAGGAAATGCTCCCTCAGGAACAAGCACTTCTTATCAAATTAATAAATTACTCTTCCCCTGTGCTAACATTAAAAATGTGAAGCAGCGGCTTGATTGGGGAGAATCCAGAGAACTAAGCACTGGATGCAATGCACAGGCTAGCCCATTTCCTCTCAGCCTGTGCTTGGAATGTGTGGCAGGTCTGCAAGATTCAACTCAGGACTTGCTTTTTTTATTTTTCTAGTCCCTGTCTGTCTGTCTGTCTGTCTGTCTGTCTGTCTCTCTGTGTCTCTGTATCTCTCTCTCCCTGTCTCTCTCTCTCTGTCTCTCTGTCGTCTGTCTCTCTCTGTGTGTCTCTGTCTCTCTGTCTCTGTCTCTCTCTCTCTCTCTCTCTCTCTCTCTCTCTCTCTCTCTCTCTCTCTCTCTCTGTGTGTGTGTGTGTGTGTGTGTGTGCACATGTGTATATCTGGAGGCCTGAAGGTTGTAGATGAGAGACAGCCTCCATATGTCACCCAGTTTATTCACGGAGGCAGCATCAAATAGAAAACCGATTTATCTAGTCCTAGAGGTCTCCTGTCTCCATCTCCTGAAGGAGACTTGGTCCACCCAGGATTTTACTTGGATCCTGGGGTTGCTTAGCCACTGAACTACCTGATGAGCCATTTGACTGGCCCCCTAATAAAGAAACATTCAAGAGGTCATAAAGACAATAATACATCCATACATAAAAATGTCATGTAGAAGGTCAGGTTTTATTTTTTCTCGTTTATTCCTCTGTATTTTCCTTTATCATCTTCTGTATTTTATATGGTACTGTAAGAGTCTTCAGGAAAATAGCAAAACCTCAGAATCAGACTTTGCTTCCCATCCTCATGCAGGATGGGTACTGCTCGGTGTGCTGTGTACTCTCAGGCAGAGCGAGGAGCTGCTGGTGTAGAAGGGCTTGTTAGAGACTTACCCTGGAGCAGGCAGGACTCAGCCCTACAGGGCTTGCTGCAGTTGGATGGGAAGTGGCAGCCCATCTCTTAGGCTATTAAAAAAAAAAGGAAACAAAATGATTTATCATACTTAGTTTGCCATCAGCTGGGGGTTTTGTAGACTGTGAGGCAGTTTGGGAAATGTTTGTGATTTTGATTGTATTTGCATTTATAGTTTCTTATTTATAAATAAGAGTCCATTGAGATGTTTTTTTATCCCCTCCTGGAGCTCTTTTTGAAGCCTTAAGCTGACTGCTCAGCCCCCACTCCCCAGCTTACTATTTGAAGGCTCCATAACTGGACTCATCCAAGCATAATCAAATCAGAGTTTTATGCAAACTATATCCAGGCATCAATTATTAGAAATATCTGAGGGCAACTTCAATGTGTGGTGGGGGTTGAGGCCCTCTCTGGATAGCGTATGAAGAGTCGAGGACAACTGGGGCATTTGGGTCGCCTGTCATGAGCAGAAACGTCGGGAATAAACGAGCTTGCGTTCGCCTGCCTCACAGGTGACAGCAGTGCGCGTGCACGTGAACAGCTCCTCTGAGAACCTGGACTACCCAGTCCTCGTCGTGGTCCGCCAGCAGAAAGCAGTGCTGTCCTGGCAGGTTCCTCTGCTCTTCCAAGGACTGTAAGTATTCTCTGCTCAAGCGGTGTCACCACAGTTGGCATTCTTCAATGTCCTTAGACTTAAATGGGGTTTTGATTATTATTATTATTATTATTATTATCATCATCATTATTATTATTACTTTGCTTTTTTTTGGTCTTAGCCGGAAGAGAACTCAGACGTGGAAATGTCAGATTAGTGCACCCCAAATGCAAGCAATGAATGCCTGCACCAGGCTGTTCGGTGCTATGCATTTCTATTCTCTCTGGATTTCAGATCAAGCATTGTGTCTAGATTTTCAGCACCTGGGAGAATTTATGCTACTTAAAATATATCATGATATTCTACTCCCATCCCCCATTTGGAAAATGGATCCTTCCATATCCATAGTGGATTAGGTCCAGCAGTCCATATATGAGCAGCACCAAACCCACTTTTCGGAATGCCTCTCTTACATGTGTCCTTCAGTCAGCAGCGCCCACAGGGCAGAGCTAAGTTTGGGAAGACACCATGAAAAATAACAGGAGTCCCTGTCCTTGTAGAGAAGACAATTTTGTCTTTATTTTGCCAAGAAGAGTTCACTGAGGCATTGTGACCTCAATACATAGTCCAGAAGGCATAAAGAAATGAGCACCTACTGAGGTGTTATTATGTGGTTTTTTTTAAAGGTTCAGGAAATTGAGGGTTAAATACTAATTCTGATAGTTTTGACTTGAAATCAGTGAAATTGGAGAGAGAGAGAGAGAGAGAGAGAGAGAGAGAGAGAGAGAGAGAGAGAGAGAGAGAGATTAGCCTTTATTGGTTGTTTAACTAGGAGAGTTCCTCCCGTGAATTTTGGTCTTTTCCTTGAATAACTTGGGAGTCTGGCTGAATGCGATGTAAAACTGCTAAGTAATGGCCAGGACATAGCAGTCTCTATGTCTCTGTCAAATAACAGATGCCAACAACAGGTGCCCTAGGTTTGCTGTCCACAGATCTAGCCTGAAATTGGACTTCAAGCCAGGTTAGAGAGAGGGGAGCAAGGTATCATTCTCCCTGGCCCTGTTAACTGCATCTCCTTGCTGATGTTGTCCACACCCACCTCTGCAGATACCAGCGGAGCTACAACTACCAGGAAGTCAGCCGCACTCTTTGTCCATCAAAAGCAACCAATGAGACGGGCCCTCTGCAGCAACTGATCTTTGTAGACGTAGCATCCATGGCTCCCCACGGTGCCCACTACCAGCTGCTGGTCACCAAAATCAAACACTTCCAGCTCCGGTAAGCAAGTGCACGTGGCTCTTTGCTTTCTGCTGTTTTGCCTGTGAATATTCAGCTCAGCAGCCATCTTTAAAGATGAGCTGAGCATGGCTTCAGAAGAGAGCTCAACTTGAACCTTCAGGGAAACCTTGCCTTTGCCGGTGGTACCTTTGATCTGTTCCTGTCAGCTGGCTTTGACCTCTGTGAATTACAGTGCTGATATTTAATGAGGTAATTTGGTCCCCAGGGAAAGAACACTGTGAAACTGAAGTCACTGGGTCGCAGTTCTGTGCAAGTGTTAATGAATGACTTGCAAATCTATTCTGCCACGTTTGTTTTCTGTTTTCACTTTGGGTAATATGACATTGGGTCATCAAACAGACCTTGTGAATAGTAGGAAACATAGACTTAGAAGAGCTTGGATGCCATGAAGATTAGCCTGAAAAGAGGCGGTGGCTGAGCTATGCGTGTTTTCTTCCCTTCTCAATTCACTAACGTGGCTGGTGACTCAAAAACCCAGAAGCTGGTGGTCATGGAGTCCAGATGAGGGCTGTGGTAAGAACCAGGCTCCAACTATGAAGAATTAACTCTGGCACAGCAGTTTCTGCCACACAATTCAAAATGGCAGCCTAGAATCATACAGAGCACATTTCGCTGATGTCCAGAGGCTTCTGTTGTTCTTAGCTGATACCAGGGTCTGCCTATGCTGCCAGGCTGGCCTTGGGCTTTTAGGCTCAAGCTGTCCTAATATCTCTGCCTCCTAAGAAGCTGTGACTAGGGGTATGCATCACTGCACCCATCTCTGAGGTCCAGAGATGCTGTCCATGTCCAAATTCACAAAGACAGAGAAAAGCAGAATCAAGCCTGGATTCTGCTCCTGGCTTCCTCTTCTAAGTTCTTCTCCTCATAACACATTCTTTCTTCTTTCTGCTTAAATCCATCCTCCCTAAATATGCTTCTCAATTGCACAAGGCACTTATCTATTCACATTCAGATTTTAAAATAAGATGTGTCTGCCTCTAAGTATTCCTCCCGCTCCTGTCACACACACACACACACACACACACACACACACACACACATACACACACACGAACACCATCTTCCCAGCAGCTCCCAACAGCGATGGACCACTCCGTGTCACTAGAGCTCACAGTTGTAGGCAGGGAGCAGTGGAAGGGGGACGCTGTAGGAACAGGCGGCCACTGGATTGTGGGGTAGGAGGGACGTGGTAGGAACTCAGTTGTCCACATTGTGCCATTCATTGTGTGAGGAGCGGACTGCAAGAGGCAGTGTTGGCTGCAGAGTTAGGAGGCTGCCAAAAATGGCCAAGGTAAAGGTGAGAAGGGGTCTTGAAGAGTGTGAGAGCTGAAATGCACAAAACTTAATGAATCTGAAGACGAGGGGGAGTGGGCGGGTCAAGAACGATATCACATTCTGTTGGAGGGAATGAAGACTGAATGTGTGTGACTGTGTGGCCAGTCTCAAGCAGGACCTGCTTCACACAGAACCTGGTCACAGTTAGTCACCTCTCCCTCTCTCCTTGGCTTAGAAAGCCCTTGAAAGGTATAAGTAACTGGAACTTTGCTAGAATCTTCAGCTAAGTTTTTTGCTTTATGGGGAATGTCAGAAGTCTTGACTTACAACATTCCCAACAAGGTGTATCTTCACCATGAATTTCCATGAATTCATTGGACTCTCAACACCTGTGGTCCAACAGTCCAGTGTGGAGGTGATTCCCTTGAAGTATGGCAAAGCTGTGGGCCAATCTGTTCCTAAAGGCTTTGACTGTGTTTGGTATATTAAGACGAAAGACTCAACAACAACAACAACAATAACAGCAAAACTATCCAAAAGCAAGCAGTAATATAGATCATAAATATGTGGTCCGAAGACGAAGATCATGTGAAAGAGTACTCAAAGACCCCAATTATTATTTGGAGCTTCCTCTAATGGGGGTCAAGAGAAGGAGGAATTTGGCTGATAAGGGCATATCACAGGTTGTTCTATTTTTATTGACAGGCCTAGACTATGTAAGCCTCTGGTCACCGTGTGTGTCCTTTCTCATGAGCTCAATCACACCATGCCCAGCTATGCAAAGACCTGAGATGGCAGACAGGGGATTCGTCCCAAATCTTCACCCAGAAGACACAGTTTGCCTTACTGTGCATGCACCAAAAATAATTCAGGCCTGGTTGGACACCCCTATATTCACACTCAGAGATATCTAGAGTAAAACTAAATAGAAACTATCCACTCTGGATGATCATTAAGGGGAGGAGGAACGTACTCTTTTGTTTGGAGGAGAGTGTGCACCCAACTCAATGCAGGAACAAGGTATTAAACTAAAAGACTACCAGGTGCATTATTAGGAGAGGGTGACATAGCCCAGACCAAGTGGAGTCCCAGGCTGCTAATCTATTCCCTACTGCAATAGAGCCTCAAGATAAGCAAGGAAAAACAGAAGGGAAGCATTTCTCAGCAGAGATGTGTGCTTTGGTCCCAGAGCTCACTTCTCCACAACCTTTCCCCATCACAGTGACAGGAGGTACAGTTACCCAGCATGCATTCCTCCTCTTCCTATTGCTCGGGCTGTGGTACTCTCTAAACCCCAGGTGTCTCTGCAAATTCCTGGCGCAAGGACAAAATAAAGAGTGGACAGCAGGGATCTTCTCTAGCTAGAAAGCTGAAAGATGGCCTGCAGGCCATTAAGGAGTTGACCCAGATAAAACAAAGGAAAATTCTCTGCTGGAATTCTCGAGAACACTGAAAGGGAACTGGGCAAAGTAGCAGAGATGAAGAGCCATGAGTCAGAAGAGGGACAGAGGAACAGCTTCCCCAAGGAGAGTGGACACTGGGAGGTGTGGGGGCTCATCTGCACATGGCTCTGCTAAGGACTGGGACCTACTGGCGATGAAGATGAGGGTAGTCAGCAGGAAGTGATAAAGAGTCTGAGCAAGAAGGAACAACAACCAGTGCCAATGGTGAAAATGACTTAGAAGCATTTTGAGGAGTTTAATGATCTCAATCTCTTTTATTATTATTATATCATCATCATCCTAGATGCTCTGTATGATCAAAAGTTTATCCTATCATGGTGGTACATGCCTGTAATTTTAGCACTTGGGAAGTAAAGGCAGGAGGATCAGAAGTTCAAGGCCATCCTTAGCTATGCAGCAAGTTTGAAGCTAGGCTGAACTACATGAGACCCTGTATCAGACAAATTCTCTAGATCCCATACCCCAGTATCTCAATGCAAGCTCCCTATTCTCCCTATCCTATCTGTCTTATGGACATTAATTCACACTGCCTTGCTCCAGTCCCGCGTTCACTACCTTTATGTTTCTAGTAGGTTCTGTTTTGTTTTTAAGTCATACCCTGAAATGTTTGCAATTTCAGTGCTGCACAGTGTTGGAGCAGGGCGCTTGCCTAGATGCATAAAGCCCAGGGGTATCCAGTACTGCACAAACGGTGTCTGGGATCACATGCCTGGAACCCTACCTACTTAGCAAGTGGAGGCAGGAGGATCAGAAGTTCAAAGTTATCCTCAGCTACATAGAAAGTTTGAAGCCAGCCTGAAACACACCAGATTCTGTTTCAAAACCACATACATACAAAAGAAATCTTGATACTGCTTTCTGACAACAGTAACAATTTTTACCAGCTGTCTCCAAGACAATTTCTTATTGCATAGGGAGCATGGCTCTGTTCATTCCAGCATGGCTAGACTGGAAAAATGGGTCAGCACCTGTCTTAGTTAAGCTTTTTAATGTTGTGAAAAGACACTATGACCACAGAAACTCTTATAAGTAAAATATTCTAATGGGGCAGCTTGCTTACAGCTTCAGAGGTTCAGTCCAACACCATCGTGGTGGGGAGCATGGCAGCAAGCAGGTAGACATGGTGCTGTAGGGGCAGCTGGAAGCCCTACACTTTGCAGGCAACAGGCAATGGTCTGAGACACTGGGTGGCATTCTGTGCGTAGGAAACTTCAAAGCCCATCCCACAGACAGACTTTTTCCAGCAAGACTACACCCATTTGTAGGCATAATTAAGAAAGTCCACAAGAGCCATAAAGGATAACAAATATTTATTGGGGAAAAACTCACAACAAGGATATAGAGAGCCACGGTACTCTGCTCTGTGGGCGCTGGAAGCTGTGAACAGAACTCCAACTACCAACCCAGAGAGCTGGCAGGCTTCCTGTCTGTGCTTATCAGTCCCATGGAGAAACTCAGACCACGCCCTAATAACCAAAAGGTTATTGGCTGGATGAATTCCCATAACACCCACTCCAACAAAACTACACCTCCTATTAGTGCCACTCCCTGTGAGATTACTGGGGTGGGGCACAATTACATTCAAACTACAGCAGCACCTAAGAGTGCTTACTGCTCTTCTGGGGGGGGGCAAGGTTTGATTCTCATACTCAACATGGTGGCTTCCAACCACCTGTGACTTTAGTGACAATTCCAGGGACTCTGACACCCTCTTCAGGCCTCTGGAAGCACCTACACCTATGACACACATCCACACAGTCACATACACACATAAATTAAAATTAAAATAAATCTTTAAAAATTTTCAACATGGAGGCTTGAGGCCCCACCCCTAACTGAGGAGCTGTTGGCTGTTACAGAAGGGAAAGTCACTACTCTCTGAGGGGTGGCCATAAGCAGGCTGGCCACGCCTCAGTGGCTATCCCCACAGCCATGTGTATACTTGGTGGGCTAGTTTTAAAAAAAAAAAAAATACTTAAAACTGGAAGGGAGATCTATTGGGGAGGAGACAGGGATTGAAGGGAAAGAATGAGGGGCAGGCGTTTAACACACATTGTACACAGCTACAAAATCGTCAAAGGATAAAAGAGTTAGAAAAATGAGGTGGAGCCAGGCAGTGGTGGCACACGCCTTTAATCCCAGCACTCTGGAGGCAGAGGCAGGCGGATCTCTGTGAGTTCGAGACCAACCTGGTCTACAAGAGCTAGTTCCAGGACAGGCTCTAAAGCTGCAGAGAAACCCTGTCTCGAAAAACCAAAAAAAAAAAAAAAAAAAATGAGGTGGATAGCAATAGAAAAACACACATCACTGACTGACCTCTGGGGGTACACATGGGCATGTACACACACACACACACACACACACAGAGAGAGAGAGAGAGAGAGAGAGAGAGGGGAGGGAGGGGGAGAGAGAGTGGGGAGAGCAGAGGAAGAACTTGGTTGGACTGGTCTGTCAGTTATTTGGAACTGATTAAGACAGGAGCCTATTAAGTGAAGGCGCAGCAAGGTAAAGTCGATTTCTTAGAGAGTTGATATTTGTAGACACAAAGTCCCAGAAAAAGGAGGAAAGAGCGGGGTGCAGGTGGGGGGGGGGCAGACTGCACACACCAGAAGGATGAAGCCTCCTCTCACCAGAGGTAGCAGGAGGGCTGGAGGAAGGGCTGCAGTCGACAGGCCGCAGACCACAGGGAATGGGGAGTCCACGGTGCCGAGCAATAATACAACTACATTTCCTTTAGCAAACCAAGTGGGGATTGGAACAGCAACTGTCCCTGACAAGAGCTCAGGACAGGAGCCGTGTAGGGTCCTGTGTCTCCCATGGCCCCTCACTCAAAACTACGAAACTTTGTCTCTGCTCGCCATGCTCTCATCTTTCCTTCTACTTTATTACTCTTCTCTAAGTCTTTCTTTTTTTTCTTTTTCCATCCCTCTGAGCACCCTTCTGCTTCTTCTACTTTCCCCATCGTCCATATCTGGATCTCCTCTCTTGACTCTCACGTGTCTGTCTTTCCCCTTCCCCGGCTTCCTTTAACAGCCAAAACAGGGGAACAAAGCTGGGTTTTAGTCTCTTGCCTTAAGCATTTGCTTCCTGTGTTTCAGTTTCGAAACAAACGCATTGAAACTTGTTTGCTTCTTGCTGTACCATTAAAGGTGCAGTGAATTTCACTTAGCTTTGTGCTGTTGACTGGCGAAGGCCTTTGATAAAACACAGCTTGCTGGCCTCCATCAGGGCCATGCCGGCAGATACTGTTCCATCCCCAACCACACACTGTTTATTTTGTAGCTACTGTTAACGCCACAAAACCCAGAAGGCTTAAATGTTATTGTCATAAAGACAATAAAACTCAAGGAACCAAAACAAACAAAACCCAAAACCCATAGGAAGTCTATGTGGAATTAGTATTCCAATTGGAATCCAAGTCATGGGAGACATTTATAAAAACCACATTTTTAGTCGAAGCACACAGATTGCTTCAGGAAGTCGCAGTCTGTCTGTTGTTAACACTCTGGGAGTGTTGAAGGCTCCATGTTGCCCCATAACAGCAGGTGACACTTCCCATTAAAATGCCCCTGCCCAGGCCATACACAGCACAGCACTGCCTGCCTTTCCTCTGGCTGAGGACTCTAGAGTGGACATACCACTTCATTTGACAGTGATGTTGGCATCTTTAGGTGACTTGAGGTCAAAAGTTTACTACTTTGCTTCTGCAGAGCCAGCAGCCACATGGGTAGCCATTTATGCCAAAAGTTAACATATAAAAATTGCACCTGT
This sequence comes from Arvicola amphibius, assembly GCF_903992535.2. Taxonomy (NCBI): domain Eukaryota; kingdom Metazoa; phylum Chordata; class Mammalia; order Rodentia; family Cricetidae; genus Arvicola; species Arvicola amphibius. The sequence goes on along the minus strand of NC_052056.1, from coordinate 45,512,516 downwards.
TTCTGTGAGCTCAGTTCAGAGGCCAGACCAATGACAGCCATTATCTTTATAAACAGTACTCAAATTTTATGACTTCTAAGGAATGCCTCTTATTATAGGCACTTGCCCATGTGTCTTGACCTGCCATTTCTAGAGAAATGGTTAAGTTTTAAACTATTTAATTTTTGCCCATGTAAATTTAAATCTTTATTCAGTTTTGCATTTCATAGCATATGGAACGAAGGTTTTTTTGTTTTTGTTTTTCTTTTGTTGTTTTGTTTTCAACCTGCATGGGACCAAACTAGACCCTCTGAATGTGGGTGACAGTTATGCTACTTGATCTGTTGAGGGGGGCCCTGGCAGGTGTCACCAGGACCTCTCCCAGGTGCATGAACTGGCTTTTTGGAGCCCATTCCCTATGGTGGGACACCTTGCTCAGCCTTGATAAGGGGGCAGGGAGGGGGCGGGCTTGATCCTGCCTCAAGTTGGTATACCAGACCTTGTTGACTCCCCAAAGAAGGCCCTATCTCCTCTGAGGAATGGATGGGGGGATGGGAAGGGAGAGGTGGGGGACAGGAGAAGGGGAGAAAGAGGGAACTGGGGTTGGTATATAAAAGTGAAAAGTAAAATATTTTTAATTTAAAAAGTCATTTAATTTTTATATAAAGGGAAATTGGGAGTGGAAAGAAAGTCTTCAGAGAGCTCTAGGGAATGAAGATGATGAAGGAGCCTCGAAGTTCGGGTTCAGACTTAGCAATGCCAGGAGGGATGGACATTGGGAGAGTGACTGGTTTGTCAGTCTTGGGGATTCAACTGTGGTGACCTTGAGCGAGTGTCTACGATACTAATAATAAGGGCAGAGCCACCAAGAGCAGGTGCAAAGGAGCAGCTCCACTAGAGAACCCACTCATGTTTGTGTCTTCCAGCCTGTTGGGCCACTTCACAGGTGTTCGCACCAGACAGCACCCGATGCTACAGAACTTCCTTCTTAATGGAATTCTAGCTCTCTCCCTTCCTTTGTGTCTGGATCCTGGCTCTCTTAGTACATGAGAGACTAATTCACAGTCAGTTTCTATTTCGAGATTGAATAACTTCACTGGGTTAAGGATTGGTATAGAAGACAAAGGCTAAAGTCAAAAAAGAAGGAAATTTTGGAGAATTCAGGATTGCAGGAGACTGGGGAGATGTTTGGGGCAAAAAGAATGTATTCCGACCCCTACTGATTGACCCACAGTGGCCATCCGTTCCCCCACCCTGTTTTTAAAACACAGTTCTCCATTAACATTATTGTAAAAGGATACCTACATTATTCAAAAGGACTTAAGCTTGCATTTCCTCCCTTGCTATCTGCTTCTAATGATCCAGCCTGATTGATTATATCACTTGATTGTAATATCTTAAGAGAGTCCAAAGAGAAAAGCAACCAGAAAACTAAATGAGGTGTTTATATAGGTATGACCTCATGGATGTTTACTGATGTGAAAGCAATCTTCTTCCCCAACTTCATCGTTCTTTATTATAAACACAAAGTCTCCTTAAAGTTTATCCGATTGCAGGACCGAATGTCCTTCAAAAAGTGGCTCTCCTTTAAGTAACTAGTACTTCTTGCCAACCCATTTTTTCTCTCTCACTTTTCCCCCTTATATTTCTCAGGACAAATGAAGCCTTCCACTTCACTGCCAGCCCCTCTCAACCTCAGGTAAGCGAAAATTTCCAGCGGTTATCGAGAGCTTGGCATGTATGAACACCTTTGACCTTATTCTGTGTATTCTTGGTTGTTACTTAAGTCTTGGGCACATTTAATATTACCACCATTATTGGAATGAAACAGGAAGCATGATATCTATTGCCCAGTGTTCTGTGGGACATGCTTCATGGAGTAAAGTCATGCATCTGATATGTCCTGAGGGATGTTAGATGGGACTGGGTGCTATGCGAAAGAGGAGGCGATAATCACAGACTCTGTGATGATAGATGTCTGGGGGATTGAGAGGGGGCAGGGAGACAGAGTGGGGAAGGCTGACAGCAGACAGATATGCAAATGGCTGTTCTGAAAATATAAAAATAAGACTGATTTCCATTCTTGCCATAATATTGACAGATTGAATTTGTGTTCCTTGTCAGTAAAAACAATTAGCTAGTTTTATGTGTTCTGCAATAAAAAAATAATAACAAGCAGAATAGACACACGAAACTATTTTTTTAAGTTGTTTTCCTGATGACATTTCTAACTACCTCTCCCCCCCTTTTGTGGTTTCTGAAAGACTCTATGCTGTAATAAGTTCAAAATAGGTTTTTGGCCCTGTGTAGTGGTTCACACCTTCATCTGACCATGCTAAACACCAAACCAAGACATGAGAAGTGTGAGCGAGAGGCCAGTCTGAGCTACATGCAAGTTCCAAGCCAGCTTCAGCTACATACTGAGTCACTGTCTCAAAACAGAAAGACAAGACTCGTCTGTATGCCGCAATACATATCCTATGTTTGCTGAAGGCTTTAGTAATATCTTGCTCATAAATGGTTACTTAGCTTTTATTCTGAATATAGTAAACTGGTGATTTAATAGTATGGGCCTCTGTAACTCTATTATAATCACTGATGTGCTTGTAAATATCTAACAACCACTTGGGGGTAGGGCAAACTAGATTTGCACCTTTTCCCCTTCCTGTGGTTAAAAACTCCTCCACCATGGCTGATTTCAAATGGCTGACCTGATGTCCTTGGTCATGTTGGGAATAGATGTACCGAGCAGTGCTCCAAAACCAATAGAAATGAACTCTTACTTCTGTTCTGTGATGCTGGGAATTGAACTCTGGACCTTGTATGTGCTGAGCAAGTACTTTACCAGCTGAGTCCCATCTCTGGCCTTAACGCTAAGATTTAAACTTTCTTTCTCTGAAAGTCATCCTGTACATTGATGCCCAATGGCCAGAAAGGCCGCAGGGCACAATTTGTTCTTCTTCATAGTTTTGATCATTTCAATTCAAATGGTATTTAGAGGGGTTAAGTAGGTGATTCAGAATTAAGAAAACCTGCTGCTCTTGTAAAGGACGTGAATTTGCTTCCTAGTGCCCACATGGTGGCCCATACCTATATCTGACTTTAATTCTAGGGCATGCAATACCTTCTTCTGGGATATTGTGTCTTGTAGTACACAGACACAGATGCAGGCAAAACACATACCTAAAAGAAGAATAAAAGCTTTCACTAGGCGGTGGTGGTGCATGGCTTTAATTCCAGCTCTCGGGAGGCAGAGCCAGGTGGATCTCTGAGTTTGAGGCCAGTCTAGTCTACAAGAGCTGATTCTAGGATAGGCTCCAAAGTTACAGTGAAACCCTGTCTCAAAAAAACTAACTAACTAAATAAATAAATAAATAAATAAATAAATAAATAAATAAATGAAATAATATTTCTTAAAAGTATATTTTAAGGTAGGAGTCTAAAATATTCCTTTGGTGTTGTAGTAGTGATTTAGAGATAAATAAAGTTGATAACAGTTTGACATGTTGATTAAGTGTTCGAAGTAGTAGTATATATTCATTGCCAACAGTAGTGCTCTTGAATTATAAAGTATGGCTGTCCTGAAAACCACCCTGAGACCTCTAGGCTCGTCCTTTGGAATAACCCTGTTTCATGTGCATTTGAATCATGCTCCAAAATGCAGTTATACAAGGCATGAAAAGATCTCTAAATAGGAATGTGAGTGGTGTTCCTTAATTCTAACATTCTACTTATACTTAATTAGTTCTCAAGAGAGCATTAGTATAGGGGATACTGGAATGCAAAGTTACATTTTGACTTTTTTACCTCTTTTTGAAAATGATGTGCTTACTAGGTCTACAAGATATCAGTCTCCTCAGGGTGGGTCTACAGCCTTAACCACAAACTTGATGTTTCTCATACAGTTGCCACACTTGAAATTATTGGGTGAAATTCTCCTTTTCCCCATTTTTAAATGTGTTTAAATGTTTTAAGAGTCAATATGTTTTCTCAATGGATTCATAACTGAGGTAGGTAAGTAGTGTCATCTCTTCCCGTTAGCAATGTTGCCTGTGGGTTAGGAAAGATGACTCAGATCAAGAGCATACATGGTTCCTGCAGAAGACTGGAATGGAGTTGCCAGCACCCACCTTGGCCAGCTCACAAATGCCTGTCACTTACTTTCTTCTGGTCTTAGTGGACACCCTCTTCTGGCCTGTGCAGTCACCCACACCTCTCTCTCTTTCTCTCTCTCTCTCTCTCTCTCTCTCTCTCTCTCTCTCTCTCTCACACACACACACACACACACACACACATACACAAACACACACACACACACAAACACCAGTCTACCGATACTTGAAAAACAAATTTACCCCAAATCACAAACATATTTCAAGGGCTCGATGTCAAACTTAGTCTTTTCACCTAAATAGTTTCTCAGAATATCTCAGTTAGGGAAAAGATTCTTTGCCAAAATGTTTAGAGGAAAGATGGGTGGAAAGCTAATTCTTCCCTCTGACAAAATGGTCTTGAGGAACAGGAGGATCTACTAATATTCAAGGTGGAGCTTCATACGTCACAGACTGTTGCGGGAGTTTCTTCCACTCCTTCAGCCAGTAGCCGCTGAGAGGAAGGAGCTCCCGCAACAACAGACAGAAGCTATTGTCTGACCTGACATCCTGCATACCTCTGCTTTTAGAAGAAGCTGACAGCGGAGTGCCTAAGTGGGAAAAGGAACGAAGCTCAGTCTAAGTGTATTGATAAGAAATGTCTGCATCCTAAAATGAAAAGGCAGCCTTGTGTAAACGGCCACTCACCCTCGCTGCTGCCTTCCCCGTGTGGGGCACTGAGCCCTATGCAGAGCAGTTTGCTCCTTACCATGAATCAGGTGAATGGAAGACGGTAGCCATACCCTGAGCTTTGCCTCTGGAATCCAAACATTGTGGTAGAGAAAGCAATCCCATGCCTGGCTTGTGTTTCTACAGACATTTCCTGAGGTTAATAAGTCACGTCTCCCTTTTTCTCATCCTCAGTATTTTCTATACAAATTTCCTGAAGACGTGGACTCCGTTATCATTAAGGTGGCGTCTGAGAAGGCTTATCCTTGTTCAGTTGTCTCGGTTCAGAACATCATGGTGAGCTCTGATCCTGTCAGCCTTCTAACACGTAAGATCCTAATGTTCCAGAATAGATGGGGGGAGGGGCTGTGCCATCCTCTCCCGGTCATCACTCCCAGATGGCAGATGATAGCAACATCTCGTGCACCTGACTGGGCAGTCCATGTTTGCTGACATTGATAAGAAACAAGACGTATCTCATCGATACAAAGAAGAGGTGGGGAATGGAGACTAGGTCAGGACAAAGAACATCCAGTTGTAAGTTCAGTGAGAAAAATAAAATAAAAGCCTATTTACCTACTTTGTTTTTAGATTGCTGTCACAAAATTAGATGCTTTCTGTATCATAAGATAGTAACAAAATATTAGGAAATATTGCATGCTTTAAGGCAGTCTTTTTATAGTTCTCTTTTGTATAGAGTGATTCTGACATCTTAGGTCAAAGACCAAATTGTAAAAGGACCATTTCTTGACTGTTCTGAGGAAACCACCCATGGCGTCGAGATTAGAACATTCCCCTGCCCCGGCCTGTGGTCCAGGCAGCCCAGCCCTGACATATGTGAATGGAGTGACCTCATGCCACTGTGCTGATGCTCTCCTCTTTGTCTCTCATGTGCTTCAGTGTCCAGTGTACGATCTGGACTATGACGTGGAATTCAATGGCATCTATCAGTCCATGACCAAGAAAGCTGCCATCACGCTACAGGTGAGACATTTGCCTCTGCAGTCACAAGAGCAGTGGGGCTCAGCCGACAGTCACTTACCTACCGGACCAGCATACAAAGGAGATGACTGTCCACTGGGTACCTTGGATCTCTTCTCTTTCTGATTGATTTTAAAAGTGAATAGTATTCTGCCTGCAGTTGGTGCCTGGGTCATGGTAGGCAATGCTATTCTTTCAGGCGTTCTTTCTTTCCCCTTGGGGGTTCTTGGGAATCTACAGTGCAGCAGGACATATATCTGAAGATTGCTTACAGGGATAAGTCCAGATGAGTTTCCAGTTTATTCAGTGAGGCAAATTGGGGTAAAGCTTATTACAGTCATTTAAAGAAATATAAAATATTATAATTTCTACCAGTAGCTGTCACCAAAAGTTGGATTCAACTCTGGAGAGAATACCAGATTCAAAGGCATACGAGCCTTATTCGTGCAACACTTT